>NC_083345.1:45117080-45430037 GCF_019175385.1 Lycium barbarum | reverse complement strand
GGTCTCTATTAGAAGCGACAAAGTTTGTTAACAACTTTTGCATCTGTTCCAATGATTGTTGCAGTTGCTAGAACAACTACAGAAGTTGTTCCAGCAACTGAAAAAGTGGTTAGGGACATGTTGTATCAAATTTGAACCAATTAAATTTTCTTTTTAATACAACCAATATATTGGTGCTAAATTTCAACCCAAAATAATATAGTTGGTGCTAAAGTTCAACCCAGAACAATTTTCTTTTTAATACAACCAAATCGTAGCTAATTACAATAAAAGAAGTATTGAGAGATGGAAAATTTTGCATGATAATAACAAAATCGTAACCAACAAGAGCAAAATCAAAATTCATAATCTTTATCTTCTTCATTAAATCCTAGTTCTAATAGTTTGAAGTAAACAAGATAAAGGAAATTTACTTGATATTTTGGCAAGATGATAATCTTGAAGTGAATCTTTAGCTAAAATCCCAAAAAAAAGAACAGAGAGTAGAAAAATGAAAGAGATTTTTGTTTTTTTTGGAGTGTTGAATCGATACAGGTGAGAGAGGAAGAACGCTTATAATTTTGGGTTTTTTCTCAAAGTTGTGATAATATAATTTGACTCCCTTCCTCAAAGTTTTGGATATTATAATATGACCCCATTCTCCCTAATTATTGTTTAAGTGGGGGAAAGAAAAAAGAAAAATAAAACGGGACCCACTTGTCCCCTTTTTTTAATTGAAAACTTCAGTGTCCTTCTAAGCTCATTATCCCCACTTTCTTTCTATTCTCTGTTCTTCTGTACTGTAGATATCAAATTTCTTTGGCCTTGTCTCTTCGTTTCCATGTTTTTCTGATATGTTACTAATTTTTGTCTTTGAATTTGTCAATAGAACGAAAGAGACTTCCGCTGCAATTGTTTGCCCTAAATTGGTATGCGCAGTAGGTGGATCAGTCCTTTCTGAAGAGTGAAGACAAAAGATGAAATAGGTGGACTTCCTTCGTGTTGTTTTTCTCTACAGTCGCGTGGTCTTGGGAATTATTGGTTTTCAGTGTTCGATTCACATTCGTCTCCCCTATTTCTTCAATATGTATCCACCCTGTTCCCAAAAGATTAGCTTTTTGTTCTGTTTCTCCATCTACGTGTATCTGTGTTTTTTTTTTCTTTTTGTTTCTTGTGAGATAATTGTTGAATTGAATTTATGTGTATCTTTTAATTTTTTTCTCTAAAAAAAAAACTCTTATGAGTATATGTTGAATTGGTCTCATGTTTATATTTCGTTATCAAATTTAGGTATTTATTTTTATGTAAAACCTAGAAAGAGATTCTTTGTTGCGCATCGATAAAACAGATTCATCTTAATTATATTTCGATATGGAAATTGTATTTCTATTTTGGGTATCATTCAAAATCCAGCAAATTAGACAAGATTTTTCATCGCATGGTTTAGGTAGAGATTCTAAGACTATATTCCTCATAGGACAAGTTCACAGTTTGTCGGTCAGCAGTCTCAATTATTGAAAAACAAATTGCATTCTTTAACTATGATTCATCCTTTTCAATTCGATTCCCAGAGTTTGCTTCATTTTTCCCTTGAGATTCGTACATTCTACCGATTTTAGAGCCCAAATTAGTCTCTTTTTCTCACTCAGTATTTTATTTCATGGATACTCTGTCTGGCTTCACTTATTAATTTTACTTAAAAAAATCAACTTTGGTTTTTTGTTTATGGCTCTTCCGTATTTTTTCCACCAAGGTATCTTTTGAAATGTCCAAAATAACTAAGCAGTTTTCTATATCATTTTTCTCCTTAAAGGTTCTATTACTTGAACATTCGTCATTTAAGCATTTTAAAGATACATTATTGACATTCGGGTTATCAAAAAAAGGATACATTATTGACATTTACTAGAAAAAAATTATTGAACAATATATATTATGCATTATATATTGAGTTGTCCTGAACATTGCCGAAATTTTGGTTATTGGACCTTTTTCCTGTTAACTTTAGTTGCTATACCCATCGGGTAATGAATCTTCTCCCTCATTCACATAATTTTATTTAATCTATCTGTATAAATTTGTAATATAGCATGCATAAAAGTCACTCGAGAACTTCTGTCACTACAACGCTCTCTTCAAAGTAGTGTCACATGCTATTGAGAAGTTATTATTTCGCAAACCAAAAGGAAAGCTATAAATGGAGAAGAATTTAATGACTTAGATGATTAAATATTGAACTACTAGATGTGATATCTTATGAAAGAGGAATCAAATAATTGGCTACAAATGTACTAATAAGAAGGAAAAATTTGATAGGGAAAACGCAAAATACTGAAAGTTTAGAGGGAAAGGAAAAGCAATGTCGTCCAAGTGTTTTTGTCTATAAGGTACTCTAAGTTCTTTGTTATTGACAATCTCTATGCAACTACGATTTCTTACCACTTCATGAAACATGATCTACTCTTTTGAATTGAACGTCATGAAACATGATCTACTCTTTTGAATTGAACTTATAGTTTTCTTTATTGGTTCTTGACAAATGCCTATTTCATTTCCTTAATTTTTCCCTTATGCCTTCGTGAAGATAGGGATAAGAATATGGCTAGCCATCAATGGGGTTACAATCCCCTGTACATAATAATAATTGCACAATTCCTGAAGGCAAGAATTGACTTTCTGATAAGAACAGAAGAGCAATCATGTTTAAATTTTTAAGTTTTTAATTAGAGGTGAAAATGTGCAACCACTAATGATTGCACAACAGTTGTTAAATTTTGGATTCCTTGCAATTTTTAGAACTAATTGCGCAAGTTTTTCGTGAAAATATTTTGTCTTTGAATCTTCAATTGACACGGCGAACATTGTTTTATAAAACTTTTATTGGATGGTGAAGTTTGGAATATCTAGTGATGCAATAATGCGTATGTAGGAAGAAGATCTCCATTAAAATTGTGAGAGTTCACTTTACTTTTAGGGGACCTTAAAAAGTGAAGATTGACAAATCTTGTGCCATAGAAGTGGAAAGGAAAAATAATAAATGGAAGAAGAAAGTGGGCATGTCGTCTCATAGATACTTAGATGGTGATGCTTGTGCCTAGTTTATTGCATTACTCATGGTACAAGTCGTTATTAGGTACATCACCATATTGCTTTCGAAACTAATATCATTTGGGTGTATTGAACATGTGGGATGCTTGTCAGAGTGTTGGAGTGAATTCAAACAACTCTAATAGTGATTCAAATAATGGAGGTGAATTTACAAGGCCATATCAGGAGCACCGCAATATTGGGACATATTGATTGGACAAAGGGCCAGCGCAGGTCAGTAACCGTTGTGCTTCAGTCACTTCAGTAGAATATTGAGTTACATATCTTTTTGTTAGATGTTTATAACTTATAACATTTCATGAGTACATATATTCTGTGTTTGAGGTAACTGCAAATGATTTATTTTAAATCAATGTCATACTTCTGTCACCTTTCGGTTTGTGCATTTATCCAACATATATGACTAAGAAAATTCTTGCATTTATATGATTCGTAGGTTTCAGATTAGTTTAAAAGTAATCAAATGTTGGGGTCTGATGAGTTTATAACAAAGACAATTGATTCTTGCTTACGTCATAGAAGTAATACATTTCTTTTTGTATTGCGATTTGAGTAATCTACCGAGTCTAGATAGCTTCGTTGTTGCTTCAGAGGATTTTCTTCGGCATACTTGTGTCTTTAATTCAATTACCTCTACCGTTTTGCATATATGGCTTTGACAAGCTCAAGCTAACGGTTTGGGCATCTTCACACGGTTCTGGCCATCAATAAATCCATAGTCTTCTTTTTAGTACTTTTTTCCCCTTACTCTTTGCTAAAATTATTACCAGAAAGTTGGTGTTGGCAGATTCTCCTGTAAATAACACATAGCCACATCTCTATAGTCATTGTTAGAAATGATAATGAAAGCGGGATATTTTAAACGATTTATAATTAAAGCTTTTTGTTTGCACCACTACAACCTTTTAAAGTTTGTTAAGAAATTCATGAAGCTATTATTAATGGAATAATATCTATTGTTGTTTTATTATTCTCTGGATTTCCATAGTATTCAAGATGCATTTCATAGAAGTGTTCCTATATATGCTTCCCTCAAATTAGTGTTGATCACAAAAACTTGTTCTAATCGGAGATTTCTTGAGCGACAAAAGGTTTTCCATAAGTAGGCTTGGAGCCTCCCTTTTGGCGGCATTTCAGTAATTCAATTCTATTGGTGTAATTTTATCCATTGCTCAAATATTAGCCCAGATATAGTTATGTATACCTTCTTGAGTTGATGGATTTACCTAGAACAAATTTTGGTATGATTTTTGTTGTTGTCGAGAACCTTCTGTTGGTGGTTATGCTCTAGGCCATTGTATGGACCTTATTTGTTAGTTATGTTTTAGATTAATAAAAGAAGTTTTATTTTATATTTCTTATTATTATATTATTTTCACGTTTCATATAATAATATATATCCCTAGTTAATCATTTATAATTTGATTATAATGATATAACACTAGTACGAGCTTAATCGATAATTATGAAATAATTATGTGTACGGTACAAATTAAACTCATAGGTATTTGTTAGAGAATAACATACTGGATAGACCCGTTATGGGATCACTACATGAATCAGTGTCATAAGTGATTCTCATAATAGTTATGTCAATTAATCCTCACACCTGAGATTATCACAAAATCCTACATAAGGAACTTTTTTTTTGACATTCAAAAACGTTATCTTTAACCAGATAATCATAAAGTGTATGATTGAAGATAATGTGAATTATGTGGAGGATAGTGATTATTAAAGATGGAATTTGTCCCTCTCTTTGAGAGAGATATCTTTTGGGCCTCTCGATTAGTAAGACTGAGAAATGAATGGTCGTGCTTAGATGAACTGAAAGAGTTATCAGTATTATTTGACTTATCAGTTTACTAAGGGATCGGGAAATTATATTTGAACAATATAAGGATGACACTATACATGCCTTATGTTAGAATTAAATATCGTGTGACAAAAGGACTATGACATATACTATTTAATTAGCTTATTACGAACTTTAAATTATTATGACTTGGGTTAGTCATAATGTCTTGCTAGAGACCAATTATGATTTGTAAAATTAATATAGTATTAATTCTACTGCCAACGTAATATAAACCTATTGGGTCGCACATCAAGAATGTGATGAACGGACTGGGGTTATTTTAGTTAATTTGTATTTATATATTATGAATATATAAATTCATATTTTTGTTATTGCATTATCTAGATAATGTAATCCGAATTTATTTTATGGTTAAAATGTAATTCAGATTTATACTTATATTATTCGATAACTATAAATATAGATAACAGTTATCTAAAGGCTGAAATATTTAATCAAGTAAGGATCCCTAATTAGTTAGGATCTTAATTAATTAGATATCCTAATCAGTTAGGACTCTACATGAGCTATGGTTCGTATTATTAGGATGAATGTATCACTATTAATAGTGAGAGACATTAATATTTTAGTATACAGAAAAACCTTTTGCATAGTTATTTTCGAAATAACTATGACCTAAATTCTGATAGCCGACTTAAGCTCTGCAACCCGAAATTATACCCCAAAACTTGAAGCTAGCACTTCGTGTCTATTTGTGATCATTCTTGTGTGAATACTGGTAGAGGGTGGTCGTTTGTTTTCGAGCAGCACCTACGGTTCATTTTTGGCAGAAAGTATATCGAGGAATCACGCATCAAAAGGTAAGTAATCTGATCCTTTTGTCGAATTGATTGAAACACATAGATCTTGTATAGGGATTAAGCAATAAATTTTATATTCCGCTGCTATTCTGTACTTGAGATTGCAAGAATTCCCTTCACCTTCGTGTAAGAAAAAGTTGTAACGATATTATGTAAACAAAATTTAATTTACCTTTTTATTTGTTCTTTACTTGACAAGTAGCATTGTTTCTCATAAGACATGGAGCAAATGTTGGCAGACGAAGAGGGAAAAGTTGACTGCGCTTGGTCGACTTGCTAAGTTGATTCACAAAATTTGTCATCTAGAATGATAACAAAACAGATCCTTTTGTCATTTTGATTTTGATGATTTTAAAAATTTGTCAACTGGTACCTTTTATGCAATAAATTTGGGTTTAAGTGTGTACATTTGAATACTTGAACCTTCCCATTTGAGGGATTTGAAATCAAAGCTATTTATTTCAACCAATGTATCGTTTCTTTAAAAAAAAAATGAAGTTTTAATCATGTATCACAAGATTTGAATAGTTGGGACCATCTAGTATCTTAGATACTACTCATGTAATTGCTGAAGATTGTTCGTCAAACTTCAAGTAACATGATAATATCTAACTTTTTCTTATTTGAATGGGTAATAATGGCGTATTTTCCTCTAGCAAGAGTTCATACTCTGTGTACAATCAAGAACAATGCGTAGTTGATGATGATTAACAGCCTTTAGCAATGAGTGGTAAACATCCCCTTAATGGATGGCCACTCACGGAAAAAAGTATCTATGGCGTCGTTTATAGCAAAGGCTAATGCAATAGAGATTCTATGCGTTGAATAAAACTCCGCATTTTCTACATTGAACTTAGACATTTGTGAAAAATTATTATCTTTTAAATAGACCTTCACTTTTTAATAATAATTCTAAAGTACAAATGGATTCAATGATAAGAACATATGAATATGATCCTGAGTCATGGCTTTGTTTTGGGAGAATCTTGCTCCCATTAGGATAGTAATCCTCACATTAAGTTGTCTATCTATTTATTTTTTAAAAATCTAAAAAGATCATGTACATTTTAGGTATTGGTTGTCTTAATGCTTGTGAAGGGTGTTGTTACTCTTACTTGTTGTATGATTTCTTTGCACACTGCTTTGTAAAAGTCACTCAACTCCTACTTGCAGAATTATGGCGTAATGCTTACTTTCTGTTGGAAATCTTATGGAAAATTCTTCATCACGAGCACTTGTAGGGACTTCTATTCATCACGAACATTTGTAAGGATCTTCACTTCGTCACGAACACTTGTAAGGACTTCTCTTCATCACGAACAATTATAGAGAATTCTTCGTAGCTTGAGGAATGCCAATGGCATTGTCCTTACGGATATTTCACCCGGTATGGGTGTATCGCTCAGGATTCAACAAGCTCTTCTAGTACAAAACTAGGAGTCAGAATCTAACAAAGATTTATCTTATACAACCCAACAATAAAATATATGATAAAGTGTTATACTAAAATATACGAGAGGAAGTATGTTTGGTTCTATCGTATTCTCTATCTCTGTCTCATCCACAAAAGAAAGGACATAGAAATATATATAGAAGAAGTTGTGTCTTGATGTTCCCATATCCAACAACATGAGCACAGGAAGGATATATGCCAACGTCCAATGTATTAATCATTTTGCCAACGTCCAAAATACTAAGAGTGGTAAATAACCATAAAGACAATATTTGACCATTAAGACCATTAATTAACAAATTGAATATAATAATACCGTTTGAAAATGTCAAATGAATTCTACAATTAAGGCTAATAAAATAGAATCAAGTCTTTGTATTAAAGCCAATAAAAACAGTTATAGAAATAGTTCTTTTATTTTTGAGATATTAAATAGAAAATAATATTTTTCTAACAATCCCCCATATATCTCAAAAATAATAAAATAAATAAAAACAAGAAGTTTTGCTGGGTTTATATATATATGAGTACAATGCATCGAATCTGTCTCGTAGACTATGAACCAGACCTAAATAAAACAATATTAAACTTACAGAACAATTGGTGAAGTTTAGAACTTCTATGAACCAAAAATTCTTCGTAAGCTTAGAGTCTTATTCTATCACATTATACTTGCACAATCTTTGTCGTTATCGCGGTTTTACGCTAAGAGGCCATGCGCGTGTCCTGGTATTCATGAGTGCTCTAGAAATCTGTCACAATTTCATAGGAGCAGCACCACTCCACACTCATATAGGTTCACCCATCAAGTATATTCTATAGAGCAATACACCACCTATAAAGGATATGGTAATGGATTAAGAGTTTATAACTCAACCTCACTTTGCCTTGCAGTAATTGCACTATATTCACACATCATAGGAAGAAACATAATTTAATAGTGCACTTTTGATTAACTAATGACTTGTTATTACCCATATGAACCTAATTCATGGGATCTCCAATCACATAGGTTGGGTTACCATCATTGTTAATCTTCTCAAATGACAAAAGTCTCATTCCCCTCGATGTTTCTCTTAGTCTTGTGAATCGGCTAAATTCACCTCAGACTTCACACAATTATATATAAATGATTTCATCTCCTAGCAATTGCTTTATCATATTATGTCTCAAATGAATGCATCTTATTTCCATTGAAAAAATTATTTTTCAACTACAACTAATGTTGCTTGGCAACCACAATATATAGACATGTTGATTTTATCTCAACCTCAATACTCACTAAGAAGTATCTTAGCCTCATTACCAGCCAACTTCAAACCACAAACTTAAATTTCATTATGATCTATTTGGCTGATTTTCATATTATTACCCCCTCACAAAGGGTAAACACATAACCACTAATGGATTTTGAGATCCACTTTAGCATAAAAACTAACAAGACACCCCCACATTTCCAAATATTTTAATCCAATGAATAATCTTTCACAATTCATAAAAGATTTTTCTTATGAGGTATCCGAATTTGTATATGAGTGACATATAAATTTATACTCCAAAACATATCAAAGATAAAGTAGAGAAGAAATGGTCACAAGCTAACGTTCTCATAGCAACGTTCTGATAGTAATTCTCTGTCCAATATTATAGCTTTATTAAATCCATTCAAATGCGTTTGGTTTAGAAATATTGTCCTAAAAAATATAGCTTCTTATCCAGACTACTAAAACACATACATTGCAACTTCATCAAAGTAAGTAGTATGCTATAATTTAGGGAAAATACATAACCCCCCAACGTATAGGCAGATTAATTATGACGCACCCAACCTTTGCGGACGATCTATTACCCCCCAGTCTTAATTTTTCAGTATTTTAGTATCATTTTTTTACTGATGTAGCAAAAAAAAATTGAAGCCCGGTTGCACAGTGGAGAGTGTTGCACACTCTCCACCACATTGGTGCCACGCTGCTGCCACGTCACTGACACTTTTCCTTTTTTTTTGTTCATTTAATTTTTCTTTTATTAATTATATTTACACTAATTAACCTTTAATTAACCATTAAACCATTAATTTTGTCTTCTTCATCACTAAACCCTTCTTCTTCTTCTTCATTTCAAGAAATCCATCACCCATTTTCTTCCTCCATTAGCACACACACATTCAACCCATTTTCTTCCTCCATTAACACACACACACACATTCAATCCATTTTCTTCCTCCTTTCAAAACACACATTCAACCCATTTTCTTCAACCCATTTTCTTCCTCCATTAACACACACACATTCAACCCATTTTCTTCCTCCATTAACACACACATTCAATTTAATCATCAATCATAAAGAGCTTATTTTCAAGAAACATTCAACCCATTTTATTCCTCCATTAAAGCCCATTTTCTTCAACCCATTTTCTTCCTCCATTAACACACACACATTCAACCCATTTTCTTCCTCCATTAACACACACATTCATTTGAAGGCAAATCAAACACCAAAATATCTCCTCCACCGAAATGGCATTATGTTTTAATGGGTCAGACCCATTTTCATATTGGTGATGTTGTTGCTACTGCTGCGGTGTTGCTGCAGTTGTTGCGGTGTTGCTGCTGTTACTCCGGTGTTGCTGCTGCTGCTGCGGCGGTGTGGCGGCGGTGGCGGCCGTGGTTGAGGAGAAAGAAGAAAGAAAGAGAAAAAGAAGAAAGAGAAAAATAAATTGCATTTAACAATTGAAATGTGGAAGAAAGGGAGGGTGGTGGTGGGTGAGAGGATAAAATGTAAATAAATTTTTAAAAATTAATTTTTATTAAAATATAAAAAATATTTTTACTGCTTTCACTCGCCATATTTTTTTTTTTTTGCCACGTCAGTTGAAAATGGTACTAAAATACTGAAAAATTAAGACTGGAGGGTAATAGATCGTCCGCAAAGGTTGGGTGTGTCATAATTAATCTGGCTATACGTTGGGGTTTTTTTTTTTATGTATTTTCCCTATAATTTACAATGATTGTTTAAGCAAATAATCTAGTCATCAGAAAAGCTAGAGAGAGATTAAAGAGATAACAGGAAAAGAACACGAAAAGTCAAAGCTAATTATCACATTGTTTGTTAACAATTGTAATTCAAGGAAAATGGATATTCCATTAAAGCCTCATTAACAAAATTTTAAGAAATGAATGTAGCCGTTACTTCAGTAAATGTGACTTTGAAAAATCTTCTTTTATCACGTCATAAATCAAAACAATCAAACAAGTAAATATACTACATTTTCATCAAATTCGAATGAAACTTTTACCCCACTTTTCCTAATAATCCCATGGAAATCAAATTAGTTCAAATATTAGGAACATGTACCACCTCAATGAACGCTAATGTTTTTAGTAAGAAGAGCTTTTTCATTCCAAGATCTTGAGTAGTCCTAGAATCACTAATATAAAGAAATCATTCTTCTTCTTCAACTTGGGTGTAAAACACAAAATTATGTTAGCACAAATATGCTTAGTACCATCAAAGTCTAACACCCAATTTCTCACATTAGCCACAAAATTCGCTTGAGAATGACCACAACAATTATATCATCCGCTTAATCAAACTTATTTTTTACTTAGCGACATTATTTCTCGGAATCTTTTTGCTATAATGATGGGCATGATGACTTAGTTTGCCACAAACAAAATAATTTTTATTTCATCGAAGATCCGATAATTATAGCTTTGTATAATCAATGAAATCACCATCAATAATAGTCGAAAGTCTCACATCATCAATATTCCTTGAGCAACACATTTAACTCATAAGATGTACACGAAAAAGAATAGTTGAAGAATCATCCAATTAAATCAAGAGAATCCAGTGAAATAAAAAATATAGGCATGAGTAGATGACCAATCAAAAAATATATTCTGCGGATGACATAATATCAAGTCTCAAGGGCCTATCACAATACTCCATATTTCATTTTAGTGTCCTTTTGAGATATCACACACTAGTGATCCAACAACAAATTTTCACCATAAAATCTCATTATTTTAAACCCCCATGCTAAACTCTTTTGGTATCTCCCATATTCAAACATCAAAGTAAATTTCTTAAATAAATAAAATTTTATGCCCCATATGCTGAATTATATAACTACACAAAATCTTTAAACATAATCTTAGGCGCATCCTAGTACAAGCAAAAACATACCTGGAACTTAGACAGATTGTACTAAATTATTCTCTTTCAATTTTCTGTAAGAATAGAGTACGAAATATCCTTAAGATTATTGGAAATCTTACGAAAAATTCTTCATCACGAGCACTTGTAGGGACTTCTCTTCATCACGAACACTTGTAAGGACCTTCTCTTCATCACGAACACTTGTAAGGACTTCTCTTCATCACGAACAATTGTAGAGAATTCTTCGTGGCTTGAGGCATGCCAATGGCACTGTCCTTAAGAATATTTCACCCGGTATGGGTGTATCCCCCAGGATTCAACAAGCTCTTCTAGTACAAAACTAGGAGTCAGAATCTAACAAAGATTTATCTTATACAACCCAACAATAAAATATATGATAAAGTGTTATACTAAAATATACGAGAGGAAGTATGTTTTGTTCTATCGTATTCTATATCTCAGTCTCATCCACAAAAGAAAGGACATAGAAATATATATAGTAGAAGTTGTCTCTTGATATTCCCATATCCAACAACATGAGCACAGGAAGGATATATGCCAACGTCCAATGTATTAATCATTTGCCAACGTCCAAAATATTAAGAGTGGTAAATAACCATAAAGATAATATTTGACCATTAAGACCATTAATTAACAAATTGAATATAATAATACCCTTTGAAAATGTTAAATGAATTCTACAATTAAGGCTAATAAAATAGAATCAAGTCTTTGTATTAAAGCCAATAAAAACTGTTATAGAAATAGTTCTTTTATTTTTGAGATATTAAATAGAAAATAATATTTTTCTAACACTTTCTTTCTTGTTCAGCTTAACAGTTTCTAGTAACAGTGTCTAGGAGCATCAAGATCAAGAATTGGCTTTGGATACTTGCAAATCCAATATCCTAGTGCATTAGCCCTTTCATTTAGACTCGTTTGATGCAAAAAAAAAAAAAAAAAAAAAAAACCTTTAACAGTTAGATCAGCACCTGCTTAATGAAGCTAAAGTACAGAATGCACTTTAGTGATACTACATTTCCAGTTATTTCCAGCACCTGCTCAATAAAGCTAAAGTACATAAACCTCCTACAACATGAAAATTATTTCCAGTTAAAACATACTGCATTTCAAGTCATCACTCAACTATCCCAGGTTAGGACAATGCAAAAGCAACTATGCAGAGAATTAAGGCATAACAGAAAAAAGGAGGAGGATTTATCAGTCAATAAACAGAGATATAGTAGTCACTTTTTGTAATTGTTGACCACATCTGATTCACAGTTAAAATGACATAACGATACACAATTCTAAGAATAATGTCCTCAATAAAACTAATTAGTAAGTCAGCTCATCCTTTGTTAATTAATTTTTGGACCAGAATGGCATACTTAGGTTAATTTTTGTCCTACAATCATAAATTTGCTCGGAAGACCAAAGGCAGAAAGACCGAGCATAAATTTTCTTAGTAACCACATTAAAGACTATTTGTCCGAATTGCTCATCCAAAAGAACATCGATACAACTTCCAAAATTAGAAAGAAAGGGTCACATATTTCTTTGTCCTACAATACACAAATCTGCTCAAAGTTATGGCAAAACTTTTGGGTCTATTATAGGCCTAAGGAACCCTTCACTAAATTGTACTTCTACCTCCTAATGAGGCAAACATTGGTAGGTCCAATAATTATAATTACTTGTTCTTGAAGCTCTTTCATTGCAGACTGCTAAAATTAGTTAGTTTAATCACATGTATCTGGTATACAATTTTTTTTTTAAAAGGTTAGAAATACGCTGCTATAAGTTGCTGATGTTGTAACATGGATCTGTAATAAAGAAATCCCCAATATGGTATGTACCATTTAACAAAGTTGGCTCGAAATGGTTTCTTGAAGCTCCTTTTAAGTTTTACTAGCTGCTAAACCTGATTGATTCGATCACATGTTTAGACGTTGGAACTTTGACTACTCTATATGACTAAAGTTCACTTTTTGTGTAATTGATTAACGAAGGGAATTGTTTGTACTTTCTTTTGAATATTTTTACATATGTAAGGTGTTTGTATAATATAATTGAAATGTTTCTTGAAAAACCAAAAACATAATTCTCTCTCATATAATCATATGTAAGTCGAAGTCGAACAAATCATGGTTACCGATTTACTATACCACAAAATACTGAAACCGAACTTAAAATACCAAACCATACCGAATTAATTGGGTATGGTAACGGTATAATATTTTTAAAAACATAAAATCGAAGTACCCAACACCATACAATACCACACCCACCCCTACTTCCAACTGAACTTAATTGCCTTGCCGCCTCGCCACTAGCAGAAGCTAAGCACTTGAAAAGCATATTTAGAAAGGTAACTTTTATTGCCCTTCCGGAACAACAATCCACCAAAAAGGAAGAGAGGATTACTATACATACTAGTCTATCAATTCTTACCTAAGCTTCTTTCTACCAGTTAATTAGGCAGTGCAAGAACTGTTCTCCATTTGTGGAAGACACACCCATATCCAATCCTCCACATTAATAGTGATCAAGGCTTCATTCTCATATTAAAATGCCAGCCTTCAGAGGATGTTTTTCCCCGTTCTAATCTGATAAGGTAAGAATTACATCCCTCCAAACAAATTTGGTGTTTTTAGTTATTGTTTTATAAGGTATTTAGGATATTTGGAAGGGTATTTAGGTCTTTTAGCTTTTCAACTGTGGCATTCACACTTCTACAGTCTATAGTAATATAGATGAATTTCGTTAGTATCGCAAACTCCGTTATATCTTCTTCATACAAGCTCGAAATTATACATCCAACACTTGCAAAATGTTCTCTTCCGCCACAGCAAATTATACAGGATTTAACAATGGAAACTCAAACTCTCTCCTATACAAATTAACATGAAATGAATCAATAATGTTTTAATGAAGCACCTGAAAGCAACAAGAATAAAGACTCCTAAAATACAAAATTAATCATGTAACCGGTAACTTAATTGGTTTGATTATCCTAATATAATCAAACAGCTGAAAGACTAGCCCATTTTCCGAGCTCATAAGGATCAGCATAATAATACAACTTGATTCTATTAGCCAAAGAGAGTCCTGCTGCCACAATCCGGACCCTAGCATCCGAATCATCCTGCTCTGATGGATCATCAGTGAATGCACCAACATCTCCAAGAAGCCGAAATGAGATTCGACGAGTACTAATTTGTCTAGGAAAATCAAAGTACATTGCTGTCCCCGCCTTCACTTCTGGCAGCCTGTATTCAGCAACAGTGACCATATTGTGTGGTTCCTGTAGATAATTGTCATGTGAATTGTCTACTGTAACTGCTGAAAATCACATCATATGGGTATAACAGAAACCAGATAACAGTTTGTAGAAATAACCAGACAAGTGTTTTTTTACAGCTCAACAAACTTGTTCATACATTAAAAACCATATCAATCTCGTGTGCCAATTGGAAAACATTTCCCTTTGTGAAGGAAGAAAACAGGAGGGATTTGGGTCTCCGTCCTGTCTTGGGGTGACCTATCTAGTATTATCATGAATTACTTAGCCCAAGAACTCTTACTACACATAGAAGGAAAGAAAGTCCTTATCGCTCAGCTAAAGATGTGATTTTAGTGGTCATAAACCAACACAACATTAGCTTGAATTTCTATTTTTTGGCATGTTCACCAAGGATGTCTAGATGCTTTTCTTCTCCATGAAGCAAATTCTAGTTGAACTCGAAGACAAACATATTATACTCAATGTAATAGATCTTCAGTAACTAAGAGACTAACATAAAAATGTCAATATATGATTAGATCCTCATGTCTGTTTGAAGCATTGTCACAAAATTCTCACTTTGATCTAGAGGATGTAAAATTCTGGTCAACCTTAACCATCCATCACTAGCAGATGAATTCTAACGGCGTTCTGTTTATCCCTATGCAAGCAGAGGGAGACACCACAATGGTAAGGATTTATTGCTGGCGTGGCATATCAAACACTATATATCTACCTACTTCATCAAGGTCCAACACTACTAGCCTACTGAACACAGGGATGGACCCACAAATTGAATGGCAATCAAGAGGAATGGCAAACCACATCAATTACATGATGAAAGAGAAATCACATGAACAAGAAGCAAGTGTTAGGAATTTGCCTCACTTTATACAAAGTGAATTTTGTTTCCTTTTCATAACTTTTAGTACAACATGCAAGTATAATTGTTGGATTTATTTATTATTCCATATTTTAGCTTAATTTGATTTGGTTTATATGGAAACTGTTTATTTGTTCTATATTGAATTTTTTGGCTTAGCATATAAGCTCTCTAAGCTATTTAGATAGAACTTTGGTCATAATTTAAAAAATCTTCAAATTTTCTCTTTCATAACTTTTTGAAAAACATGCAAGCATATTTGTTGGATTTAGTTATTATATTTTAGCTTAATTTGATTTGGTTTATATCGAAATTGTTTATTTATTCTATATTGATTTTTTTGGCTTAGCATATAAGCTCTCTAAACTATTTAGATAGAATAATAATAAAAAAAAAAAAACTATTTAGATAGAACTTTGGTAAAAGAAAAAAATTATCTTCAAATTTTTTGAAAGTCTTGTTAAAGTAAATAGATAAATTATTCTAAAGATAAATTTGAATATCCGTCAAAAAATAACGAACGTGATTTAGAGATGATGATTGCATCATGAGAGCGCGATAAGAAAGAAGAAAAACAGAGTTGCAAGCAATTCTCGCTTGCTATGTCTGATGCTGCTTCTATTCTTGGCTACTGTGGTATTTATTTGAACCCGCTTGTGCAAAATTCTAGGTCCTAGGTCCGCCACTGACTGAACCATTTGAAACATGGCTGTCAGGTGATTACAGGAGTCTTTCTAATAATACAATTCATGCATGTATCTGTGAGCAAGATTAACTTGAATATAGAACATTTCGCATCAGTGCACACATTTGTCAGCATGTAAGTACAATAAATAGGCATGGAAGAACAATAGCCATTTGAGGGAGAAACTGACATATATGTTACATGCTGGCAAGAGATACTAGAGTAGTTTTAGTTTACTTAAGATGGTACTTGAAATAATTCTTAGGTTATGCTAATCATATCAAATTTAATCACCCCCTGCAGGTCATTAGCAAAGTGACATTTTGCATTAGTGATGAGATTCATCTAAAATGCATGTGTCTAGTACTGAAACAGGGAAGAGCAGTAGCTTTAAAAGATCAAAAAAGGAATCAGTTCGCAAGAAGGATGTCTAACAGTTTGTTGACAAAGAAATATATCAGTCGATAAAATGTAAATCGCATCAATAGTATCCTCATACCTGGAAAGCAGACACTTGAATATACAATACAGCTGGACATATGAATCTGTCCTCCAATATACAAGAAGAAACATCCCATGGATTCACCTGTGAAGGTGGTGAATGGGTGACTCGAGGTTTTATTGCACTAAAACCGTCAAGACGAAAACCTGCCAGCATCGGTGAAACTGGGGGTAGAAACTGTTCTAAAACAAGGTCGTTGTCAGTTAGCCTCTCAACCTCAGTGGGAACCTGGATGTGGAATGGGTTAGAATTATATTTTTCTTTTTTATTGCAGGAGTTTGACAAAACTTTAAATGGTAACAATTGCTAGAGAGAGTTGTTGCTGCACCTTAAATCTGTTTAGTGGAGGAGCTTTATCCAACAAATTGCTTGTATTTATCTGGTCAGAGCCTTGACTTGGTGCCCCAACATCTTTCCTCAATGGGCTTCCAACCACCAAGATTCTTTTAGCATGAAGATATGGGTCACTTTCAACTGATCCTCCAAAGGAAGCACACCTCACAGGCTCCGCAAATGGGTTCTCCTCTAAGGACAAAAGACTAAAGTCTTTTCCAAAATTTACAGAACTCGAGCCAACTTTTTGTAGACGCAACGTTATCCAAATAATGCGGCATCGAACAGGATTACGGAAAGAAAATTTTACATGTCTAGGCACTTCAGAAGATTTTTCTTGTCCACAAAGCTCAGATGAAGAGGTGATCAGAGATTTCATATCCCATTTCCCCACACATGATCTTTCTTCCTTGTGTATTTTACTGCTTGCCCAAATCTGAACCTGCACAGACAGCATAAGTTTCCATTATTAAAGCATTAATACAGTGGTGTAAGGAATGAGAAACCACATCAATTATACAATGGAAGAGAAATTGCATGAACAAGAAACAAATTGCTAGGAATCTCTGTCATAAGCAAGTTGGTAAACCTGCAGGTAAATAACAAGTTATTTAAAGCATGAATTCAGCAGCACAAGAGGAATGTCAAACCACATCAATTACATGAGAAATCACATGAACAAGAAGCAAGTCGCTAGGAATCTGTCATATGCAAGTTTCATCTTTATGGTCAATCTAGGGCCGTTTAAACTTATAGGTATGTTATAAGTTATTTAAACAATGAGCTTAAGAGTAGGAGTAATTGATTAAACATATTGCATAAATTTGTAGACTACTTAACAAAACATTTAAGATTGCTTTTTTCAGGGGGGATAAAAAAAGTCACAGAAAACAGAATGAGAAACATCTTATTACAATCCGTCCTTCATAGAGAACTCCAAAATTTCCACATCTGAAACTCAGTTCTCCCAAATAATATAATGGGAACATAGGGCAAACTAACATACTACTGTAATCCCTCATCTATGGAACCTCCAGAGAGAAAAGGTAATTGCCACCTTGGGCGGGCGGAGTAAGCTGGAAGAGAGAACTTTAAATTCCATAGAACGTCCCTCTCCACCCGAAAGAAAGGAAACCTTTTTTCCATTATTTCCAGTTCAATTTATATAGTCCTAGAAGACGGCACATTTGAGGCCTTTTTTCTCATTTCAACATTTTACACTTCCGTCTTTGAGGTGCAAGGTGAGACTGGATAAACAGTTTGATTCTTATGTCTCACCATAAGAAAAAAGCATTCTCTGATGATAAAGATAGGCAAATCATGTAATGAATAACCAAATGGGTCATAAAATATCACATGCAATTTTTGTTAGACAAATTATAATTGCTTTTGGAAGTCAATCTATGAGATAACTTAAGATAATAAACTTTAACAAATTGCACAATAGCATGACATTTTCATCAGGTCCAAACTGTTTTGGCTTCTCCATATTTGAATATGACACAAAACTTGCTAGAGCTAAAAATCTTGTTAAGCGAGGAGTGAACTTACAACAGGAGCGTCAGCCATCGAGTAGCCACAAGGACTAACTAGAAGAACAACACCACAAACATCAGATAAATCGCCAAGGACAATGACAAAGTCAACAGAGGAAGCACTTGGGGGAGCTCTCCAAAATGAATCTTGTGCTCCAGAATTCAATGGAGCAAGCAACGACATGAATGGTGCAGATCCTGCTGCTGTTTCAACCTACACAACAAGGAGAAGGATCAAATCTACTTTTTTTAAGCCCTTCAAATTTTTCAGTATCATATGCTAAGACCAAAGAGAAGGATATGTCCCAAAACTCAACTTCATACTTCATTTAAGCATAAATGAATCACATTTGGTTCCTGAACTTGTAATTGTGATCATACTTATTTAAAATTATGACGGATCAAACTTATATTTGCTTGTAATAGATCAAACTTATTTTAGGAACCAAATGTTTTTCGTCAACAGCTTGATAAAGGTCTAAAGTCGAATTTGGTAAAGATCTATGTTTCAAGTTCTTTATCATTTAAAAACAAAAAACATATGCCAAAGAAAATATTTCACTAGATCAAGGATAGGGAGTAAAAGAGAGAGCTCAGTTGAACATAGAATCAGGAGAGAATTAATCAAAATATTTATTGAAAACACAACCTGTCATCTGTGGCCTTAGCATTTCATATTCCAGTATTTTTTTTGTCACTTGCGTACTTTTTCCACGATCTTTCTACTTGAGCCCTCAAAAGAAAATTTTAAATGGAGCACCGAAGTGGCTAACCTCTTAAAATTCTATCTTCTTTCTCATTTCGACGAAAAGCTCTGGAAGGCAAAGGATCAACGGAGGGGCTCGAACCGGACCATAATAGGATTGTATTTCTAGAGGTTAATTCTCAGGAAACAAAAACATATTCTACTCTTTAAGCACCAGCCAAAAAATGATAATTATGTAACTCGGCATTTGGACAATATTTGATTAAAGTTAAGGAAAAAGTATTTGAAATTTAAGTTGAAAAGAGTATCTGGAAGTTGAAGTTGTGTCTAGGCATGACATTCCCGTGGAAAGAAATTAAGGTTTTGTGGATGAAAATCATTATTTCACTTGAAATATTCCTCAAACCAGTTTTTCAACTTCAAATTTTTTATTCAAGTTGAAATACTGGATCAAATACTAGAACAAATATTGATTTGCAAATAATATTTCAAGTTGAAGTTTAAAGAATGAAATACTATTGTTTAAAAAACAAACGATAGGCAGACGTTTGGAAAAACATTATTTGCAAAACACTGTTTTATAATTTTGACTATTTTTTCAACTTCAACTTGAAATGGAGAATTTGAAGTAGAAAAACTTGATTGGTAAGTATGTCAAGTGAAATAATAGTTATAGCTCATGATTTCAACTTTCAAGTACTTTTTTTCAACTTCAGCTAAATATTGTCCAATCAGGGATTTTACTGGCATTGTTTGCAACAAAAATACAGCCTAAATCAACAGAAAATTGTTAGTTAAGTTGATCTTTGCCAACTTGAAAGCCGCCTAGATGGTTTCTCAGGGAACCCCTTCATCATACAAATCTCTAAATAAATATAAGCTAGATTTTGAAATCTAAAGACCAATCTTATTCTTTCATATCATTTAGCACTGACCCCAGTAGGAACAACATAGTTATTAGCATACAATACATTTTATAAAGTCACGTGAAGAACGTGATGTGATTTGTACAGTTTCTACTGAAGATTTAGTTGTTAACATTAAGGAGCTTATCCAATAGACTTCTATTTGGAATTCAAAAACAGTCTCTTCCCTCCCTTCCACTTTTGCTTGTTATCACCTATCCAGATCCGCCTGGCAGTCTTAAGCCCCGTTACTGGCTACCTAAATTCCGTTCATCCATCTAATACTATCAACTCTTGTTGCCATCTCAGAACAAGCCCAAAATAGCTTAGAGACCTCCATTCTTCCTATACCAAATTTCAGGCAAGAGAATCTGGTTTTCTCATCAGGACAAAGATAGAGAACTGACTTCTTAAACTTTAGGAAGTACGGTCGACAAGAATGGCACAATGTTTGAGCTAAAACCTAGGCTTCCATCAAATCAAGGTTCACCTTAGTCACTGCATCGTCACTGCAGATGATGCTAGATGGAGAAAATAATTCTTTCAACGGCATTTAGTAATTAGGCAAATTAAGTAGAAGCCTTTTGCGTTCAATCCAGTTTTACATCAACCATGAGATGCTGTGTCACTCGCATTTGATTTCCACAGATTCATGAAAACATGGAAAAGATTAAATCACTCCTCTTGCATAAAGTTTTAGAAAAACTAAAACAAGAAACGGTTTTCTAAGAAGAAAAATGCTGTATAATTGGGATTAGGATAGATCCAAAATATTACCGGGTGCAAAAAACTTGCAAAAGGAAACTCAGCAAGTGATTCCTCTCCATTAAATAATTCCGCATGCGCATTTGGAGTGGATTGACAATTCCTCGAAGTAAATCTGATCACATGGTCTACAGCTTTTTGAGCAGCACTATCTGCACGTGCTTTTCTCCTCTGGCCAACCAAAACCCTGATGTAGTCCAAGATTAAAGCCTCAAGCACAACATCAATGCAGCAGGCTTTGCAAATGACACCGTCAAGTGTCATGGAATGATTTGAGGATAAATCAACTGCGTTTGCATAGATTGCTCCCCCCTGGCTGCTCACACCATTGTAGATAGGAACCTCCTTAGAGTTAAACATAGCAAGTAAAAGAGCTCCTTTCCCTGCACAACAAACTTTACAAACCTTTCTCTCACATTCAGAACACACAAAAGAGGTCTCTGCAGCAGCTGAAGTTGATGATACAGAAGGCACATTCAATACAGGCCCATTTTCATAATGAACTTGACATGCCCCACCCAAACATCTTTCGCCGATTCCTGCTATATTCCAGAAATCTATAGCGCTATCATCGGCAATCTCAAGACCAATGGATGCAGTAATTTTATCCTCAAGAGAAGCCTGTCCAAGAAAAGCAAGGACATTTGCTATCCTGCAGAATCCTCCCATACGAGAATTGTCAAGCAGTAGATTTGGACTTATACTCGCAGGGTCAACACCAATTGACAACAACGCCCTATCCCTTTCAGCAGCAGAGAGGTTCAGGCGAAAGCGTTCAATTTCAAGTTTCATAGCTGCCATGTAACTTATCTTTCTCTCCTGCATAGTTAAATGGTCACAATACGGGTGTAAATAGATCACAAATCTTCTCCAACTGGATCAGAGTCGGAGTACTACAAATAAACATGCACATAAAATAAGTGAAACTTTTACAAGTGTAACAGCCCCAAAGGACTATTAATAACAAAATGGAGTTTCATACACAAATTATTAATAACAAAAAATGGATGGTCATGAGAATCATCTTTTAAGAAGCACTGATAGGGAAATGATGAAAGATATTGAGTTCCCACATTGGTTGTGGGATGGGTATTTGGTCTCCTTATATGGTCTTGGGAAATCCTCCCCTCATGAGCTAGCTTTTGAGGTTGAGTTACAGCCAGTTGGGACGTTTAGAAATCCAATGATTTTGTTGTTTAGAGCTTCATGGCTATTACTTTTCATCACATTGTAGTTGCGGGACAATCAAACACTCGTCATGCAAATCTATAATCTTGATAGCATATATGAGCAGCCACCTTCCAACCCCTTCTCGAATTGTCTGGGCCTTCTATTTTCTTTTAGTTATTTAAAGTTCTGTAGTTAAACTTTAATCTTCTTATGGGTTTTTCTTTTCAGTCCTGTTATGAAAATTTGTTGTTGTTATTTAAATTAGTGTATGTAAACGGGTCGAGTTTCATAATTTTCGAAATTATTGGTAAAAGTCCATTTTTGGGCCTAGGGAGTAGTTCACATTAAAATAGTCACTTAAATGCTCTCTTTTATACACCCTCTGTTTTATTTTATATGCTAGTATATCCTTATAAGTCCATTTCGAAAAGAATTCCCTAAACCCTAAACCCAAAACCCTGAAACCCTAACACATTTCTATATTTGGAAACAATTTAACATTAAACTTCCCTATTATTGTTAACAAGCATCTTTTACAAAAATATTATGCTATGTTTAAGACCACTCAAATGTTATGGCATATTTAAGACCACAAGTTTCAGTAGTCTTCATTTCTTCCTTAAACTACATGTCGTTCAAACTATGTCATGTAAATTGAAACAAAGAAAGCATTTATTTATGTTGCCAATGAGTGTTTCCTGAATTGATATTTCACTTTATCGTATTTCTTTTCAATTTTGTTGTCCATATATTTGTTAGTCCAAAGTGCTAATACTAAATAAATCATAATTTAACTAAACATGAAATCCCTCCTTTTCCCTTTTCCACGTGACAACTTGATCAACTCCTCAAAGAAACTTCTAAGCTCTACATCTTTGACATATTCAAGTACACTAAACTCCACATTAGAAGCTCAATTCTTTAAAACACACTTCCTAATATAAAAAACAACCTTTTGTTACACCCTTTTGACAAAATGCATCAAAAACTCACATTTAAAAGAAAATTTGGGAGAAGGGAAACCTAAACTTCAGAGATTTTAATTTGGAGAATTGGCTCATATATTTTATTAATTTTTCTATACAATTAAGTAATGATTTATCCGCTAGAAAGAAAGTTAGTTTGGACTTTTTTTTTTTTTTTTTGTTAACTGTGGTGTCCGGTCCGGCTTGCGCGCACCTCGACTAATTCCACGGGATACCTACCACCTCCCTTCACATTCTTTTCGATATAGGTAAAGGATATCATCACAATTCAAAGTGCTAAGTGACAATAAGCATTTATAACTATGACAAGGTGTTTTCATGATTTAGATTGGCTAAGATCACAGTTTTTGCATTTATAGCCAATTCCTAGAGCAGTTAGGTCATCTAAACATTTCTTCTTCTTGCACTCTTAGCAATTACGAGTGTAGAAACATATAGCTCAGTAGCCTATCATAAGTAGGGGTGGCAAATGGGTCGTTTGGGCTGAAGTTGGGCGAGTCAAGATGGGTTGATGCCCAACCCTGCGCAAAGCTTGTTTGGGCTAAGATGGGCTAAATGATGGGTCATAACCCAACCCGCCCAATTTGACTCAACTTTTATTATTTCCTTTTAGAGATTATCAATAAACTTCTTAACAAAATATCCACAAACAAGTCTTCATAAACACTAAATATCATATAGTTTTAAAAAATTTATCTACTTGTACAACCACAAATCCCTTAGGTGTACTACACTACAAATCCCTGCAACAGTTAAGTGGAGAAGTATATAACAAATCCCTTATGAGTACTATACTAAGTAATACTACGTACTCTGCCTAACATTTTAAATAGGGGTGGAAAATTCAGCCCAAACCCATTTGACCAGCCCAACCCACCCAAGTTTTAATGAGTTAGGCATGGGCTATATTACAAATGGGCTAAGTTTAGGCACAACCCATCTTAATTCATGACAAAAGCTAGCCAAAGTCTACCCATGAAGCAGCTCAAACTCAACCCATCACTATCCAACCTTCAACCCAATAATTTGATTCTCTTGTAACTTTCAATCTTGAAATAGTTAATTTATCTTAACTATATAATGAGTACTGACATTACAAAATTCGGAGCTTTAGTCATTGTAATTTGTAATTAGTAGCATGTAATTGCATTGAGCTCATATTAACTAACTAATTCCTGAAATATCAGGCTCCTTCAATCTCATCATTGTTCTTTCTTTATTTCATAGTTTTAGGTTTTCACCTTTGCAATAAAGCATTTCTCATGTGTAAATTCAAAATCAGATTAAACTTTTATACTCTTTACAAGCTAAATCATTTACTTCTTCTAAAGTTAAAGAAGAGATTCAGAAGCATAAAAGTAACAATTCAGAAAGTAATATAAAAATCCAAAAAGACACGTACCATTTGGGGTCCCACAAGGAGTTTGTAACAATCTAAATAGCGTTGAGTGTTATTGTCAGTAGGCCCTTTAGACGTGCTGTTGGAAAAAACGTTAGTTTCTTTTGGTTGTTGGACAAAAGCATCATCCAAGAAGTCAAGCAAGTCATCTCCGCCATGGAAGACAGTTTCAGTCTCTGGCTGCCTGTTAGAATCTGAAATTCTGCTTTCACCCATTAAAAGGTCTACCCATAAGTCAGCAGACGAGTTTGCTTGTGTACCAGTGGTTAAAGCAGAAGCGAAAGGATTTTCCCTGGGCTCAGTCACAAAAGGGTTAGTAACATCATGATGGGTTTCTGCTTGTTCAGAAAATCCAGTGCCCGAGCCTTCATGTTTCAGTATGAACCTCCATGGAAGACACACTCCAAGTATCTCAATCTGCATTTTTTTTACAACAGAGAAAAAGATACTGAAGAGTTGAAGATAATGTCATGCAACAGCATGGCTCCATAATTGAGTAAAGCCATCTTACTTAGACCATGTAATTGCATGATAATAAAAAAATGATGCTTTCTTTCTGTAATGCGTTTCCAAATTTCTTTTTGAGAATTGGATGAACACTGCTATTTTTTCAATCAGGTAACAAAGATTCCTTTTTTATACCGGTAATCTATACTATTATAAATGTGGGAAGCCCTAAAACCAAAAAGTTGATTGACAAAAATACAATTTTAAAAATATGTTTGTATTAATAATGATATAATATAAAAAAACCTGCAAAATATTGATTTATATTGTGTAAATAATTGAGTTCGTTCATTAATAACTAATTTTTAAAGAAACTATTTGGCTGTTCGTAAAGAACTTTTCAAAGGATTAGTTGGTTTATTGAAAGGACGCAACTCTTTGTTTATTTTATAATAATATTATTAAATAAGAGAGAGAGTTATTCAATCCAGCTTTTACGGTTGGTGTCATGAACTAATGAATTAGCATTGATTTATGAAGGAATGATTCAATTTTTTCCGCCAATTGTACAGAATATAAAATGATTAAGCATAAAGGGAGAAAGAAATTAAAATTAAAACGTCTAATTTTTCATGTCATATTACGTAGAACAAGTGGGTGACAAGAAATGAATGAAATAGTCAATAAGTACTATCAAGTCAATAAGTAAACCAGATGGCATTTATTAAAGGGAGCCAAATTATGGATGCAGCACTCATAGCAAGTGAATGTGTGGACTCAAGAATGAGAAGTGTAGAACCTGGCATAATGTGTAAGCTAGACATTGAAAAGGCTTATGACCATGTTAATTGGGATTATCTTCTGAGTATATTGAGGCAAATGGGGTTTGGAGCAAGATGGTTGAAGTGGATGGGTTTCTGTATCAAAACTGTCAGGTTCTCTATACTTGTGAATGGAGAACCTGTGGGTTTTTTTCCTTCTGAAAGAGGACTCAGGCAAGGTGATCCTCTTTCACCTTTCCTATTCATCATTGCCATGGAAGGACTCAACAGTATGGTAAGATTAGCTATGCAAAAGAGATGGTTGAAGGGTTTTCAAGTAAGCAACAGGCAGGAGGAAAATGTGGAAATTTGTCATCTCCTCTATGCAGATGACACTATCATCTTTTGTGATCCAGAAGCAGCTCAAATTTGCTTTATAAGAATGATACTTATAATTTTTGAAGCTACTTCTGGGCTGAAGGTCAACTGGAGGAAGAGCAGCATTTTTCCTATTCAAGAAGTGACTCAAATAGAAGGAATAGCTGGGATTCTGGGTTGCAAGATTGACCAATTACCAACAACATACTTGTAACACCCCGTACCTTTAACCTAAGTTTTGACCATGATCCTAGACTTAGAAAACCAGATAAAGAATGTGGGAATTGGAAATTTCCTCTTCAGCTGTAAGATGGTGGTTTACGCCCATGAACAGTGACCGTATTTCAGTTTACGGGCCGTAAATCAAATCGTAAACTGGTAGTTGAATGTCATATGGTTAAATACGGACCGTATTTCACAATACGGCCCGTATTTCAAATCGTAAACTGAAACCAAGGATTTCTGAGCATTCTGGAATTTGACAATTTGATGTCAAATGGTTAAATACGGACCGTATTTCAAAATACGGCCCGTATTTCAAAATGTATTTGGAATTTGGGAAAACTTCATTCATGAAAGTTGTAGAGCTTTGAAATACCTTTCCAACGGTATATTATGGGCGTCAAACGGACATCTGTGCAAAGAGTTATAGCCATTTTACTAAAGAGACGCAGTGCAGTCCATATGTCAAAACACGGACCGTATTTCAAAATACGGCCCGTATTTCAAAATACGGCCAGTATTTAACTGGGCCGAAAATCTAATTTTTCCAGAACAGTATATATTCATCCATATCAGTTCAAATCATTATTTTTCATTCCTTCAAGCCCTAGAACGACTTCCTACCCTCTTCCATCATCAAGAACACCAAGGTAAGCCTACTCTAATTATTCCAAATCAATTCTAATACCTATCCTTGTAATCTAAACAAGAAATCATCATTCCAAGACTAGGGTTTTCAAGAAAACCTATCTCAAGGTTCAAGAATTCAAGATTTTGGAAATCTTCTTCAAAGCTCAAGTCTTTAATTCAAGTTTTGGAGCAATTAAGGTATGTAGAACTTCCATCCACATGTGGGAATCTCTACGTTCTTCCCCATGCTCCGTTTCTTGATATCCATGAAGTTCAAACCCTAGGGCATTAAACCCAACATATTGGTAGCCCGTATTTATGTATTTATGTACATGAATTTTGTATCTATATTCGTTATTGTATTCCTAATCTTCCATTACGGTTATTAGGAACCCTAGCTTAATCCATGAATCATGAATTCTTCCTCATGTATTCTCATTATGTTTATATGAAACTTTATGATTTTATGTAGCAAGTTACAAGCATGTTTTCAAGTCAATTATATATATATAATTATGAACTATTGTTATTACTCATGAATCAAGAACATGTTTGCAAAACTATGACAAGTTATCTCATGAAACCATATTACAAGATATTTCATGAAACCATGTTTACAAGTTATTTCATGAAATCATGATTACAAGTTATTTACAAGTTATTTCACGAAAATCATGGGCTTCTTAGCCAACTATATCATGTTCATGTTTTTGGGAATTGCTTAGTTAACCGAGAAGGCTCAGATAGCCTGAAACTACGTTGCCACCGTAGGATAAGGGTTGTCAGCAAGGAGGCAACACCTTCATTATGCAGTTTGGATCCTTACATGCTTATTATTACTTAAATCTCATACCCCTGGCAAGGTGTGAGTGTTCTGCTGGTAGGACGCAAGTACCAGAATCATGTTGTCGGTTATACTATAGCATTCCCCACGTTACAAGTAGTTTTACATACAAGTATTTCTATTGATTTACTATTTTAAGATTTTACTCACGTTTCATGCTCATGTTCAAGTTACATTCAGTTTCAATTCATGTCCTATATCTATGTTGTGCCATGTTCTTCGTTTCAGCAGGTTTTACATACTAGTACTATTCACCATGTACTAATGTCCCTTTGCCCGGGGCCTGCACTTCACGGTGCAGATACCGGTTTTCAGGAGCATACACCTGCGCAATAGGATCACTTCAGTTATCAGCTTATTGGTGAGCCCCACTCCTCTCGGGATTCAACATGGAGTCTGCATTAGTATTCAGTTTATGGTAGTCCAGGGCCATGTCCTGATAGTTAGTATTCAGACATGTTTTAGAGGTTTCATAGACAGATGTTAGTTCACAGAGTCAGTTGTGCTTTCATGTTTGCAGACTATTATGTTTTCATGATATTTCATGCTATGAGAAAATTTCAAGACTTTATTCCGCAAATTACATTTTCTTGATTCATTTAAATTGCATCATATAGATTATGTTGTTTTGGATGCCCATGTTGACAAGCAAGCCATGAGGTTCGCTCGGACACATGCAAGCAAGGCCCGAGTGCCGTGTTACTCCCAGGCCATGGTTCGGGGTGTGACAATACTTAGGCATGCCCTTGGGTTACAAGCACAAAGAGGTGGGCATCTGGGATGGGATTATAGAGAAAACAGAAACGAAGCTCTCAAAATGGAAGTCTCAATACCTTTCCCTTGGAGGTAGACTGACCTTGATAAATGCAGTGTTAGATTCATTACCCACTTATGTGATGTCTTTGTTCCCTATTCCAGCGGGGGTGGTGGACAAACTAGATAAGCTCAGGAGGGACTTTCTTTGGAATGGGAATAAGGAAAGTAAGGGTATTCATTTGGTGAATTGGGATGAGGTTCAGCTTGATAAGAAAGTAGGGGGTCTTGGTGTTAGAAATCTGAAACTTCACAATAATAGCTTATTGATGAAGTGGTTATGGAGATATGTGAATGAAGATCAAGCTTTGTGGAAGGATGTAATCAGAAATAAGTATGGTCAGACAAATCAGTGGCGCACTGATGAGGTGGTCAGTACTTATAGTGTTTCAGTTTGAAGGACTATAAGAAACTTGTGGCCAAGTCTAAATGAACATATAGTTTGTAAGGTGGGTGATGGCACTAAGGTACTATTTTGAAAGGAACTCTGGATTGGCCAAGCTCCTTTGATGAACACTTTTCCTGATCTATTTGCAGCATCCCTGATACTACTGTGGCAGAGTCCTGGACTCCACAAGGGTGGAATATTTGTTTCAGAAGAAATTTGAATGATTGGGAAATTGGCAGGGTGGCTGAGCTCTTGAAGGAAGTTGATAAGTTTAGAGGGATTTCTCCAACTCCAGATGTAATCAACTGGAAACATCAGTGATGGGAGTTTCTCAGACAGAAGAATACACAAGTTGGAAGTGCTGGAGCAACCAGGAGGAAGAACAGGTCCATGGACAAAGGTGTGGAAAAGTTTGGTACCATCCAAAATCAAGTGCTTCACTTGGCTTGTGACCAGAAAAGCCTGTCTCACCCATGAAGTCTTACAGAAGAGGGGAATGCAATGGGTCTCTAGATGCTATTTCTGCAATGAGACTGCAGAAACAAACAGTCATTTGTTTCTGCACTGTAGAGTGACAGCCCATCCTTGGTCACAGTTCTTCAGTCTCACTGGAAACAGTTGGACCATGCCAGAACACACAGCTGATTTACTAAGTTGCTGGATTAGAAGAGGAGGAAGCAAATCTCAAAAGAAATGGTGGAGAGCAGTTCCATCATGCATCTGGTGGACAATTTGCAAGGAGAGGAATGGGAGGTGTTTTGAGGATAAATTTAATACTCTGCAGAAAATTAAGTGGAACTGTATTGCAAATTTTCATTTTTTGGTGTAAAGAAGCAAATGTAGAGGGAGCAGAACAGTTGGTAGACTTTTTAGGAAGCATGTAAATATTTATCTTACTGCTCTTTGTGGATAACTTTTTGGAGGTCTCCAGCATATCCTTAATGCTGAGGAGTACAATTTACCAGTTTTCAAAAAAAAAACTATCAAGTCAAGTTTAATTGCAAAAGACGTACATATTCAAACTAAAATTGCAAAAGAAACATTTTCTTTTTGAAATGTAGTCTTTATGATCATTAGTTATTTATAAGAAAGTATCAAGAGGGTCTTGAACGTTCTTTAATCAGTACTCTAGCACTTGAACAATTACTACATTTTAAGTTCACATAGACCAACCAAATTTGCGAGAAAATGAAGAATATTACATTGAATTAACATCAACTAAAAAGAGACATTAAAGGTAATATATATTAATATTAACAGTAAAAAGAAAAGGAGGGAAAAGTGAGGTGAGATACGCTTCATAACATATTTGTACCTCATAAAATTGAAACAAGAAAATCAGGTGTATCTAATGAAATATTGATTGTTTATCTTCGTAGGTTTAGACTATATCTAATCATCTTAACCCTGACAAATAAGTTACCATGCCACATTGATTATTTACTCAAAGCTTTGATCTAATAACATTGATATTATTTCACAAAACCATGTACAACACGTCTCGACACGTGCCGAGAAACTAGTGAGTAACAAAAGTTTGTACAGAAGTTCTTCCCAAAAGAAGATATGCAGAGTTTTTCATATTGAAATAAAGGGATGGTGAAATGTTACTTGCCTATCATTCTGCTTTTAGGAATTTAGGTATAACACAAGTTTCTTCTACGCATGTCCAGTTCCCTTTTAAACATTTATCATTGTAAAAGAAAACATATCAATGAATAAGTAAAACAGCACAATGTACACTGATAGCACAATGTACACTGATAACTCCCGCACTAGCACTCGTGAGCTTGGAGACTTTCCGACACCTTTCACGCGCTAGAGCGATCTTAAGAGAGTCATCCAAGACGATTTGACGAAGGTCCACAATATGCTTAAGTGGTTATTTACAAGGAAAAGACCCAAGACTTAGCCCATTTAGCTTATTTTAATTAAGATGTAGTTTAAGGGTTTTTGTGGTAATTACTAATGTCTCATGTAACCCTTAGGATAAATAGTTGTTATTAGGGTTTTAGTACACGAGCTATTGTTGAATTTGGATGATTACTCCTTGGAGCATTGGGGAAGAACCCTTGTATCTCTTCTTCGAACCTGTCTTGGATTCTCCGAAGTAAGGATTTCCATTTATGAGTTCAATTCTCTTCTCCCATTAATTTAATCTAGTAATTGAATGTAATTTAATTATTAGATTATCGTTTCATTCTTCAATTTATCCCTATTCTATTTCTTCTTGTTGAAAATTGCTTTTGTTACTGCTGATTTACTAGAATAATAAGTAGCTTAGTTGTAGGATGAGTCTACTTTATTCTGCAGATATTCTGTTGTTAAGTTGGCTATGTAAAGTCCTCCTATGCTTAATAAAATTAATTGAGAGACTTTCAATCAATATTTTCAACCTTTTTGCTGCACCGTCTTTTAGAAAACCAACACTTCTCCCTAATTTTCTACGTCGTTCTTGTATGTTTACTTGAATTCCTTGCTTCCTTGAATTTGGTTGTTATCATTCTGCTTTTAGGAATTGAGTTAAGTCCCAATTTTCTTCGACGAATATCCAGTTCCCTTTTAAGCATTTCTCATTGAAAAAGAACCCATATCAATGAATAAGTAAAACAGCACACCGTACATGATTGCCTTCAACATGTATAAAACATGGGAAAAGTAGAAATAAACTTATGATAGTAGATGATAAATGAATATTCACACCACAAGGCAAATATATATATGTACATCAATAAAAATGAAAGGACAGCATACAAATGTTGTCCTTTATTTAGAAGCAATTATAAGGTACTTACGTAATTCTACCTTATCCAAAGAGGTACTTAAGTAATTCCAACGAGTAGCTCATAGTGGATCAAAGTAGTGAAGAAAAGTTTCACCTTATACAGCTATTGGTAAGTCTAGAATACCTCCATAAGATCAAATCAAATTACTAGTTGATTGCCCTTTAAGTCACAGAGACCTTAGACTTCCCAAAGAAAAAATGAATACGTTCAAAAGCAGCTTCTTTAGATCTTAGAGATGCTTTCCAAACAAAAATCAATCAAACTGACAGAGACAAAAGCAAATCAACAACCCCTTGACTATATTTAGGAAATTAAAGACAAAAGTAACAGGCATCAAAAGAATGCGGTCCAGAAAATTTATGTATTGTTTTTCATGCATCTCGTATGCAGCGTACATACCTTCTATCAAGTGGTTCATTTTCTTTTATTGGTTTGTGTCTACGACTTTGTTTCTAATATACTCCACTCTATTCACTACTACGCAAACTTTTTTTAATCTATATAACAACATTACACATCCAACGACACTTGGTGGGCTTCAATTAGTCATGCACCGCTGTCAAAACTTATGTTAGTCATCAGACTTGGACCATGTCTTCTTTTTCATATGCAGAGAGATGTAGTCAACACTTTCACACAAGACTGTTAAAGGGTGTAAAAGTCTATAAAACAAAGAAAGGGTGCCTAAAAAGTAGAATTATCTTGTTTCTTTGTACCTCACCGAGAGTTATAGGGCCTCCACCATCCGCAGCAGGATAAAATGTGAGTGCAACAACACGAGTAAGAAAATCCACTTCTCCTTCAAGTTCCTCAAAATCATATAACAATGGACGGGTGGATGTATCTTGAGCATGAAGGCGTGCACCTGCACCGGTGATAGCCATGTCCTCTGCGCTAATCGGTCCCGACAATGGTATCAAAATATTTGTCCCGTTTGCACACTGTGGTATAGAAGCTCCCTGTGAATAAATTCATGTAAAAATTGTGAACTTTTGACAGTAACCCGACATATAGGCACGTGAAAACTTTTTTAACTATTTTATTTTTCTGTGAAAGGTTTCCGTTTTCGGACATTTGGTAGGATACGTCGTAGCCTATAGGAATACAAAAAAAAAAAAAAAAAAAAATCCTCCAACAGGGAAAAGGAGATATAGATGCATGTTGTTTTCCCAGTAACAGATGGAAAGCGCAAATATCGGCCTATCCTACAGACACACCTTTAGCTATTATCAGAATCTAAAAGGCAAGGCACAAAACACTCATCACAGTTGAGAGAGAAAATGCCTATTCAGCAAATTGCATAAGCACCGCGTAGATTTGAATTTTATGAATAACAAAGAAGCAAGTAACAACCAGGTACAGGCATAATAATTTCACAATAGAAATGTAACAGACCTCCAGAACAAGTTTAAGTCCATCCAGATAACGCCCTGTCCTGACATCAACTGTTGATGGGAACGTTGAATCATCAGGACCATGTGCAACAGTGAGAAGTAGCTGACAAACATGACAAGGCTCGGCAAGGTGAATAAAAAGTTCAACTACATCAGCAGCCTGTGGGGTAACCTGTATGAAGATGTGTACACAACTGAGACAAGGTGCACAATGCTGCAGGATATAGATGAACCTACTGTAGATGAAACAGCAGGGGATTTTATACTGTAGATAATTCTTTTTATCAAATAATTTGCAGTATAAAATGCCGAAAGGTAGGTACCCATGTCATTGCTTTTCTTTTAAAACTAAGAAGACTTGCTCCACCATCAGAAATTGGAAACATGTTCACAATTGGCTTTAGAAAGCATCCAGTGGGACGGGAAGCGACCTGTCAAAATCAGCATAAACTGTGATATAGCCGCTATGTAGTGATAAGAAATGGTGACAGAATAAGTTTCAAATAGCTTTCACAATAAAAGGTTAGCCTCAACCAAAGATATAACCTCAACTACAAAAAATTTGACGAAAATTTCTCTGATTACAAAAACAACACCGCCAGCGTAATCCCACAAGTGGGGTTTGGGGATATGGGGATTTTTAGGCTTATGCCACTTTTATCATTCAGCTTAAAGATAATTCAACTGGAAAATAATTTCCTCTTTACAAGGAAAAAACTTCAGCAAAACCTTCAGGATGTTTTTGAATCCAGGCAGTATGGAAACCAGAAAGTCTAGATAGTCCAGTATATTATTATATAATAACGTCATTTTAGTTTGTAAATTATTACATTTCCATATGTGGTGTCCTGTTTGTCTTTGTCAAATCATAAGCAATGAGTCCACACATATATACACCTCGTAAGTTAGGAATCTGGAAAATAGTGACTTAATATCTTGAATCCCTTCGGAGTCGATTGATGCAACCTATCGTTCAATAATTTTGGGAGTTATCCTTTCCGTTGCCTGTTTCAATATTAAGCCTTTCTTACCACATCTATATTAAATCTTTTTAATTATTGAAAAAACAGTTTTATATACAAGATAGTGCCAGAAAGATGATTCATGGACAAAAGGCATTGCAAGATGAAGAATAAGAGCCTGGCATGAGTGGAAAAATTGAATCAAGAGCAGTAAAAGGAAAAAAAAAAAAAAGCAACAAAAGAAGCCTGCATAATCTGCCCGCAAAAAAACATAGTAACAAACCATGAAAGATCCTAATTGTTATGAACCAATAAGAAACCAAAACAAAAGGATTCTACTCTCTGTTGTGCAGACTCTTCAGAATCCCTGCTGCACCCGTGTTGACATGACATGGGTGTGGAATCCATACCAGATTTGGTCGATTTACCTTGGTACTTTGACCACATTCTATGACCGAGAACTACAAATTGATAGGGAATTTGGTTTGATTTTTGGGTTTATGTCATATATAGAGAAAGTTATAAAAAGTAAGAGAATGCTTTTCTATTAACGAGATAAGAATAAAATATTGGTGTTTATAAAGAATGAAGTTTTATTAGTTTTAGTTCAATAACTTTAACTAATCAAAATATACACTCTATATGTCGTAATATACATTACTTGGCTGTATCCCAGCACCTGTATCCGCACTCGGATCCATACCCCCGAATCCTAAAATTTATATGATGAAGAATCCGACCTCTAGATCCGCATCCAGATCTAATACCTGCACTCGTATCCGAGCAACATAGATTTTACCCAATAAAACGCTCTTCGGTCATGTACTTGTCCAGGATTGCACTTTATCAAGCTAAAAACACCAAATATCCAATATAGTAGCTAGAACCTCGTTCTCCACTAAAGGTTGGATGAAAAGATGAAAGGTGTGAAGAAGCAACATCGATTACAAACAGTTAGGATCTTTTTTTTTTTTTTTTTGGGTGCTGTCCGGAAGTAAATGGGAAAGGCAGAAAAAAGTGAAGAGATATGCAGCTTCCCAAGTCAGCATTTCAAACCCTCTGACACTAGAAATAAGTTTCCTTCATCTCCATTCACCCATTAAAAACTGCAGGGGATTATAAATGTTTCATCAAACGGGATCATCTCCTCCCACTGAACCAGACAGATTTCTCCAAAGCAATAGGTGGAGTAAGTTGTCTTCCTTTTCACCTTCTCCTCTTCATTTCCCATTCCCAACAATATCCAAATAAAGCACACTTTTGAGGAAATTATAGAAGTTCAACGTGATTTGAACAAGTTGTGGTTCATGCTTATGGATCAAGAAGAATGTGGGAAAGGAAAACCATTATTGTGATGTATACATAGAGAAAGACCCAGGTTGCTAACAATTATCAAAGATTTGAATAAAAAGGCCACTTCCTCGCTTATATGGTGATCAGGTCAACTAGGATGTGCTCACTGGGTGTAAATAAATAAGCTTAGAAGAATGCCAGTCAGAAGCTAAAATTGATAATTCAAGAAAACAATAGTTAAAGCAAAAGAAAAGAAAATGAAAGAAACTAGAGTCACATGTAACAAGAGTGTAGGAGAAAAATATAAAACATACATGTAATGGCTGGATTGGAATTGACGGGAAATGCTTGAAAAGCCTTAATCCAAGAAAAATCTCTAATTGCTTCTGACGAGAACTATCTACAACAGCATTCTTATATCTTCTCTGAAGGGTAATTTTCATATTCTGCGCAGCAGAAAACTGTTTAAATTTGCCGGCTTCTTCATTAAATATGCTAAGAATTTGGCTGTGCATAGCTTTGGAGCCAGTATACAATGTTGCGTGGATATCACCAGCAAGCAAAAATAAATCTGCTAATTGAGAGACAGGTGATAAGATTGTCGATCTCTTAAACTCATCAAATGTCATATCAAATCTCTTCCAGGGTTTATCTGGACAGGGATGATTCCAAGTGGTTGTCCTTGTGTTGTGATCAATAAAATATGTTTTCCCAGTTACAGCATCAGTCCGTTTCTCCCAGCCAGGGGGTAATGGAGCTGTGTATCCCCCATTGTTGTTATATGACTGATACCCATATGCCAAATCACTGTCAAGTGATATACCTAACCGTCTGCACTGCTCCATAAAAACCTGTAGGGCACCAAAGAAACTAGCAGCATTGGTCCTGTCTAAAGAATCAGCGCAATTGAAACGTATCACTCCATTTTGATGCGATCTTAAGCAGAATGCTCCATCAATGTCATCACTGTAAATTACTTCACCTTTGCAATCTTTGATGCGCTGAAGAGAAGGCAGATAATCCCCTTCAGTGATGCTAATAGCAACTGTGGGTGCTTTTAGAAGGTACCAAAGTCCTTCAATTGTTTGTTGTTCTCCTTTCAACTTCACACTGGCGTGCCAATCATAGTTTATTAAATGAACCCGAGTATAAGGTAGTTTTCCAACTGATCTAATATAATTCAAAGATTCCTCAAAATGCTGAACCAAAATCGATTCTGATTTGCCTTCACCATTCCTAAGCAAGTTGACACATATAATTGGAACAAAAGCACTCTTTCGCTGATTCCCACTAGCAGCTATATCTAGGTTTCGTGCATCATATCTTTTAGTTAACCTTTGATAATATTGAGCACTTCCTTTATAAGGGTCACGATTCGAGACATAGATTTCCGCTTCTGCAGCAGTTAACTTCAACTCCGCACCCCACCACATAGGAATAGTGCCTCTTCTCCAGATGTAAGTATTGAAAGGAACACTTTGAACAGCCCTTTTGGGAACCCAAACAAGTTGTTCACATTCAACTTCATTGCCTGTGCATCAATCAGTAGCGAAATTAATATATAGGGATCATAATTACAATAACGTGCCTCATTTACAGAGTCGCAATAGATTACAAATTGACAGATATCGTTTAGTAAACATCTCACAGATTCTTTTTCTTGCAAAAGCATATGTCCAGCATATCACACAAAATTAAACTATCTAAACATTATTAGGTTTTATAAAATATTTAAATTATCAATGGAATATATATAAACACACACAAATATACATGTCAGGACAGATATCAGAACATACCGTGCTGGAAAATTGAAATTAAATTAGGTATAGAACGGATACCACCATTCTATGCAGAGAACAGAAAGTATACACTAAAGGCATATAGTGGATCCCTGGCCCATTCAATCAATGCTCGAGAAAGAAAAGAGACAACTACTTTGCCTCAGAGATAAGGTTTGAAACATATGTATTATCGCTAACCAAAGCATGCAGATCCTGCAGAACTATGTCAAACAAACAGTAATGGAAGAATAAATGAACAAATGCAGAGCTATTATAAAGGAATATTCTTAACCATATCCATAAGAACAAAATTCACAAAGAACAATGATAACCTGGCCTCCTTTTTCGACAAGTGACATAACTTGGTCTGTTCCCAAAGGCCAACAAAAGGAAAAGAAAAAATCAAATTCAAGATGTACAGGGTAATTTTATGCTACCTGTACTATAGCAGGAATTCAAGCCCCTTGCTAGATACCGAGTCCCAGGGTGGAGCCTACTACGTCGAGCAGTGAGGGCAACAACCCCTTCTTTCTGACCTAAGCTTCCAAAACTTCGGCATTCTGCAAAGCCCTATGGATTATCATCGTCCCAATGAGAATTCATATATCACATTCAACATAATGGTTCATAACAGTAAGAGTTCTGACCCTATTTATCAAAAAAAAAAAAAGGAATATTACACCTGAGGTACAAGTTTTTTTTTTTTTTTTTTTTTTTTGGGGGGGGGGGGGGGGGGGGGGGCGGTTGTACAGACGGGAGATGACAGATAGTTACAACTTCAGTTTCTGATTCAGATACAGCCAGCATAGGTAGGAATAGAAGAACAAAGGCATGGAATACACTGGAGCTAGAAAACATCCCAGACAGTTACCAATAAAATTATCAAACCAGAGTAGTAATGCAGTTCAACCTCCAATTTAACCAACAATCTAATGGTTCTTTCTTTATGTTTTTGAGAGTTATCAGAAAGTTTTGGAAGTCCTAAAAGAAGACCATTTGTTAAAATATTATGTGGAATGATCATGTCTCCATCTTACTAGCATTTTAAGTTAAAATGCAGAAGAAGAGGGAAGGCGGTTGATAAGACTTCTCACATAAACACTCAAAACAACCAGGACAAAAGATCAAAAAACAAAAAGTCATCAGATTCTATTTGTAACAGTGACCATTGTACAAAGGACCAACATCATAGCCATGAGGAGTCTATCCATGAAAGGATCAGATGATATTTCTATTCAAGCATAAAAGAATGAATTTGACACATATTTTCATAATTTTATGTCTTCAACTTCTGAAAGGCTGGCACAGAGCATATAACTTATAACTTACTGATGAGCCAACTGCAGCATATCCTATTTTTTAAAGCTCAGGTGGATCTGGAGGAGGAAAACCTTTTTCCTTAATAATAGAACCGAGAGTGCAAACATTATGATTTCACTTCGAATCCTGGTGCTTTGGTTTCAGATTGCTGGAATAGTCACAACCAGTATCTTGATTTCATAGAAACTGTTTTGATTGGGAAATTCCTAGGATGGCCTTGCTTTTAGATGATCCTGAGAAGGTGCTCCTAGAAGAACGGGTACCAGATACTTCCATATGGATTACGAAGGTAGATGGAGTTTTCTCAGTGAACTCTTGCCATAAAATTCTGGCGATTATGGAAGTTGAAAGCTCCTTACGAAGTCAGTTGTTTTTTGTGGACAGCTTCGCATGATGCATGCCTTACTCAAGGCAACCTTAAGAGAACAGGTATGTGTCAGCCATCTATTTTTGCACTGCACAGTAGCAAGACAGATCTGGTCGCTGTTTTTTAATCTTTTTAGAGTCTCTTTTGCCATGCCCTATGCAGTAAAGGATCTTCTAGCCAGCTGGGCATTAGGGGGGATGAGAAAATCAGTGAGGAAAATTTGGAACACTATGTCAGCATGTGTTGGGTAATATGTAAAGATGCTTTGTGGGGAAAATAGAGGCTGTACAGAAGATTAAGTACACTTGCTTATGGTTTTTGGCATTTTGGTGTAGCCTGTGGGATGTTAAAGATGAAAATAGTATGCTTGACTTTATAGACTCACTACAGAAGTAGGCTTTTGTACAGGTGGAATATACCCTTTCTTGTTCTGTACGGAATGATCCTAAAATATTTTTTTTGCCTTGGCACCAACTTAGTGCCAGATTTCTGTTTTCAACAACTACTACTTACCAGTTCAAAAGAAGAAGAAAAAAAGTGTGCAAACATTACGTAAGAAGTGCATAACAAAAAGCTTCCTTCATAGGTGGAAGGAGATGAGAGAATCTACCAAGTTAACTACAATTTTTACATCACAAGGTTTACACCAAGTACAAAAAGTGAAAACATGAGGTTCTTATTGTTTCACAGATCATAAGGCTTTGCTTTGTTTTTCTTTCTTCTTTTTCCTTGCATCATACACATACCAGTGGAACTCATTGCAAGTATCAAATGCCACACAAAAAAGTACAATATCTAAGGTACCAAGTATGAAGTAAAACCTGCAGAAGAACAACACAATGCTCTGGAAGTCCAATCTTTTTGAAGGGCATTGAAAACCATTTATTCCACACAAATTCATCATCAGGATTCTGCAAGGGCATACGACTTGGAAAAGGTCTAGTAATGTCCCGCGATTCACAAAAATAATGCTTGCCATCAATATCAAGCTCCGTCACTTCTTGAACATTCTTTGTTTCACCTTTGCCCAATGGCTGAGGGTTTTGAAGTGAAATCTTGATCCATTGGGTCTCAGTTACAGTATATACACATCCGCCCCCAGGCAAATTTGGAATACTGGCCGACAACTTTGTCGCAACAAGAAGTAAACCATAGCTCCCAAGAGAAGCATAGCCTAACACAGCTCTGGCATAGATTACACTCTTGCACAGCCATTTTGAACCATTTGTCACGTAATCTAAGGCTTCATTTTGAGAATTGAAAATATCATATCCTGTCTTTGCATTATAGCGAAGATTCCCAGTTGTGGGATCAACATAGATCACCTGTGTATCCGTCCTTGAAGACAGACTAACAATAATGTATACTTCACTAGATTCCAGAGTAACAACAACAACAGATGTATCCCGCAAACGTCCAGCTGAAGTGAGTAAAAAACAAAATGAGTGAACATGCCAGAAAAGTAGGCTAAGGCACTAAATTCAATTCTACTAAAAAAAAAAAAACTTTAACGAAGAGAATAAGTTATACAGCCAGTACAGGTTAACTCTTTTCTAGCAAGCGAAGATGAAAAAAAAGATAGTTTTAGCGCCACTAGCATGGTAATAGTTTTAGCGCCACTAGCATGGTAATAGTTTTAGCGCCACTAGCATGGTAACTCATACTAGCTGTGTCCAACAAACAGACCCAACCAAGAACACGGACCCCCACAATTTGTTCCTGCAGATTCAGTGCTCCCATTGGATTTAACCTCCAACAGGCACTTCTATGTAGCAAATGAGATTGAAAAATCAAGATGAATGGAATTGAATATCCCAATCAAAAGTTCACATGAACATATAGCTTGGTAAACAAAGACAAGTTGCATGCTCAAATAGAACCAAGTACTTTTCTTAGTGAAGTAATCTCAATAAAAGGCATCAAGGAGATGCAAAAAGTACATGATACAAGATTTGAAAGACTTATCTCCGGCTGAGAAATAGGTTCTCCCCTCCATCGTGGAGGAGAGACTCACCGGAAACGGACCAAATCTAATCAGAAAAGGTGTTCTTTTAAAATTGGCTAATTTCCCAAGAGTGAGTTCCCAAGAGAAAAGGGGCTTTTTTGGGACAGGTGGAAACTCACGAAGCATATCTTATACAAAAAAGGAGCTGTGATCTAGAAATATCTTCCTAGTAGACAACACCATTCATCGTACCAGAACTAAGTAATGTAGCCTTTTCCTCAATCATTCAGGATTCTCACATAAAATGCACACAAGAATGCAATTTCCGATATTTACCACAACAAATAACTAGAAAAATCGCACTGTGGCTAAATTCTTAAGAGTTACCATTTTTTAGCAAAGAATTTCCAAGCAACTGACTGAGAAACAGGTAGTAATAGTTTAATGTCCAGAACCAAATTTTGCATCCAGGAAAAGACTAACCATCACTGTAACTTAAAATATGTGCATGTAGAGAGAAAACAACAGTAAAAGCAAAAACAAGAATCTTCTTTAAGAATTATAACTTACAAATCTTACCAGGTGAATCCATGTCGTGATAACTAAATAGTTTAGGTACTCATGAGACCTTTGAGAATTATAATTCCAAATCTGAAAACATGCATGGAACGAAAAATGTCAGAAGATTACCAAAGAGGAAAAAGAAATGTTTGCCTCATTTCTTTCCTATAGGAAAAAATTCTCTTTGCTATATAAAAGGCAGAGTTCATCTAACTCACCCAAATTTACAATATCTTCACTTCATCAACATCCTCAAAAAATGCACCTTTCTGGCACAAATTCTGAATAAGCTTACGGCTTTCAACTCTGCAAAATAAATATCCCAAGTCTGACAGTTCTATTCCATATGTTCCCAAAAGCAGTAATGAAATTGAACTACAGAAACAACATGGCTTATTCACAAACAATACCACCAGAAATCCTAATCTTATCAAGATCTTTAATATCCCTCTGTTTCATTTTGTTTGCCTTACTTTCCTTTTTAGTCTGTTTCAAAAAGAATGCCTCTTTCCTTTTTTGGCAACTCCATAATTCTAACTTTCCACATAGCATATTTAAGACCACAAGATTCAAAAGTCTTAGCTACTTTCTTAAATTTCGTGACAACTCAAAACCAGACAAACAAATTGAAACAAATGGAGTATATTTTATGGATCTTTTAAAACGTCATAAAAACCTACCAAACAACTAAGTCCAAATTAAGCTTCACTAACCAAAACAGGAACCTAATCAATAAACACTTAATCTACATCGGGTGTCTATACCTATCAAAGGAACTTAATCTAGCAATTACCTGTCCCAATTTATGTGACACTCTTTCCTTTTTAGTCAGTTCCAAAAGAACTACACATTTCTATATTTAGTAACAATTTGCCTTTAAACTTCCCATTTTACCCTTAATGAGATGATTTACAGTATGTATGGCCTATTTTAGACTACCAAAATTCTTCCTTTCATTCTTAAACTTTGTGCCCGGTCAAACACCTTCACATGAATTGGGACGGAGGGAGTACAATTTAAAGTATCATGATTAACTGATAAATTGTGTATGAAAGATACATGCCTTGCATTCATTAATTTGGTAAAGTTTTACGACTTAACCTCCCAAAACAACAGACTTTACCATGTAACTCATTACCAATATTATAATTTGGAAGAAGAAAAGCGGAATATTTGAAACTTGAAAAGAAATCATTTCAGCAACTAATTAATTGATATATTGTGAATCAAAGAAAACAAAAATTAATGAAGAAAACCCTGTAAGAGTTGACGGATCACTTTAAAAATAAGAAAGTAAAAGGAAATCAATCAATTTATACTCACAAAATATTCAAAGATTGAAGCAAGCAAAGATCCAAATGTAATTTAGAGGTTGAAATCAGATCAGAATAAGTTGGAGTTGTGTTGGGTAATGAAAACATAATTGATCAACAACAAAAGATCAATATTGATCCGGTATGCATTCGAATACTGGTCAATCAAAGAATAATTACATCAATAAAAAGCTGACCTGATGTTCAACGTTTTCCAGCTACACGAGTTTCTGGATTTCAATACCCAGTCTTATTTTAAAGTAATAATAATGATTTTGGTGTTTCCAATTTTATACTAGTAGCCAGTTTTGTTTTCTCTCTTTTATATTTTTTGCATAATGGGGTTATTTTATTTAATAACTCCCTTTGGTCTAATTTATGTGTCGGCCTTCGAATTTCGAGAGTTCAACAGTTTAATTTTGATTATAAATTCTTCAACTTCTTTAAATTAAAACTTATAGATTTGGAAACTATGTAAAAGGTATTATGAGTAACAATTTAAAATATTTTTAAAAAAGAATATATGAAAAAATTACGTTAAAAAAAAATGTTTGAATCTCGAAATGCAAAAAGTGTCACATAAATTAAGACAGAGGAAATAATATTTTACCAGTAAGTAATTATTTATTAAACTATAAATAAAATAAAATAAAATAGGATATAACATATATATGTGTTTGGTTTTACATTAGAAAAAATTGAATAAATTTATATTTTCAATTTTAATATTGATCTTCTTAAAGACTTTGAAAGAAGAGCTTTGAAGAAAAACATCATTGACATTGTTGTTTTATTCCAGAATTAATAATTTCGGGATTGTTATTTCACTCACAATCATAGGCGGCTCAATAATATTTGTGGCCTAAAGTCAAATTTCAATGAGAGGCTTGAAAAACTTTCTAAGAAAAATTGTCTCTCTAGAGACATGTTAATCTTTTGGTAAGCTTTTATTATTTCCACAAAGACATTCTAACAGAAACTACTAACATTATTATATATGTAATGTAGGCCTTTAGGAGAAACAAAAAATTACTAAGCTAGCGTTTGGATATAGATTTGGTTGAAATTGAAAAGAAAGCTTTTGAAGTTGTATTAAAAATAGATTTTAAAAATTGAAGTTATGTTTGAACATGCATTTTACTTGAAAAATAGTTCAAATTTTATAAGTGGAAGAAAAATTCACCCAAAAACTGGTTCAAACTAGTTTTTGCAATTTGAAATTTTTCCTTCTACAATTTTATATAAGCAATATAGATATTTAGAAAAAGAAAATACTAATATTGTACTTTTCCATTTAAAATACTCAATTTTTAAGAATAATTAATTATTTATTAGTAAAAAATGGGGCCTTCATAACTTTGGGGCCTAATTATGGCAAAGACTTCGGTTGCCTTATGCTTGAGCCGTCCCAGGTGGGCAATTGGCGCGAATGCCCCTCTTTTGGGCTGGTCTTTAGATTTTGCCCCTCAAAATGGTGGTCTTTAATTATTGCCCTTCCGAGCAAAATTAACATAGTAAAAAGACATTACTACCCCTAACCGTTACATATAAAACATAACAAAAATCGTTATTCTCAAATCCTTCTATCGTTAACTCAGCCCAACTTCGTTCCCAAACCAGATTTCTCAATTATTCAAATCGTTGTTTCAAGCCAGATTTCTCCATTGATTTTGCTGCTACAACATCAGTAAAAGGTACAAATCTTAATTCAACTCAATTTAACGATTTTATTGAGTTTAGATTGTTAATATTTGAAAAAGATCATCTTCTACGACCTGATTATTAAGAAACAGATGACATTACGCATGATAAAATTATTCAGCAAAATAGAATCAATTGGATTTAATGCTTTGTTCTGATTTTAATTACTTTATACCTTAATTAAATTAGTATACAATGCTTATTTACTTGAAATTGTAATTATAGTAAATTCAATTTAAATCAGGCAATGCTTATCGATTTAAACTTGAATTAAGGTAAACTGTGTGCAAATTTAGAACAAGTATGCCGGAGGAGGCAAAAGTTCAATTTACAAAAAAGTAGAGTATGCCGTTAACGGCAATGTTTTGAACCAATTTCATAACAAGTATGCCGGAGAAGGCAAAAGTTCTGGTTTATGTAGAAGTATAAATTAGTCCAGTTGCGTCAATCCTCTAATTGGAATAACTGTTGCAGGCATTTGATTTAAATTGGATGAAGGTAGAGGAGGTTTTCATTTTATTTTTTTTAAACCAAAAACAGTTACTGCATTATCATCAGCAAAACAAAAATTGATTATGCCGGAGGAGACAAAAGTTCAATTTACAAAAGAGTAGAGTATGCCGTTAACGGCAATGTTTTGAACCAATTTCATAACAAGTATGCCGGAGAAGGCAAAAGTTATGGTTTATGTAGAAGTATAAATTAGTCCAATTGCGTCAATCCTCTAAATTGGAATAACTGTTGCAGGCATTTGATTTAAATTGGATGAAGGTAGAGGAGGTTTTCATTTTTTTATTTTTTTTTTAACCAAAAACAATTACTGCATTATCATCAGCAAAACAAAAAGTGCTTATGTCGGAGGAGGCAAAAGTTCAATTTACAGGAGTAGAGTATGCCGTTAACGGCAATGTTCTGAACCAATTTAATAACAAGTATGCCGGAGAAGGCAAAAGTACAATTTACAAAGTAGTAGAGTATGTCGTTACTGGCAAAGTTCTGAACAAACTCCTGAACAAGTATGCCGTAGAAGGCAATACTTCTCTTTAGAAGCCATTAAAGTAAAATTCTACAAACCTAAATAAACTTACACTTCATTAACATACATTTAAATATATATATATATATCCACAAAACATAAAATCCTAACTTCATAAGTACCAAACTACCATCATTAGTTCTAATTTCACGTGTACCCATTCCAAATTGCCCCATCGTCAACTTGGCCAGTGTGCTGGAATAACCTCTGCCTTACAAATCGTAATTCTCTTCGCAGATCATCATTTTCTCTACTTAGAGCACCATAAAGAGCCCTCAGAAAATCTATATCTCTTTTGATATCAGCAATTTCATGAGTAATTTGCAAATTTGCAATATTAGGATGGATTTGGTTATGAGGATGGGCATGTTCATGTGCTTGCCCGTGGCCACCATTAACATGTACAATATGTTGATTTTGGTTCATTTTGTATGTGATTATATCTGGTTTTCAGAAGTAAAGTGTTTTTTTTTCCTTCTTCAAAGTTGTGTTGGTTTATATAGAAGTATAAATTAGTCCATTTTAAATTGGAATATCTGTTGCATGGATTTGATTTAAATTGGATAAAGACAGAGGAGGTTTTTCAGTTTCATGAAAATAACTGTTGCAATTTCATTGGAATAACTGTTGCAGAAACAATTACTCCGTTTTTGAAGAATGCTGGTAGCGGCAGAACTTCTGTTTACAAAATGGTAGAGTATGCCGTTTCAGGCATACTTCATGACTTTACATACAAAGCCTGCTGGGAAGGGCAGAACTTAAATTTTCAAAACTAACAACTTAAATACATTTCATTTTGTTTTTTTCTCAAGTGAATCTCTCTTTATGCAGGAAGTTTAACAAAAAAAAATGACACCAAGATGCATCCACGTAGCCTTCAACGGCAAATAGGACGCCGCCTACAATTATGTTAATCATGAAACCAAGCTAATACTTGTCAATGATGGTGTAAATTTTCAACAATTCACTCAACAGATATTTGCGGGGCATACACAAGATACTCAGCAAAAAGAGGCCAACATATGGTTTGACACCAGTGAGAAAACATCCAAAGGGATGCGTGTAACAAACGACATTGATCTTCACACTTGCTTGTACCTGCTCAACAACAATGACAACTTCAGGAATTCCCGTTTCATATTAGAGTTCGATTCAGCTGATGCGGAGGACAACCCATTACAAGAACATCATAATGAATCTATCCTAATGACAGAAGGACAAACCATAGAGGAAATTGGCAGACAACTCTGCATTGCTTATGAAGAAGACATGTCTGAAGTTGGATTGGATGACGAACAACACAGCCCTATTGGACATAACCTTGGGATTCCACTTGAGCAGAGCGAGATAGTAACTCCTAACTAGACACCTCAGCAGCTACAATGGCAACTGCCAAACATTGAGCAAGTTGTAAACAATGACCTTTCTCAGCATCCAACTTCAATGAATGTTGTATCACTTACTCAGAGCATGACAGTTGAAGAGACACAAACACAGCCATGCAACAAAACAAAGACACTAAAAAGGAAGAGGATACAAAATGATACACAAATTTTGACACCTAGTGCATCGATTGATCAAATAGAAGTTGGCATTCTATTCAAAGACAAAGATACCGTGAAAAAGTGCATGAATAACGTTGCAATTACTCATCATCAACAGTACAAGGTAGAAAAGTCATGCACGCAACGGTATTACATCAGATGTGTTGATCCAACCTGCATTTGGCGTTTCCACAGTTCAAGGTTCAGAGGATCAGAACTTTTCAAAGTAGTTAACTTTGAAAAGAGACATAGTTGTTCAATAAATTTCATCACCTCTGACATGAGGAATGCAACTTCAAAAGTCATAGCGGAATACATTACAGACCTAGTACGCCATACACTACAAGAGATAACACCCAAATTTGTCATTGAAGAAATGAGAAGCAGATATGGCTTGCACATTGGTTACCACAAAGCATGGCGTTCCCTCCAACACGCTTATAATGTCATAAGAGGAAGCCCAGAAAATAACTACACACTTCTACCGCAATATCTTCACATGATGAAATTAAGAAATCCTGGAACAGTTGCTAACATCAAATGGACCGCTGACAATAAGTTTAAATATGCTTTTTTCGCGTATGGAGCATCAATTGAGGGTTGGAAACACTGCAGACCAGTAATGATGGTGGATGCAACCTTCTTGAAATCAAAATACTGCGGTGTGCTCATGATAGCAGTAGCAAAAGATGGAAACAACAGCATATTTCCTCTCGCATTTGGTATTGCTGACTCTGAGAATAATGAATCCTACAGGTGGTTCTTCAGACATGTGAAAAAGGTGTTTGGCACGCGCAAAGACCTATCAATTCTTTCCGATCGCCACTCGTCAATTGCAACTGCAATCAAAGAACTGTATCCAAATACCCAGCATGGAATATGCATCTACCACATGGAGAAGAACTTGCAAAAATATTTCCCATCCGAAGCGACCCTATCACTGTTCTACAATGCAGCAACTACCTACAAACAGGCAGAGTTTCGTACCTCTATGTCACAGATACAACAAATCGACTCAAAAGCTGCAGAATACATAGAAGAAGAACCACCGGAAAGATGGGCACGTTCATTCCACACCAACAGGTGTTACAACATGCTCACAACAAACAATGTCGAGACAATGAATTCTGTATTGAGGAAAGCAAGGGAGTTGCCAATAATGGCATGTATTGATTACATCCAGAACAAGCTGCAAAATTGGTTTTACCAGAGAAAATTGGACGCAACAGGACCGTCCCATGACCTGACATGTTGGGCTGAAAAGATTCTGCTTGAAAAGATAAGTAGAGGCTTCACAATGAAAGTAAGTACATTTTACCAACACACACTTCAATATTAGTTTGGTGAGAAATTCATAGTTTAATTTTAACCAAACACAAAAGTTATGCTGGATAAAGGAAAAACTATCACCCTATTTTTATACTTCATTCTGCCGGAAGGGGCAGACACTTGTATTAACTAGCATGGAATTATGCCGGTGAGGGCATAACTATTACACTGTTTTTATGCTCACAATGAAAGTAAGTAGATTTTACCAACACACTTCAATCTTAGTTTTATGAGCAATGTATAGTTTAAAATTAACCAAACACAAAAGTTATGCTGGACAAAGGAACAACTATGACCCTATTTTATACTTAGTTCTGCCGGAAGGGGCAGAATCTTATTTTCAATGTACAGGAAGTATGCCGGAAAGGGCATAACTCTCATATAATCTGAAAATTGCCACAAAAAATATCACTCATTTATATTGTCAATTTCCACAGGTAGAAAACATAACTCCCGTCAAATTTGTTGTGAAAGATGAAGGATATCAATACAATGTAGACCTGAAGAATATGACTTGTGAGTGCTTGGAGTTCCAAACTGACGAGTTACCGTGCACACATGCCATGGCAGTTATAGACAAAAGAAGTTTGCCAAAATCTACATACTGTGCGGACTGGTTCAAGAAACAAGCCTGCCAAGAGACATACAAAGGTGAAATACTATCAGTTGGAAATCAAGACTCATGGATTATTCCACAAAACATTATGGATATTAAAATAACGTCGCCTGATGTTAAAATAAGACCTGGAAGAAAACAAACAAAAAGATATCGCCCAAGAAGAGAATCAACAAAGTACACATACAGATGTGGTAGATGCAAGTTCTTTGGACACACTAGGGAAACCTGTAACCACAGTCCAGCTCTCAATCCATATTCAAGAAGATACAGGAAGAGGAAATTGTCATCCTAACATCACACTCTTATACATGGTTTATATGAATTTATCTTATGATTCTTGACGCATAATGCACACTCTGCCTGAAAGAAATGGCAAAACTTTGGTATTACTAAGACTGAGACTTCAAGCATCTTATCACTCATTTATTCTTCTGTCCATTCTTTCTTTTATTGTTTTCTTTTATTAAGTTGTTATCTTCTTGTTGCTGATAATAAAAGACTATATAATAGCAACAGATAAATGTCCCTACATGAAATCTACAATTCTCTACCATAAAACATTGAGGAAAAAGAAAAAATATCATCAACTTTAATTATCCAGTTTTATAATTTATGCCTCCTCTGACAGGTATAATAGTTTTTGCCGGGGAAAATGGCAAAACAAAATTGGTATCTCAAAGACTACATCCTGGTAAGTTTAATATATGTGTGCCTTGGGACATAACAATATTCCTTCTCTCTGTTATTTTCAAGTTTTACATTTATGCCGGAACTGGCATGTCTTCCGCTTACAAAATAAATAAGTATGCTGTTAGGGGCATACTTATGTGCTTTGTTGTTTATAAAATATTTTAAAATGCTGAAAAATTGGAAAAAACATTCAGCACAACACAATTAACATTAAGTAAAATATTTCATTCATTCATAGTAAAATTTCATTCATACAAATTTTGCAACAAAAAAAAAAAAACATAGACTAAAAATAAAAATTCATTCATACTAAAACAAAAATAATGAGCATATCTAGTCTATAACTACAATCTCCTCCTTCTTCTTAACAATAATCCCTATGCCAGCATTGCACTCAACAAGCCAAAAGCATAGAGTATCTCCTTCCTGCAGCCCATTGGTATCAACAAATTCTTTCCACCCCTGGCAAAGGCGCCGATATGCACCAACTTTGTAAGTCATCTTGTAGTAATGCCGACCATAAAGCACATAGGCTTCGCATTCAGAGTTCGGAAGACTGTCTGAGATGTCATTTGGAAGGATCTGCAACGAAATAAACACACAAAATTATTACTAAAAATAAGGATGAATGGAATAAAAACCCAGATGAAAACAAAAAAGTTTCGTGATAACATTTACACATACAAAGTCATCGTTAAGGACATAGGACCTGCTTAACCTTTTCTCGAAATTCACATCCATTGTTATGTGGCAAAAGTTGTATAAGAAAGAGATAAAATGTGAGTGAATATAAAAATGGTCTAATTTATAGTGTAAATTCATAAGTATAGTCAAAATACATTTAATTAAAGTTAATAAATGCGTTTGACTGCCCAAATAGTTGGCGTCTCAACTAATCCCAATAAAATGCATTCTGACTGGTCAAAAAAGTTAAAAGGTTTTGTCTTTGTAGCTGATTGTGGCAAGTTCTCTGAACTTAATTTCTACCTGAAAGGGCAGAACTTCTATTCATAAAATGACAAAGTATGCCGACCCCGGCAAACTCGTATTACATAACCATCATAAAGTTGTGATGCAAAGGGCATAACTTTGGTTTTCAACAAAATAACAGCATTACGTGACAAATAATCCCCAATAAATGCATTTTGGCTGGTCAATAACTTTAAAGGGTTTGTCTTTGTTGGTGGTTTTGGCAACTTTTCTGAACTTAAATTATGTCGTAATGGACAGAACTTCTATTTACAAAATGAGAAACTATGCCGACCCTGGCAAAATTCTATTACACAACCACCATGAAGTTGTGATGGAAAGGGCATAACTTGGATTTTCAACAAAATAACAGCTTTTATGAACAAATAAGTTGAGATTAAAAATGAACACCATCAAATTACAAAGGGGCTTAAAGTTGAAATTTATAACACAAACAAACTATACAAACTTAATTTCTGCCGGAATGGGCGGAACTTCTATTCATAAAATGACAAAGTATGCCGACCCCGGCAAACTCCTATTACATAACCATCATAAAGTTGTGATGCAAAGGGCATAACTTTGGTTTTCAACAAAATAACAGCATTACGTGACAAATAATCCCCAATAAATGCATTTTTGGCTGGTTAATAACTTCAAAGGGTTTGTCTTTGTTGCTGGTTTTGGCAACTTTTCTTAACTTAAATTATGCCGTAATCGGCAGAACTTCTATTTACAAAATGAGAAACTATGCCGACCCCGGCAAAATTCTGTTACACAACCACCATGAAGTTGTGATGGAAGGGGCATAACTTGGAATTTTCAACAAAATAACAGCTTTTATGAACAGAGAAGTTGAGATTAAAAATGAACACCATCAAATTACAAAGGGGCTTAAAGTTGAAATTTATAACACAAACAAACTATACAATCTTATAACATTTACAAAAAACACTAAGGGCGCACGAAAAAAAAATACATGGTGCAAAAATAACTAAAACAAACTATTTTTTTCCTTTCTTCACAGATCTAGCTCAACTAAAACAAACTATATTTTTGCTTTCTTCACAGATCTTGCTCTCTTTTTCATCTCATAATCACACTCCATATTGTTATGCTCATGATAATCACTTCCAGCTGTATCTGGTGGCGTGTCATAACCCTTTTTCAGCTTATCTTTCCCATGACAAACCAAATTGATTGACCACTCTTTCATGTAGTCCATCAAACCAGAACCATCCCAATCAGCAGGATTTTCACCACTAATCAGCATATCAGCAAACTTGATCAAAAAACGACCACAATTATAATCTCTGAAAGTCATAAAAGAGAGATGTTTTAGAACAACAGAAAACCAAAAACAATAAACAAAAATAAAAATCAACAAAAAACAATGGAAAAAGCTAAAAAAAAATAAGAATGAAACGTACGATCCTTGCTTTGGACAGGCAGCCCAGGTATATGTCAGATTACTGAAGTTATTGTATGATGGCCTGAATAATTGAAAACCATTGACCTCCAACAACTTAGGGATCATACCACAGTAGGCCTCGAGAATGCGAACCAAACGATCATCATTATGATTGAGTGAGTTATAAACTACCAATTTACGCTCATCAATCATAAAAACAGCAAGTACATAGTGAGAAATTGCTTTAGGATCATCATATCCTGGGCAAATAGGAATTAATACCCTGTCGACATTCTCCCACGATATACCACATTTTCCTCTTTGCCCATACACAATATTACTCAGCAAAAATGCATCATCACTGCCGCCAGCATACCAGTGGTAATTAACCGGGTCTTGGTAGTATCTATTGATGTCAAATTGCACAAGCTTATCAAACATCATATCTACGGTTGTGTACTTAACAACATTGGCAGCTGGAGGATGATACATCATTTTCTTTCTCAAATAATATAGCATCACATCAATATGCTGTGTTAAGGAAAAAAAATTAGCGATTCAGCAATAAAGAAAAAAAAAAGCAAGAAGCAATAACTAATAGAAAAATAAGAAAAGAAAAAGTAAAAGACAATCACGAACCTCATCATTAAGCGCATAGACATCATGGTACAGCTCCAAAAAAAACATCCTATATTTTGGCTCAACATCACCCAACTTATAAACTTCACTCAGTTGGTTCAACTTTCCAGGATACATTACCTCATCTTCTTCCCTAATTAAAGAAAAGGGAACAAAAATTACAAAAATACAAACAGAAGTTTGGTTCACAGAAAGGAAATTTTATGAATAAGGTTTGCCGGAAGAGGCAAACCTTATGCTTGAAAAAGGGAAAAGTATGCCGGAAGGGGCAAGATTTGGGTTTCAAAAAGTAAAAGTATGCCGGAGTCGGCAGAAAATAACTTTTAAGAAAGCACACAATAACTAAAAACTTACCCAGTAGGTCGAAATCTACTTGCTGGAAGATTTTGAGGATTGATAAATTTTTTCCAAAAGGTCACGGCAATTTTGCTTTTGAAGTAATGGAATGGGCACATCCTTATGTACTGTTCATCCCAGTCACTTTCGTCCTTCCGTGACCCAAAAGGAAGATCGTTTCGTCCAGAATATAGCATCCATCCGGGTGCCGGGGTATCACCCACTACTTTCCTTTTCCTCTGGCGCCTTGTCTTCAAGGAAGATAGCACTTCCGCCACTTCAACAACAGGTTCTTCTTCAGCAATAGGAGGGGTTTGACTAACAGTACTCTCTTTGACAGCGGAAGAAGCGACATTTACAATATCTTCAAAGGACACATATCGAAAATTGTCCTCCATTCCTTGAGAGTTCTCACCCTTTCCATCAACAACAGCGGACTCCCTTGGAGTATTGACTTGAACCGGGTCTGCATTGGCTGGTTCGCTCCTCAATGGCTCAACCGTATTAATAGGCTCGGGCAGGTCTGCATTGGCTGGTTCGCTCCTCAATGGCTCAACTGCATTAATAGGCTCGGGCATAACCCCAATATGAGGAACAACATCGTGTTCATCACCCTCGTTAGAAACTTGAGCTTCAGGTGTTTCACGTCTTATATGCTCAAGATTTTCAAGTGTTGTTTGCTCAAGATTTTGAGCCATATCTCCTTTTGGTGGAGATACAATGGATTCTTCGCAATTGGCGTCACCAAACTGTTCAACGCTCAATTGTTCCTCCTCAACAACCTACATAAAGTAACAAATTAAGAAACACAACATCCGTCATCAAAGCAAAAATATTAAAATAAAAAATAAACAAATTCTGCAAGTGGTAAAAGATTGAAAATTATGTCGAAACAAGCAGAAATTAGGTTCACAAAAAGGAAAATTTATGAACAAATTTCGAAAAATATGCCGGAAGGGGCAAACCTTATGCTTGAAAAAGAAAAAAGTATGCCGGAAGGGGCAAGATTTAAGTTTCAAAAAGTAAAAGTATGCCGGAGACGGCAGAAAATAACTTTCCAAAAGAGATGAGTATGCCGGAGAAGGCAGAACATGAGCTTCCATATAAAATGTGAAAGTATGCCGGAAGGGGCAAGAGCTAAGTTCAAAAACTAAAAGTATGCCAGTGTAGGCAGAAATATAACTTTGCGAAAAAAGATAGTATGCCGGAGTAGAGAGAAAACGAGTTTGCAATAAAAGGGTTGATTATGCCAGGAGGGGCAACACTATCATTTGCATAAGCAAAACAGAAAAGAGCAAACAAAGTGTTAAAAACAACAAAGTATAGAATGTAAATTTACCAAAGGCAATTCAGCCTCAACATTTCCAGTTGCATTTCCAGTTGCATTTCCTTCAGCTTGAGATACAATGGATTCATCATGATGAGGCGACACCAACGTATCACCCTCTTCTATCCTATCATCTCTGGCAGGAGATAAATCTCGTTCGAGATGATCAGAAACCACCACATCTTCATCTTGAATTTGCTCAAGATTTTCAAGCATATGTTCTTTCGGTGGAGAAACGTTGGATTCTTCACGATTGGCGTCACCAAACTGTTCACTGGCAAATTGTTCCTCCACAACAACCTACATAAAGTAACAAATTAAGAAACACAACATCCATCATCGAAACAAAAATATTAAAATAAAAAATTAACAAATTCTGAAAGTGGTAAAAGATTTATGAACAAGTTTTGAAAAAATATGCCGGAAGGGGCAAACCTTATGCTTGAAAAAGGGAAAAGTATGCCGGAAGGGGCAAGATTTAAGTTTCAAAAAGTAAAAGTATGCCGGAGTGGGCAGAAAATAACTTTCCAAAAAAGATGAGTATGCTGGAGGAGGCAGAACATGAGTTTGCATATAAAATGTGAAAGTATGCCAGTGTAGGCAGAAATATAACTTTGTGAAAAAGGTAGTATGCCGGAGTAGGCAGAACATGAGTTGCAATAAAAAAGGGGATTATGCCAGGACAGGCAAAACTATCATTTGCATATGGGGAAACAAAAAAGAGCACACAAAGTGTCAACTACCAGAAAAGTGTGCCAGGCAACTTAGATTTAGAAAACAACAAAGTATAAATGTAAAATTACCGAAGGCAATTCAGCCTCAACATTTTCGGTTGCATTTAGAGATTCAACTTGTTCAACATCTGTCTCCATGGGACATGTCACATTTGCTTAGCTTTCTCCAAAAACATCTTCAAATGCCACATTTAGAGAAGCATTTGCATCTTGTAATGTTTTGCGTAATTTTCTTTTCTTGTAAAACAGGATTTTGCCTCCCAACTCTGTCTCATCAACGGTTCTTTCACTAGAACCGGCTTGCACATCTTCCATCTGAATTTCTTGATTACTTTCACCCTCAACATTAGACAAATCAACACCGTTGCCCCCCTCGTCTCCGGTGGCAGTTTCAGATTCCCAAAATGCCTGTTCAAGATCAGCAACATCTTCCTCAACATCATACTGCACCGATCTTCTTCGTTGCCCAACGGAAGATAGCTCAACATTTTTACGAGGCATGACTTGTTTAGTTTTCCTTTTAGCAGCAGCACTTTTACGAACAGATCTTGTGCTCTTGCGCCTACCCTTTTCAACATGACGAGGAGAATCAACATGTCGACGAACATTTTCAGCATGAGAAGCAGTTTGGGATTCAAAATTTAACCCTGCTTTTTGCAAAGCAGAAATCAGCTGATCTATCCGGGCCTTCTCCTTCTGTTGATTATTCAAAATCCTGTCCAATTTAACATCACAAACATTTTCCAGGAACTGTGAATATAAACAAATACAACAAAGTGTTAAACTCAAGAGAAAAAAAAAGGAACAAAACTTTTTACAGGAAAAACAGAGAGGACCCGTGAGAAATACCTCAATGCGACGCTCTAGAGAAGAGCTTTCACTGGATTTGCCAGCAATATTGGCATCTTCAGATTCACTTTCATCAGCACTTGAATTGTCCGGAGATTCATCAACCACCCCTTTACCTCGCTATTGAAATAAAATCTATACAACAATAATAATAAATAATGACATCAAAATAGAAAAAGAAAAACCACATTAAAAGTTAAACGAAAAGTAAAGGGCAATAAACACCATTACCTTTCCACTCGTGTACTCTTCGGATACAAGCAATTTCTTCACCTCATTGAAATGTGGAGATTTCTTGCTGACATACGACAACATCAGAGGTTCACGACAATTGCCAATAATATCAACATATTGTTTGCGATAGTCATTGAACCAAGACCAAACCCAAACACTAAAGCCAAAAACAAAACCAACAACACCATAATCAATGGTATGTCTGTTTGTCCCTTGCTTATATATTGATTTGAAACACCTCAGGAGTTCGGCAAAACACAAAGACCCCCAATTAAACTGCTCAAACAATTCAGTGTCCTCTATGTATACAATATGCTGCCACAACACCGTTTTATCAATTCTACCGCCCAATAAAACACGATCAAGAATGTATACCTCTGCTAGCATCATCGCATCAAGGTCATCTTCAAAATCTACATTTTCAGCACTCATCACATTCTTCAAATCCCTCACTTCCAAATTCCTTTTACCATCTCCAACACCAAAATATCTTCTCAAAAGACGACTGCCATTGGTTTTATTATATTTAGCATAGAAAGATCTAGGAGGTTCAGTAATTGATAACCCAGTGACTCTCTTAAATGATTGCTTTGTAAATGTCACAAGTTTATCTTGTATATTAAAATGCATTTCATTGGTTTCAGAACACTGAACTTCCGACAACAACATAAAATTCACCAAGATACCCGACATTTTTATATTATGTAATTCCACAAATTTCCCAAAAGGACGATTCTTCAAAATTACCAACTGTTCTTTTGTAAGAAATTTCTCAACAAATTTAACAAACTTTTCATCCCCTCGCCATACAGCACTGATGTGTGTGTTCGTCCACTCTTCCGGAGGAATATAATAGTCAGCAACTTGTCCAAATTGTCGTCTCATGATTTAGCACACTGACATGAGCAAAACATAAAATTCAATCAGGAAAAAAAAAGGAAAAAAAACACATAAAAAACATTACCAACAAAAATACATTACCAAAAACGTAAAAAGGAAAAAAAACAAAAACAAAAAACAAAAAACCCTATTCAAATAAAATACAGACACAAACAATTGAAGGAAATAACTTATCAACAAATAATGAAATAGTAACTAATAACTTACAGATGAAATTGAAACCCCACCAAGAGAAATCAATGAATGATAAAGATGATATAGGAAACGTGACAAAGCAACTGCCTTTTTCAACTTTAAAGTGAACAAACGAAAATAAAAAGTAAAATACAGGAAGAGCGGGCAATATATATTGAACAATTTTTTTTAAAACTGCACACGTGCTAACCACGTGACAAAACTTATGCCGAAAGCGGCATAATATAAGTGTGTTAGGAATAAAAGTTTGTCGTTGTAGGCATAATTGTGTGGCTTTATATAGAAGTTCAAATTAGTGCATTTTAAATTGGAATAACTGGTGAAACGATTGGATTTCAATTGAATGAGGATACAGGGAGTTTTGCAGTTTTTTCTAAAAAAAAAAAAAAAAAACCAAAACAGTTAGTGAAATTTGAATTGAGGTAACTGTTGCAATTATTGACAAAAATACAAAGAGTTTTCAGTTTTTTTTTTTTTTTTTTTTTAAAAGAAAAAAATTAATACATTTTCAATTGGAAGTAAATGTAGAAATACCTATTAGAGATATTGGGAATAAGAGTCACTTTTTCATTATCTTTTTTTTATTTCTAGCGAAAAAAAAAAACTGTTACTACAAATTTAGAAGTATGCCGGAAGGGGCATAATTTCTGTTCCCAACGGGTAAACTTATGCTGGAGGCGGCAAGATTAAAATTATTGATTTTTTTTTTAAAGCAAAAACAGTTACTAAAATTTAAATTGAAGTAACTGTCGCAACTATTGACAAAAATACAAAGAATTTTTCAGTTTTTCTTTCCATTTTTTTTTAAAAAACAAAATAATTAATACATTAATTGGAAGTAATTGTCGCACTTATTGGAGATGTTTTAGAACAAGAGTCACTTTTTAATTATCTTTTTTATTTTTAGGAAAAACAGTTACTTCCATCTTAGAAGTATGCCGGAAGGGGCAGAACATCTATTGAGAAAATGGCAAAAGTATGCCCGTTAAGGCAGACTACAGAACACAATTTGAAAAAGTGAAACTTCATTATATGTACAGAAATGAAAGACCAATTTACATATACATCATTCGAAAAAGGGAGAAACACAATAACATAACACTTGCCGTAAATAACAACAAAAAAATCAATTCACTTTCCTAACTCTTCTGCAATACAGTATATATCTTCAGCAACAGAACTCAATCGTTTCTCAACTGGAGTACTGCTTGGTGTAAGCAAATTCCAATTAGGATAACCATCATGTTCTTTGTTTCCATCTTCGCATCTCGGATGTTTTCTACTACCATCTTCTTCTTTGTTTCCATCTTCGCATCTCGGACGTTTTCTACTATCTTCAACAGCAGCTGCTACTTCATTTACATTTTGTGCTGCTTCATTAGAAGAAAACAAAATATCTCCGCGTTGAAAAGCATCATTAATTGCAGCAATTTCTTTAAGTGCTTTTTTTTTTGCGCGGTCTTTATTTTCTTTCACATATTCCTTTTCAAACTGAGAAATAGTTTGAGTTTTATCAGACAGTTGACTTGATGAAGAAACAATAGCATCACAGAGCATATCGAGCATGGGAGACGTCTCATTTTTTGTAGACCTTGCTTTACAAGCTTTACAAGATTTCTTTTCGCTATGCAGTCGAACTAAACTTTCAACACAATGCATCACATAATCAAATTTACTTTTCAAACTGTCAAGTCTACTTTCTAAACAAGTTCTTTTAGCACTTTCAGAAGCTGCTACACCTGACTTTGTTTCATCATGTACACGAACTAAGCTATCCACAGCATTAATCGCGCCAACAAAATTTTTATCCAATTCTTCGAAACGGCTATCCAAAGACTACAAAAAAACGAAAAAAAAAATTAAACAAAGAAGAAAAGAAAATGAGAATAAACAAAAACAACGAATGCAACATGCAAAGTATACATATCATATTAACAAACTCAAAAATAAAAAATAAAAGGCCATACCTTTACTTGATTGACAATTGTAGATCGTTCATCATCAAGTTGCTTCTTCACACTAGACGAAACACCCTGTATAACAGATCAATAAAACAACACATTACTTTTGATGTCACTAAATTAATGTTGAACAAGTATGCCGGAACCGGCAGAACTGAAGTCTGAAAATGAAAACAGTTTGCCGGTAGGGCCAGAATTTAAATATGAAAGGAGAACTGTATGCCGGAAGGGGCAGATTTTAAGTTTGCAAAACCAAAAAATATGCCTCAAGAGGCATAAACTTTCATTTCCAAAACCAAAACAGAGAAGACTGCAAAATGTGTTACCTACAAAAATTAGTCTCAAAATGAGAACAGTATGCCGGTAGGGGCAGAATTGAAAATATGAAAGGAGAAATGTATGCCGGAAGGGGCAGATTCTACGTTTGCAAAACCAAAAAGTGTGGCTCAAGGGGCATAAACTTTAATTTCCATAACCAAAACAGAAAAGACTACAAAAATGTCTCCTACTAAAATACTATACCACAAGGCCTCTAACTCAGAATTCAGTTAAACAACCAAAAACACAAAAAGCAAAATACAACTTACATCAACTATCTGAGAAGTAACTTCAGATGGCAAAACCGCACGGGAAGAACAAGGGCCTGAATCATCAGGAAATTTAAGTGCAACTGGATAATCCAGCATCTCTTGTTCCGTACCAACAACAACAGCATGGACAATAAATTTCTTGAATCTCTATAACACAATATAAACACATCAATTTAGACAAAAACACAAAAAATAACAAGAGGGAAAAAGAACCAAGAAAAAGAAGCATCAACAAAAGGGGAACACATACTTTTTCAGCATGGAAGAAATTATCAGTAATAACTTTATAATCAACTTGCTTTGAAGGACCCCAAGACAACATACGAGGAGACTTCAGACCATGAAAACTTGAAAACCCTCGAAAGATAGGGAAAACCTCCACAGCCAGACATTTAAAGCGTAAGGGAAACCACTAATCATATAACGTGTAGATGGCGTGCTCTTGAAAGTCTTCACACAACCACGAATCGACCGTACCAACCAATTAAAACTAAGAGAACCCCAAGGATAAGACACCCGAAGACTGTCATCGTCAATTATCTTCATTAGATGACCTTTAACAACACATTTCTCGATACGACCCAACAAAACCCTCTCCAATATATAGACCTCAGCAAGTCTAACAGGATCACTAGATCTTTCCCAAAAACCACCAGTACGATTACTTGACTTGATCTGTAAAAAACTCCGGAGATCACACAACCTTATTCTATCCTGATTTGGAAATAAAGTCTCAACAATCTATTTGGTCTGCTAGACACAACACTAAAATCGCCAACACAAGAATCCAACCCAGTAATAAGACGGAAAGACTCGGAATCAAATACACACACGCGATAAAAAATCTTAAACTTTAACGCACTATCATTACTAGATGAAAGTTGCGATAAGATCAAGCAATGGAAAATACTATCACTCAGGCGGACATCAACCAAATCCATAAACTGTCCAAACACACCCTTTTTCAACAACTCCAATTGAGAGACACTCAAAAAGGACAAAATCAAACTCCGAAAATGAAAATCACCACTCCACATGCCACCTCCTTCAACCCAATGTTCAAACTTAACCAATGGATGTTCCTCCTATAAAAGAAAAATTAATGTCAACAGAAACCAAGAGTTTACATAAGAATAAACCAAAAATGAGAATGAAAATAATTAACATATACCATGATAAAAAATCAGCCCCTACACTGGTACACAAATACCTGCATAATAGAAGAAAGAACCAAAACACATAAGATTGCATAAAAGGCCAACATTATTAACAAAACAACACCAAAACACATAAAGATTGCATAAAAACCAAAATTATTAACAAGACAACACCAAAAAGCCAAGACATACATAAATTAACTTAATTCATGAAGTTATGCCGGAACAGGCATAACTTTATGCCGGAACCGGCATAACGTCAGTTTCAAAAAGCAACAACTCTGCCGGACCCGGCATATGTTGCCTCAGACAAACACATTCTTCACAAAACCTAGATTATTAAACAAAAACAACAGCAACAACATAAAACAGCTGTTCACAGACAAAACTTCAAAGATTCAACAAAGAGAAAACCAAAACGCATATCAAAATCAACTAAAACATATTACGACATTCAAAAAACCAGAATATATACATGGGGAACGAAACTAAAGTTCAAAAAATCATACAGACACTGTAACAAAAACACTATAATTTGAAATAAAAAAGGATCAATTAAATATAAAAAACGACGAAGACAAAGATATCAATTCAACATAAAAACAAATATTGAAACGAGAAAAATATCCAAATTCGTACCTAAATTTTAGAACAGATAAGACAAACACAAAACAGATGAGGAACGAAGAAGCAAAAAAGAAAAGAAAAGGGCAAATGACGAAATAGAAAGAGTTTTAATAGGGTAAGGGTAATTTCGTCAAAAAATATTCATTAAACAGGCGGCAGGGGCAAAAATTAAAGAAGGCATAAATGAAGGGAAAATAGAAAGACCAGCCCAAAAGAAGGGCACTCCGCGCAAAAAAAAGTCCCAGGTCACAATTGAGGATTGCACAGCTTGTTCTTCAAGTGGACTTGTCTTTACTTGTTGCCCTTCGAATGAGCTGGTCTTTATTTTTGCCTTCAAAATCGAATTATGCCTATAGGGTATAAGTTTTTTAAAAAAATTAACATAACTTGTGGATATTATGATGCATAATCTATGCCTCGATAGGCATAAATTTGATTATGAAGGGCAAAAATTAAAGACCAATCCATTTGAAGAACACAAACTAAAGACCAACACAAAATAGGGACAAAAGTGCAAATGACCCACAAGTAATTACAAATTGTTATTCTACCTTGCGTGCAATATAGAATAATATCACAATTATGATACTATAAATAATTTTAAAATTTCTTATATCAAAATAAAAAATTTCAAACAAATACAAAATAAAATAAAGGAAAATTTTCAAAAATATACAACCCAACACAAAATATTACGCCATGTTAGCCCAATATACAATATTATACAGCATTATACTTGGGGGAAAAACTAAATCGGATAACAAATTCAAAATATGGGCTAGATGATGTAAATATTTTCTCTCAGTAGACATAGAGGATAATTTTCCCTAAAATGCTCTCATATTTTATCCTCAAATTTTGCTCGCTTGTGCTTATAGGCTTGAATGCATTGTTAGTGCATAGGAGCCCACTCAACATTGGCAACTACTTCCGGACTAAAGTCATTCAGATGCCACAATTGGGGTCCGGAATCAAAATGCCCCCCAAAAAATTATTTTGAATCAAAATACTCCAACAGAAAAAAAGTTACAAAAGTACCTTTAGCGCAGTAAAATACTGCACTATAGCACTTCACGGAGACGGAGCCGTTAAGTGCTATAGCACAGTATTTTACTGCGCTACACAAATGTTTCTCTCACCCATAGCGCAGTAAAATACTGCGCTATAGGACTCCGCCATTTTCCAAAACATTACATTTTCACTCCTTTTTACGTAGTTTATCTTTTTTACGTAGTTTAGCCGTATATTAATCATGCTTTGAGATTCTGAAACTTCAATATTTTATATAGAACCCTAGTTATATTTGTACAATTAATAAAATAGGCTCAACACATCAAGAATACGCAATACTTTGGATTGTCGTTTTAGTGGTTGAAAAGTGCTCGAAGTCCTTTTTTGTTTGAAGACTTGTAGTCATTAGCTTTAAGTTATTTATCTTTTAGGGTTTCGCCTTATTTTTAAATTAATGCTTAACTTTATTTCGAATGTGTCACTTTTTTTTTTATTATCAATTTAGGATGTGAAACTATAAACAATAATAAAGACTAATATAATATTTATAAATATGCAAAAAATATATGATGTTTACGATAAATTGTACAACACTAATGTATATACACTATCGAGGATGGGTCCCATATGTAGTATGCTGAAGACTATCCCTAGGCCTAAGGCTCATACCATCCCCACTGCCCTCTCCATCGCTCTTTTTCCTCTTAATAACCGGGCGCTCCAAGTCATGATCAACTCCTCTTCCCCTAGCCCTTGCGCCCTTAACTAGAACGTGTTTCTTCTTGGGATCTAATCTTGCTGGCACGCTCAGAACCTCAGGCTGAGCTAGGTCTGGAAACTCGACCTCTTCCTCGTCAGGAGTTGCCACCGCGGGCGCCGAAGGATGAACCTAAAAAATATATAATAATTAGTACCATTTCTTATTTATATTGAATACATTAACGTTATTTATTTAATCAAACCTGTGTGTCAACGGGCGCCTGAGTGGGCTCCTGAGATGGGTGTGGTGGTGAATATGAGGTAGTCTCCTGGACGAGATACTGTTCGAAGTCCAAGTAAAAGTTATAAAAATTAAATAAATATTTACCTTATATTGAATAAAATTAGTTTTAAGTAAAAAACTTACATGTGCCTCGGTAGTCTCATGAGAAGACACCTCTGCCTCGGCAGGCTGATGAGAATGCTCCTGAATGGGTAGCTCCTGTGGACCCACTGGCGTCGAATCCTAAAATATGAAAAAAACGAAATAATAAGTAACATACATATTTAAAATAAGTACTTTAAATAATCAAATATGTATATTAAATATTGACCTTATATTGAATAAAACAAATTTTAATAAAAAGCTTACCTGTGGCTCGGTAGTCATATGGGAAGACACCACTGGCTCAGCAGACCCATGAGAAAACGCCTGAGTGGGTGGCTCTGGTGGACCCGCTGGCGCCGAATCCTAAAATATAAAATATTACTAAATAATGAGTAACACACACACACACACACACACACACACACACACATATATATATTTAAAATAAATAATTTTAAAGGAACAAATAAGTATTTTAAATACTAACCGGGATCAAAAACTCATCGAAGTCAAGAATCCTGGCTCCCTCTAAATTCCTCACAGGCCGCTCATCAGCTAATGAAGCGCGTAACGCCGCCCAATCAACGTTATCACGCTCCTCCATGTATGCATTCTGGCTCGGCTGTGATGAAGACCCGGGTATCTCAGCAAGTAAGAGCGCCGGCGTAAACGTAGGTGAGTCCCCAGGTGAGCTGCCACCGGCCTGGAACGGCTGTGGATGGACTAGACCGTGAACGCCCTCTCGAATGGGATCGGCCTCATCCGCCTCATCTACCAGATGGTGTCCTCCACCACCAGGTCCTCTAGCAGCAGCGCCGCGTCCTCTACACGCACGGCGTCCTCCGGCAGCACGGCGTCCTTTGCCAGTACGGCGTCCTTTGCCAGCACGGCCTCCTCCTCTGGGAGCACCCGGTCCTCCTCCTGGCGCTGCCTGATACTCAACCTCCGGAACAAGCTCCTCCCTGCACCTAATCTCGCCTGCCTGCCGGATACCATTCTCGGATATCCGTACCATCTCTGCGGCAAGCCTCGCAAGCCCAGGGTAAGACATATGCTCTAACCCTAAGATGTGTAAACGCTATACGGCCACCAACTGCATTTGTCTTTAACAAAAGAAAAGTTTATTTTTAAAACATAACAATTAATGCAATTAAATAAATCTAAATACGATAAACTTACCAATGCCTCGTACTGCCTCGCGAGTGCTGAGTATCCTACATCCCTAGGGGGACGCAAAGCTGGGTTGCCGATCAATCGGCGTGTGATCTGATGATACCAGCGCATGTAATGCTCAATGGGAGTCAAATGGCCGACCACCGCTAAAGTGCCCAACCTGTTCTCCCAACGATGGAGCTGGACATCCATGAAAGCAAGAAAATCATCATCAACGGTAGCTCGATCGTCTCGCTGATAGTGTCGGAGCTCATGTCGGACATCAGGGGGTATATTCTGTGTATGCCCAAATTGTTGTAAGACACACTCGGGCATGTGATCTTCTACGATGTCCAGGTGTATCAATGGACACCGCGACCTCCAAACCCCCTGACCTGCCCGACAGAAGGGCGGCAAACCATCTAATATAGTAGCGTACGACGTCCATATAAATAGCTGCATAACATATAAATACAAATCAATGATCACCAAGTAGAAAAGACGTTTAATTAAATTATTAATGTAAATTTAAATAATTTTACCGCATCGTCCGTCATGTGATCAAGCTGGTCCTGGAATGGAAGAATACTGTGGTGCGTATCTACATCCCGGTCAAAACCCGCTGTCCACCTCCTCGCATAAGGCATGTCAATCTCGAGGTGATGCCTAGGTACGGGTTGAAAAGGCAGTATCCTCTCCCACGCCCATAACTGTAAGCGATATTAGAAAATACGATTTTTAAGTCGTCATTTAAAGAGGTTTGTCTACATTAAAGGAAGGCACACCTAAAATATTACCTGGAGAAGAGCAAAAAATCCACACACATCTCTGACAACACCAACAGACGCTCGGCACAGGCATCTGTAAAGATACGCCAAAACAGCACCACCCCAGCTGTAGTCTCCCAGGCGGTCCAGATGCTCCAAGAAAACCAAATAACGTAAGCTGACAAAAGCACCCGATGAGTTCGGGAACAAGATGCCCCCGAATATAATAAACAGGTACAAACGGGCATGACGATCAACATCGTCCTGCGGGGTGCCGTCGTCAACCGGATCCAAACCCTCCAAATAAGTGCAGAGTGCACTAGTCTTAACTCGACTCTGTCCCGAAATCTGGCCCTCGGCATCAGGCACAAAGTGGGTGAGCCTAGTCAACTCTGTCACCCACGTCTGACCAGGAGGAGGCTCGTACCGAGTGTGTAGTAGTTCTCTATCTACCCGCAATCCAAAGAGGACCTCCACATCCTGAAGTGTAATCGTGGCCTCACCAGTGCGAAGATGGAAGGTATGTGTCTCTGGCCTCCACCGCTCAACCATGGTCGTGATGAGCGCCCAATCATGCTGTACCTGACCAACGGACACACAACGGTAGATGCCGCCCCGAAATAATATCTCCAACACGCGAGAGTGTGGGGGGTGCTCGCGTAAAAGAGCCCACGCTCTCTGCAGCCTACGGGGACGGAGCCTAGTAGATATCCCTATAGTACCGGCCCATAATAACTCTGACCTATGATTGTCTTGCAAAGACAATACTGATCTATCAGCGGGCCCCGGGTGAGCATCGGGCGCCGGGGGAACATCGGGCCCAGGGGGAACATTCGGATCCATGAAAGAGTCCGGTCTGTACAAACTAAATTAGTCATTATTCTTGAAATGAAAGATAAATTATATTAACTAATTAATAATTTCTAGGGAATATGTGAATTATGTAGTATTATATCTTGTGAATAATTAACATGGGATATGCAGTAAATTTAATATGTGATAGTAAGGACACATATGTGATGGCAAAGATTTTTAAGTTAATTACTTTTGAATAATGTGATGGCAAAGACTTGTTAAGTTAATTAGTTTGAGAATCAAAATTCAGCAGTAATATTTGTTTGGAACTCTATTTTGAATATGTGATATATTTTTAGTTGACCAAATAGCCAACACAACTATGATAAAATTAAACTAAAAGAGTATATTCGTCGACCACATATTTTCTTACAAACTTTACATTTTTTTCGTTAGCTTATGTATTTATGAAAATAAGAACTTTAACTATTCTTTTTAAGATAATCTTTTTTTATTTAACATATATATTCATGCTTTTAAAATTATATAGATTAACATTTCATAATCATTTACAACTTGTTTGGATGGTTGTTACCTATTGTATTACATTATGTTGTTAGTTTAAATAAAATGTTTGCTTTGATTGTTACTTTAATTTTATTGTTATGTAACGACGAAATGTCCTATTTTATGTAATCACTGATTTGGTCCTATACAATGCAACACAATACGATAAATGTCAAAACAATACATAACAATCATCCAAACAAAGTGTTAACAACATAATAATTCATTACCAATCAACTTCTTTCAATTCATAAACAATATTTAACAACTAATAAATTCATAATCAATATTTAACAAATAATCAATTAACAAAGTAATAATTCATTAACAATTCATAAATAATTAACAAATTAACAACTCATAAACATATAACAAATTAACAATTCATAAACATTTAACAAATTAACAATTCATAAACATTTAACAAATAATGAATTAAACAAAAAAAAAAAAAATCGGAACAGTGGCAAAAGCCACTGCCTAGTCCGAACAAGAACAAAAAAAATTGTTTTTTTTTTTTTGGAAAATAGTAAGGATTAAATGTTAAGCATGCTTAGAATATAATGTATATAACAAAATAATAACAAAAGTTCATAGTAGAAAACCTTAATCGAAGATTTTTTGTAGAGTTATTTTAATCGAGTTGTACGCCGCTTTTTCCCAAAATTCAAACTTAGAATCTTGCTCCTTGACTTGAATATACCGAGAATCTAAAATTTCCGGACGAAATTTAATAGAAAACGACGTTTTTGGATGTGGGGACCACCTTGGTATCGCCTCCAATGGCGTTTTTCATTTTTTTTTTTGCCACTGGAGGGACCAGTGGTGGAACCCGACAGGGTTTTAGTTGGGTCCTATAGCGCAGTATTTTACTGCGCTATAGGTGAGAGAAACATTTGTATAGCGCAGTAAAATACTGCGCTATAGCACTTAACGACTCCGTCTCCGTGAAGTGCTATACGCAGTATTTTACTGCGCTAAAGGTACTTTTGTAACATTTTTTTTGTTGGGATATTTTGGTTCAAAATGATTTTTTTTGGGGCATTTTGGTTCCGAACTCCCACAATTGTGACTTTGTGAGGTAAGTAATTTCGAGATTGCTTATATTGGAATAATCTCTTTTAAAAAAATATGAAATAAGATAATTTCATTTTATCCCTTGTTGTTATAAATAATCACGCGACACTCACTCTTCCCTCTTTCTGAGAAAAATCAAAGAAAAAAATGGAACTCGTTGTTTTATCACCCATTTCCATGAAATTTTAGGGTCTCTTTAACCTATGTATTTTTAGAATGAAAGAGTAGTATTTTTTGTAAATATGATATTTCTGGAACAAAAGAGTAGCATTTTTCGATTGTTTTTTGCTCCAGAGTCCAGTGTGAACAGAAGCAAGTCATGTTGTCCAGGATACGAACAAAAGAAGAAATAATTACGGATAATACAATTGAAACCCTAATGTTATCAAACTTGACCCACATTTTAAAATGCTAAAAACTAGCTCATACCGTATATAACTTAGAAATTTCTTGTTCATCCTTTAGCCCAATATTAAAGACCTAGTTCTAATTTCTCAGCTCTTTTTTTTTTCTTTTTTTAATTAATGTTTCTATTACTCTGTAACTTCTGACGATATTAATACTAGCAAGGGCACCTGAAAACAACTTGTTATTAGCCAACCAGAACGTATAAAATTAATCTATTGTCAACTTGTTTATCTTAACCAAGAATAGTAAAATTCCCACTTTCTTGTGACTATCCGACTCGGAGCTTCATGCACTTGCCTATATATGCTAAATACTAGATGGATGAACTAAACAAAGAAATGAAGAAGGAGATTATAATGATTGAGCGATCAGAAGAAGAAGTAGATAAGTTGGAGCTGATTGAAAATGTTCACCATTGACGGCCGCTCGAAGCTTCCATTTCGGAAATTGAGTTTTACGAGTTTGTTAGTTATTTAAATTGGGTATTGTTCCAATCAATTGGAAATATCAGAGGAGTCCAAAACTTAAATTTGAAGTCATTTGAGCTAGATTTGAGTTAAATTTCGGAAGAGGCACAAGGAAGAAAATAAAGTCACTTTTTGTATGATAGTGTATAATATTGCATAATAGCGTACATGATTGTACAAACAACTTTTATATACCATTATACACCTATACATAATGTACATGTCTTGTATAAAGTGCAATTCTTGTTCAAAACAGTCCAAATCTCCATTAAATGAATTTTGTGTAAATAACCTCCTTAGACCATTTCTAACAAGTCTAAACAATATCCACTCTAAATTTCGTACAAACTCAAAATCGAAACTTAAACCCACTCATTTAATTGGCTTGCTCAACAATGGTGGATTATCTTGAAAATCTATTTTTCACAATCCAAATGGATTTGGTTTGTTGAACTAATGTTTAAGTCACAGTTATTCATTCGGAGATTGGGTGTTTATTTTTTTTTTTCAAAATGAATAGCAATTTGGAGAACTTATTTGGAGTTGGATGTTGAATCTTGTCCTATTGCTTTTGGGCTACAACTTTACAAAATTATATGTAGGCCTCCGGGTTGCAATGTATGTCTTTAATTTTTGCCCTTTACTTAAAAAAGTAGCCAAAAATATCCCGAGGTTTTGGGTTTAAAACCCCCGCTCAGTGAAAAAAAAATCACAAGGCAAGGCTTCGCGAAAATTCTGCTTTGTAAGACAGAATTTAGTTATGCCTTAAGGGTAAATTCTGCCTTATAAGACAGAACTTGTAAGGTAGACTTTGCCTTAAGGCAAAAGTTTGCCTTGCGAAAATTTTGCAAGGCTGATTTTTTTTTTTTTTTTTTTTTTTAACTTTGTTGGGATTCTACAAAAGTTGTGTCTTAATTTTTGCCCGAATAGGCCTAATTTTGCTACAAAATTCTGCCTTGATTTTTTTCTTTTTACTGAGCCGGGATTCGAACCCAGAATTTCGAAGTATTTTAGGCGAAGGGAAAAAAGTAAAGACCACCCTGAATAAGGACAATCGTGCAAATTGCCCTAAAAGAATATCAAAGTAGTAGAAATAGCAATTTCCCACCTATCATCCACGGTTATCACAAGACAATAAATGTGCAATTTTTTCTTCTCTGCGCTTTTGGTGCTGAATTTCTTTATTTATTTAACGTTCATGTAGTTAATATAGCTTCAATTTGTATTCCAAGCTCTCCGAATCAAAATTCTTGTTGGGGTTCTCGAGTTCATTGTTTAAAAACAATATTTTAGGTCCTTTTATTCTTTAATTTATCTGGATACTGAATCCCCGTACTTATGATAGTAGAGACTTAATAACCGTAAAGTAGTTTTAACAATCCCATTAGTTGCCTTTTCTCCTTCCTCCTGTCTTTCCTAATGCTTTTTTACTGCTAATTAAAAAGTTTGTATTTTATTAATGTAGATTTTCATCTTTTAATATACTAGCTACAATAATTGAAGTGTTTTTATTTGTCTAATTCGTAGGAGTTAAATGAAATTTATGTAGTTTTTGTTTAAGTTTTTTTTTTGTAAAAAAAATAAATTAATTTAATACTCTTTATTGAACCGCTCTTAATTAGATGAAATTTAAATTAAGCTTTCTTGCTAATAGATAATTAATAACAAATTACTATGAAGTATTTGCTTTAAATAAATCAATCTTTATGGACTAATAGGAATTAGCCCAAATATATGTTATTATAACTAAGTGTCTTCTTTCTTATAGAAAAAGAATGATATTTAAGTTCGTTATTAACACATTAATCTCTTTGTAAATTAAAATTTATAAACAAAAAGGCATAAGCTATAACAAAATTAAATAAGTCTTTTCATATGACAATGTAGCAGTATTAAGAGTCAATACTTAGATTCTACTGTAATGCTAAATAAACTTGAATTAAAGAGCCAAAAAAATTAAATTCTTCAAGAAGTTGGGGATTCACACGTTCTGCAACTCTAATCAAACAAGCTAAACATCGCCTCATCATCACTCTCTTCTTTTATTTCCTCCTGAAGAAACAAAGAAGAAAATAATGAGCATGACTTACAATCCACTTTCCACGAGCCATGTAATAAATATACTTTAATTTGTTCTTGAAAATTCAAAAAAGAAAAAGGACCTATAATCCATATTGACTCATTAACATGGAGCATTAATTTTTCACTATAGCTTGAGAAAAGGGAAACTAGCTAGATCATTATTAGCAAACGCAATTCATGAATAAAAATGGACCCCCTAAACCGAATTTAATTTTATATATGTGTCAATATTGATGGTCCAAAATTCAATATTTGACATATATATCTATGTTCTATATCAAATAATTAGGTGTCATGTAATGCATTAATTCTCCTCTGAGGGCACTTCAAAAAAAAAAAAAAAACCGTTAGGAGAATTAGTAACAAGATATTGACAGTTTACCTTTTTACTCATCAATGATCAATGGAGACAGTTTAAATAAAGAAAAAAAACGTATCACAAGAAACTAATATAAGATCAAAGTATACCTTCTTCTTGTCACTGGCGGAAGGTGCAGTGGCGGCATCGTTACTAGTAGTAGGTGGAACAGCGTTGATAGACGCTGCTATTCCGCTAGAGCCAACGTTCATGACAAGTTCATCCACGTTCATCTTCTGACAAAGTTTTGCAAAGAGGCTCGGCCAGTATGATTCCACCTTTAAATTTGATGCTTTTATAAGTGTGTCAATTCTCTCCGCCTACACAAAAAGATCATTCAACATTGAAATAAAAATCAGATTCAAGATTAAATTTGATGAGTTCAATTTAAATTATGGGTCAGAAATTAATATCCATTAAAATTTTAATGATTATTTACATATATATACTTATGCAACTTGTCAAAAATCATGGTTAAGTTGAACCATTTTTTATTTACAAGAGAAAAGAATTCTTTCTAGAGAAAACAAAATTTAAAAAATAAAAGAGTAAAGGTTGTGAAAACCAGAATCTGGTTGAACAATATAAGATTCAAAACGCATGAGAAAATCAAAATTATGAGAAATATAGGATATTTATAAAGATTGGAATAACAAAAATATAGAGGAATACTATCATGAGAGAAAGGAGAAATTGGAGTACATTGATAGGAATGTCATCATCATGAAGGATTAAACAAGCGTAAGTACAAGCAAGTTCACCCATGGAAGACATCTTTTTCTCTGTCTTAAGAAATATGCACAAACCCTCTTAGAGTACTTGAATTTTGAGGGCACGGAAAGATTTTGTATGGAGAATTTAAGCTTTGTGGGGGTATTTATAGTAGTATAATTTATGCTACTCCTATTTTAATTTGGTTAAAAGGGCTACCAAAAATAAATTTACTTGTAGGAAGAAAGGGACTGATATACGATTACATATAGGTCTAGGCGAACTAATTTCTTTATTTATTTATTTTGGGAAGGAACAAGGATTTCAGAAGGATCAAAAGCTTAAAATATATTGCATATTACTCCCTCCGATTTATTTATAATAAGTGTTCATTTAGCCTTTTTTATTTTGATTCAAAATAAGTGTCTACTTACATAATCTAGAAAGAATTAATTAGTTTCTTCGGAAAACTTACCTCTATTTAGATAAGTAAATTTTTATGTAATTAAGAAGCTATATTAGGTAGTATATTCAATTAAGTATAGTTTAGTCAAAATAGCTATTTCTTTTTAGAAATTAATATTTTTTTAAGTGATATACAAAAGATTAAGTGGACACTTATTTTGAACTCTCATAGAAAACATTGAAAGCTGTCGATGGAGATCACTATACAAAGAGATGAAGTGGACGAGAAGATGTACACAACAACCGTACAAGTTAACAATAAAGTCACCATATTGGAGACTTTATGGCACGGAAGACGCTTTTCTGATCATGATTCTCCTGTCGTCAATTGGGTATCCATGATAAAAAAGCTTCAAGAAAAGAAGAAAGAAAAGAAATTAATCATCACTCTTGTGGCAGATCGTAGTGAACATTATAGGAATAGCTCCTTTATATGGAATAGGCCAGACCACATGTCAAAAACTCCCTTTGAGTTATTACAGGTTTGTGTTGATAATCGTTGTCTTTTTCATCAAACCGAAATTTATAACTCCTATAAACCCCAACGGATCTCTTGCAACTTTTGTCTAATAACAAGACCGTATGTCACGACCCAACCCCGTAGGCCGTGACTAGTGCCCGAATTGGACACTCATGTCACTTATTAACTATAGTCATTTACAGCTAGCCTATCATGAACTCATTTGTTTAGAAAAGACAGGACGTTATTCTAAAGCTGTCACAATTCTGTATGTCATAAGCACATGTCTTCTGAGGAGTTAAAACTTTTCAACAACAACACCTATATATATATACGCAAGACGTCAAGGCTGCCACTACATGCAACATTCCGAACATACATACATATGCAAGCCGACAAGGCTGCCATCACGAATGGGTACGCCCCAAACATAAGTCATGTTCATACAATGCAACAACAACTATATACAGACCCACACAGATGTCCACAGACCTCTAAGAGTAATGACCGTATCATATGGCGAGACAGGGCCCCGCCGTACCCAAATAAACACATATGAATTCAACATAAGGGAGTTATACCACAAGCTAGGCTCCGGAACAAAGGAGCAGTCAAAAATAGCTGAATAAGTGTCCTAAGCTGGCGGATCTCCGAAATGAGCGTCTGTACCTGCGGGCATGAACGCAGCCCACCGAAGAAAGGGGGTCAGTACGGAATATGTACTGAGCATGTAAAGCATGAAATGTAGTAATAGACTCATAAGGAGACAAAGTATGTAGGACCCAATGCAACAATCAGAAATTCATAAAACTTGCCTTTGGACATATTTCATCTGTATCATTCTCATATCAATATCGTTATAGAGTTTTGTAATCAAAGTTGCAAAATCATTCTGTATATAACATATATAACGTGTCCCGGCCCTTTAATAAGGGACTCGGTAATAGGGAATATGCCCTCCTGGCCACCATCTCCATATCATCATGTCATCATATCATCATATACATATATATATATATAACGTGTCCCGGCCCTCTAGTGAGGGACTCGGTGATTAATATAGTAAATATGCGCACGAGAACGTGTCCTGGCCCGGGACTCAGTGAAGGATATAGCGGTAAGCACGAGCAGAATAAATAGCAACCACATATATGCAATTAATTCTTTGAGACTCAATGGAGAAGCACTAACCAGCTCTAAAGTGTCAAAATAATATTCATATTCAGTTCTTTTTAAGTCTCATAACAAACTATAACAAGAAACGTTTCAGATTTCGTGTACATGTACCAACTTAACATGGTGTAGCTTTTGAAAGTCAAGTATGCCTCTATTTGTGCAATTCTTTAAGAGTAGGAACTTCTATACATCATTCATTAGTCAATCATATAGTAGGCTTGTGACAATAGCATTAAGGAAATATAGAATCATAAGTCATGCATGGAACTAGAGAGTAGAATTTACCCCAAGGTTCATATCGTTCCATACTTACGTCTAGGACATGCCAAAAGAAAGAAAGAATAGGCTTTACATACCTTTAGCGTTTAGTTGTATTCTAACTTGTACTTGCTGCCCAAATACACTTATCCTATATCAAGATATCAAGAGCTACAATTAGTCTACAAGGGAATTCAATACGTATTTTGACGCTCACAATCCCTTTCAAACATTTAGACCACGTTTCGTTCGCATTCAAACCAACTACATACAACCAATCCAACATCAATAATCATATGTTCAATACCAATCCGGACAGCCCACATAACATTCCAAATGTCCCACATTCACAACATTCCATAACGATTCACATACGGCTACTACATTCTCAAGTTACTCCTAATAATCCGTAGCCTTAACGTTTTCGTGTAACAACTTTACAACAACCCAAACAACGTAAATGCAATATATATATTCTTAACTCATTAGTCTTTCCAATTTAAAGAAGACAACATGTCCAAAACAGTTCCTAACAACAACACGCCCAAAACAGTTCCTAACCAATCAACACGCCCAAAACAGTCCCTAACCAATCAACACGCCCAAAACAGTCCCTAACCAACAACATAAAGGTGCCCGGAATTCTCGCAAACGATTACGAACATACCAAGCAAACCACATATGATTCTTACACCTTATTTCATGTCTTCATTTCATATAATTTCAGTAAAATACGACCAGCAGTCACACGATAAACATATCACCAAATTCGTACGCAAATAGCTACATTGTCGACACTAAAACCTCACAACGACAACAACATGTTTAATGACATTAATTTCATGATTTTTGGAACTGTTTTAGCATCATTTCCATTCTTACAACAGCCCACAATTCATCTCAATTTCAACTTGAATCAATGCACTTTACTTTCACTAAACGTTTGCAACAAGAATCAACATTCAACACACACAAATTCACTTCTAATATCAAAATTGTCCACGGTTTTGGACTGCCTATACACTTCATCATAATTCATTTCTTTAACACCTCAATTCACATATTCAACAAGCATACAATACACCATAATGTCCATAACAATAACAATCCAAATGTGACACAAAACAGTCCCTAAATCTCCCCTAAAACAGCCCCTTTTCACGGCTACAACACCCTTCCCACAATTTCATGATTTTTATCCGTTTATCCAACTACAAAACATTCAATCCATTTCCAATACATGTTCAAGAAGATAAAACATGACTTCATTAGAACCTTCAACACACGGCTCATTTTCATTTCAAGAGAAACAGTCCAATATCCAACATGCAACATCACAACCAAACTTCTACAATCTTTGTTCATTTACCTATGTTGATACATATTCAATTCATCAACAATACATACAAAATGAAATCAATCATGAATTCACCTCACTCACGGCTCACTCTCTACTTCAACTACAACAACAATCCCACAACAACATGCATGAACTATACATTCAAATCATCATACAACACAAGAACAATAAGCATTCTTACCTTTCAATCTTGTTCTTCACCTTGGCCGAAACTTCAACTCTATTTAGGTGCTACACTTTCTTGTTTCTTTTCAACAACTACTACACCTTATTATACACTAGATGAGGAGTAAAATTGGTGGAGAAAACTAGAATTTTTGAGCAATTTTGACCCCTCACTCTCGGCTAGCTCTAGGCCGAGAGCTTCTCTCTCTAGCTCTATAGTTTCTTGACTTTGTAATGTTGAAATGAGTTGTGTAATGAGGTATGAATCAGATTTTTACTATATGTATTTACCCCATGATTTGGACATGTGTCCCACTCAAATTTTTGGGTCAAAAACCATTGACCATTTCACTATAATACACGGCCAAACATGGCTTATAATAGTGGGCTGATTTTTGTTCCCAATACCACTTAATAATTTAACCATTGTTAATTTAATCCCATTTTGCTGCCCAAGAAGGCCTTACACGTTCCCCCAACTAAGAATGGGCAAAATTCTGATTTTGTCATGTGTTTGTGCCACACGACCACTAGTGAAAAATTTGTGAACATTTAAGTCTTAGTACTCATCCCAACTTGCATTGTCCATATCTCCTTACCCCGATATCATTTTGACGAGCGGTTTGTTGCATTGAAAACTAGACTCGATGAACTTCATTTTAGGCTTTTGAAACATCTTAAAACTCCTCATATACTAGGAGATATGCCTCCTACAATATAGGCTAAAATTCGGGTCCGAGATTTTACTGAAATTGTTCCGATTCATTTCGTTTAACTTCTAATCCTCTTCCAAACTCATATAACCTCTTATACACATATATATACACACTTATATACATCAATAAAAATCCATATACACGTCTCAAAGGGCTCGGAGAATCACAATAACCTTAAACATAACTAGAGAACTCACAAAGCTTCAACGAAACTCCAATCGCAAAAGTATATTCCTATCTTTTGTCCATCTTCTATATCATTACTAATAATCTCAAATACTTTAAAAGGTCACTCACATCACCTCATATACATACTCATAACACGATTTCAAATCCTTTAGGTTACCATGTCACCTCGAGATACTTAAGACAACCATATATATAACGATATTCTTACTAACTCGATTAACTTTCCTTGAACCTTCTTAACTCATTCTTTCTTGTTTTAATACAGTAGCACGGGTTATTATGGAGTGTAACACCATAGTAGTTGGATTAGGGATTGAGGATGTGGCCAAGAAGTTAGAGAATGATTTTAATATAAAGATTAACAAGTGGGTGGACTTGAGGGATAAGGCTAGGGAAAAGGCTACTTTTGGTGAAATAGCTAACAATTGTAGTATGGTGAAATTGGCTAAGAAGGTTTTGGGTGATGAATGGGATGTCAACAATCCTGCTAATATGGAGTGGTGGAATCATGGAGAACAAAACCATTAAGGCAGGTTTATATCAGATGAGAAGGTTAAATTTGGATCGTTGGAAGCTTTTCTTGCTTATAGAATTGGCACAAAGTTGTTGAATGAAAATTAATTAACTAGTGTTACTACTGCTTTTTCTCTTTCAGTTTTAGTTTAATTTCCTACATGTACTTAGTTGAGGACTTTCTTGTCCATAGAAGTCTTGGTTAGGGTCTTATTAGATGGTTAATATTGTCGTATGTTCTCTAGTTGCATTGTTGTGGACATATAATATTCGTATCTTTTGCACGTATTTAATTTATTTGAAACTATTGGAGAGGCATTCACTTTATATATTGGGAATATATGAGTCAGAAACAATGACAAGGAAATGGTTCATTAATAGATTAAGGGAGAAAATTTATCATATGTGACGATATGATCTAATGGATGGATTTCTGCGGCATAGATCTAAATTCCTCGAGAGTTCATATTAGTTGACGTGTCGTTGGAAAGGTTTAACTTTTACAAGAGTCAATATATCCCTAAAGATCTTGAAGATTCAGGACTGTAAAGGCATAAGGGATATTGACTCCAAATTTGGTATCACTAATATAAAGAAAGTTATGATGATAATGTATGCGTCGTTGTGTACACTAAGCTGGGGCAGTTGGCCAAAAGGCCATATTGAAAACTTATTTTTCCCAAAGTTCACAAGTCTCAAAAAATTGGTGGAATAGCCACCATTTATGATGTCAGCATGTCAGACGTCCTTTATGTCAAACCCTAGCCCCAAAGTTTTGAAAATTACACTTTGGTCCCCACAACGCCAACATTTTAATTACCAGAAATAGAAATTAAAAAAAAAAATTTCCCTTCAAAAGCTCCTAATTTTTGCAGTTTAGGGATCTCGTTTTCCGACGAAAATTCTGACTTTTCACTAGAAAATCGGTCCCCAACGACGGAAAGCTTCCATAGTTCAGCCATTGTAAGTAGAAGCCGGTAGAAATCGTGAAGAAGGAGCTTTAACCATTGTTATAAAGCTCACTTTTCGGGCGAAAATTCCAGCCTAATTCCGACATTGGAGTTTGTTTTGGGAATACAAATTGTCTTATGGAGTCAATTCTCCATTGAAATACCTCAGTTCGTAACTGGTAAGAGCGTTATCCCTGCTCTTTTTGGTTCTGCATATGGTACAGTTATCGGCTAGTCATAGACCGCAGTCATCAAAAAGTCATCGACCATCCATAGAGCAAAGTCGTAGTCTATTATAGATTTATTATGGCATCGATTGCAGAATATATTATAGTAGGTGCTGATTACATAGGTGAATGGGAGGAGACACCAAAATGTTGGAATTGGAATTCTGTGAGCAAGGGGACATTGTCGATTGCCGTGCGTCGCAATGGTACATATAATGACTTGCTTACGAGCGTAATGGAAAGCGGGGAATTAAATTGTGAGTCTAGCAACTTGCGCATTAGTTATATGATTAATGCTTTGCCCACTTGGGGAAAAACCCATCCTTCTTTCATAACGAATGATAGGCAGGTGGGATGGTACATGCTTGATGTCACGCCCCGAACTATGGCCTGGGCAAAACACAGCACTCGGTGCCTTACTGCATGTGACCGAGTGAACCACATGGCTAGCTGAATCATTATGAGGCATAACATGAGCGGAATATAACTTAAACGTGATGAGTCTAAGCATGGGATATCATAATATTTAATAAAAATACTTGTATAAAACATGAATGTGGAAATATCATAAACTGAGCCAGATGTGGCTACACAACTCTGCGTATCTGACATAACTGACTGACTAGTCTATGAAACCTCTATCATGAATCTGAACTGTAAAACATACTTGCTGGGAAAGGCCCCCAGCATACCTTAGGTTACACCTCGAAAAATTCCCCGTTGATGCACAGTGAATAGACTAACGAAGGGCACGAAGTATACGGCATTGCAATAAGTGAGAAGTGACATTTGATGACCCGAATTAAGATTTCAAAGACATTCGAGGTAAGAGAAGAAAGTTGCCGAGAAAAGGCAATGTATGCGTTATGTATCGAAAAGGATTTACGAGTACCAAGTTAACGATGACTTAATGATGTTTTGGAGAAGATTTATAACGTCCCTTAGATTGTTAATGAAGTGCTAAACAAGTGTCAAGAAGGTTCCATAAGGATTGGAGATCGAACGAAACAACGAAATCCATTTCAGAGAAGTGGAGTTATACGACCACTTATATGGTCCGTATAACTTTATACGGTTCGTATAAAGGGTCCATATAACTCCCAGCAGGGAGATGATTTTCTGGTTGGTGAACCTCGACCACTTATACGGGCCGTACAATGTTATACGGACCGTATAAGTGTCCGTGGAAGTCCCGACGGGCTGATTTTTAGTGTTTGCATAAATAGATGCCTTGGGTTCTTTTACTTCATTTTTCATCTTCCACAAGTGCTGAGAGCTCAAAACCCTTCTCTAAGCATATTCCACTCAAGTTCAAGAGAACACAAAGATTAAAGTATAGAATCAAGTGTTTATGTGTTAGAAAGCTTCCAAGGGTTAGAGGACTACAAGAAATTCCATTGGAGATGAACTAGGGTTTGGTTCAAGTGAAGTATTCCACCCAAATATTATTCCTACAACATCTAAGGTAAGTTTTATGATCTTTCCATGTTATTTAAGGTATTGAGAAGTTGAAACACTTGGATTGTAGAAAGAGATAGGAAATGGGTCATGAATGTGGGAATAGTGTCATTTTTGAGTAATAGTTTGGGGTGAGTAATGATTCTTGATATGTTATGATTATAATCATGTTATAAATGATATTGAGAACATGGGACAAACATTGTATATGAGCAAAGGCAATAGTGTGCTATGACCATGGATATGGATGATTGGAAGTGAATTGAAAAGTGAGGATAATGTAGGTAAATAAAGACTATTGTTATGATGTTGTGAATGTTGTTATTGATGTTTGGGAGTTGATGTATGATACGGAGGAAGTCGTATAAATAAAGGAGATGCTGTCCAATTTTCTCTAGCTTTAGTCACGTATGCTTAGTTATCGATTTTCTAAAGACAGTATAACTCTAATGAAGGTAGAAACGTGAGCATTGAAGGAGAACATGCAAGTGATAGAATAGTTGAACGGAAAGGTATGTAAGGCTAACCCTTCTTTCATAAGGCATGGTTCTTTGGCCAAATATCTAATCTTCTATAAGCCTATGATGTCCTCCAAATGATGCTATCTTCAAAAGCTACTAAGCTCATAATTCTCGATATGTTACGATTGTACTAAATTCCTCATATGATGAGTAATCCTATAAGGATAGATGTAATGAACGACGATAGTAATGATGCTAAAGATGCTTATGAGCTTTTATGTATATGTGCTTATGTATGGCTATTATGAAACCCCGAGCTTATACGGCCGGGTAGAATATATATATGATGCGCGCGCACCACTGCAGTTGGGTACGGACAACCCTGAGCCTTGGTAGGGCCAGGTATGTGTAACCCTGATCCTTGGTAGGGCCAGGTATGTATGATCACCGAGCTTAGCCATGGTCGGGTACGCGAAGCACCGAACCTTCGTGGTCGGGCATGCTATGTAAATGATATGTATATGAATATAGGTATGAATATAAATATGAATATGTATATGAATATGACTATGGATACGACATGTAAATGAGTACGAATATGAATACGAATACGGATATGGATGTATGTACACAATCACGCGTTAGAAATGGAAAGTCCCTATGAGAAGCAAGTAAGTGCTTTTGACGATGATACTACTATCTCCCATTCGATGCTATCTCTTATGTTGTCTATTATGCTTTCATAATGATATTGATCATGCTTTACATACTCAGTATATTCTTCGTACTGACGTCCTTTTGTTGTGGACGCTGCGTCATGCCCGCAGGTGGCCAGGGAGACAAGCTTGATTCATAGCTTTATTACTCAGGGACTACATAGCGGATCTCCATTTCATTCGGAGCTACAACTTTTGGTATTTATTCTGTTGTGTACATATTTATGGGCATAGCGGGGTCCTGTCCCACCTATATGATATGAGATACTCTCCTTAGAGGCTCGTAGACATGTGTATATGGTTAGATGTGTTTGGCCTTGTCGGCCTATATTTTGGATGTCATTTTGTTAGCCTCGTCGGCTTATTTACATTGATATGGGCATAGTTGCTAATGATGATATAAATGTATTGTTGTCCAATGGGATTAGTATGATTGATGGATGGAAAGTATGATTTAGCTATGTGGCTCACCTAGATATAAATGTGAAAGTACGATAAGAGGTGTTCGGGTGGGATAGCACAGGGTGCCCGTCGCGGCCCTCCGGTTGGGTCGTGACAAAAGTGATATCAGAGCAGTTCTGTCCTAGGGTGTGTCTACGAGCAGTGTCCAGCGGAGTCTTGGTTATAGGTGTGTTGCGCGCCACACTTATAAACAAGAGGCTGCTGGCATTTTAGGAATGAATGACCTTCTTTCTTCATAAGATCGTGCGATAGAGCTATGATATAAGAACTTCTTTTTCCTTAACCATGTGTTATGTATTTCAGAAATGCCTGTAAAGAGGAAGGCTACAGCAGCCCAAAAGGGCATGACAGTGGCAGAAAAGCGGGCTGAAAGAGCACCGCCAACAGTTGTAGAGGAAAGTGAGTCCCAGAATGCGGCTCAATCTTAGTCCCCCCATTCAGTGCCTATTTCTGAGGAGCGTGAGAGAGCCTTAGCCCCAGCTCCAGCACCTTCGACTCCTCCACCGGATGCTTCAGGCCAAGATGTAAAAGAGGCCATTCATTTTCTTACTCAATTGGTTGCTGCCCAAACTCAGCGACAAAGTTCAGGGCAAGGTGATAGGGCTGTTAGTGCAAGGGCCCGTGATTTTATTAGCTTGAACCCCCTGGAATTCTTTGGATCAAAGCCGGATGAGGACCCTCATAATTTTATTGATGGAATGTTGAGGACGTTTCGGTTGATACATGCTTCAGACACCGAATCGGTGGAGTTAGAATCCTATAGATTGAGGGATGTTGCGGTTCATTGGTATACTATTTGGATGGCTTCACGGGGAGCCAATGCGCCTCCCCCGGTATGGCAAGAATTTGTAGATGCTTTTCTTCGACATTATTTGCCTCCAGAAGTTCGGCGAGCTAGAGCCGATAAGTTCTTGAATTTGAGGCAAGGAAGCATGAGTGCTTTAGAGTATAGTCTCCGCTTCAATTCTTTGGCTAGGTATGCTTCGGCCGTGGTAGCAGATATGGGTGACCGAGTGCACCGATTTGTGAAAGGCCTAGGGCCACATTTGATGGATAGGTGCTTGACTGCGTCCCTTCAGGACAATATGGATATTTCACGCATTCAGGCCCACACTCAAAATTTAGAAGAAAGCCTATAACAACAAATGAGTGAGCGTGAGCATGATAGGGGACATAGCAAGAGGGCTAGATCTTCGGGTCCGATGAGTGAGTTTAGAGGCGGGTACAAACAACCATTTTCGAGGCATTCAGGCCATTCTATGAAGTGCGCCTCCACGGTTTTCAGGCCAGAGATTTGATAGATCTACTCATTCCGGGCCGAGTCAGAGTTTTTTGGGATCTCAGTTCAGAGGTGATTCGGGTCAGGCGAGGCCACCCGTGCCACGATGTTCCCAGTGTGGGAAGTTACATTAGGGTCAGTGTCGATTGGGTTCAGAGGCTTGCTATTCTTGTGGTCGGCCAGGCCATATTATGCGTGATTGCCCCTCAGTTGGTGGTAGAGGTAGGACAAGCCTTCAGGGTCGGTAGCCGGATCTTCATTATCTATACGCCCTATGGGGCCAAGTTCACATGCGCCATTTGGCCATGGTAGAGGCAAAGGGAGAGTCCCCAGTTCTAGCGGTCCTCAGCACCGTATTTATGCTTTGGTTGGACGCCAAGATCTTGAGTTAATGTTGTCACAGGTATATTATCGGTATTTTCTCATGATGTATATGCTTTGATAGATCCGAGCTCCACATTGTCATATGTTACTTCGTCTATTGCGGGTCGGTTTAGAGTCAAACCGGAGCCGATCAGACCTTTTGAGGTGTTTACACCCGTTGGTGAATCGGTAATAGCTAGCCGAGTATATAGAAACTGCCTAGTTGTGATTTGTGACCGTCGTACTATGATTGACTTGCATGAGTTAAAAATGGTAGATTTTGATGTTATTATAGGCATGGATTGGTTGGGTTCTTGCTATGCCAATGTTGATTGTAGAATGAAAATGGTTCGCTTCCAATTCCCGGGAGAACTAGTTTTAGAATGGAAAGGAATACTGCGTCACCAAAAGGTAGGTTTATTTCCTATCTAAAGGCAAGGAAAATGATCACAAAAGGTTGCATTTATCATCTAGTTCGGGTTCAAGATGTAGAAGCTGAACCGTCGACTCTTCAATCAGTTCCCATAGTGAATGAGTTTCCGAATGTATTCCCGGAAGAGCTTCCAGGCCTCCCTCCAGAGCGGGAGATTGATTTTGCTATTGATGTGTTGCCAGACACCAAGCCTATATCTATTCCTCCTTATAGAATGGCTCCCGAAGAATTGAAAGAGTTGAATGAGCAATTGAAAGACTTACTTGAGAAAGTCTTTATTAGGCCTAGTTCATCCCCGTGGGGAGCGCCCGTATTGTTTGTCCGAAAGAAAGATGGATCCTTGCGAATGTGCATTGACTATCGACAATTGAATAAGGTGATGATTAAGAATAAATATCCTCTTCCAAGGATAAATGACTTGTTCAATCAATTACAAGGTGCCAAATGGTTTTCAAAGATAGATTTGAGGTCCGGGTATCATCAAGTGAGAGTTAGGGAGAAAGATATCCCTAAGACAGCCTTCAGAACAAGATATGGCCATTTTGAGTTCCGCGTAATGTCATTTGGGCTAACTAATGCACTGGTAGTATTTATGGATTTGATGAACAATGTGTTCAGGACCTTCCTAGATTTATTTGTGATTGTATTCATCGACGATATCTTGGTGTATTCTAGATCTGAGGCAGAACACGCGGATCATTTGCGTACTGTCCTTAGAGTTCTTCAAACTCGAGAGCTGTTTGCCAAATTTTCTAAGTGTGAGTTTTGGTTGAACTCAGTGACATTTTTGGGGCACATTGTTTCAGCCGATTGTATTCGGGTAGATAGCCAAAAGATTGAGGCCATGAAGACTTGGCCAAGGTCCACAACTCCTACGGAGGTTCGTAGCTTTCTGGGCTTAGCAGGTTATTACAGGAGATTTGTTGAAGATTTTTCTTCTATTTCTGCACCACTCACAAAGCTGACCCAGAAATCAGCTAAGTTTCAATGGACAGATGCTTATGAACGTAGTTTCCAAGAGCTAAAAGAAAGATTGACTTCTGCCCCAGTCCTGACACTTCCAGAGGGATTGGAAGGTTAGTTATTTATTGCGATGCTTCAGGCATTGGGCTAGGCTGTGTGTTGATGCAACATGGTAAGGTGATTGCGTATGCTTCAAGGCAATTACGGAAACATGAGAAAAATTATCCAACCCATGATTTAGAATTGGCTGTAGTGATTCATGCATTAAAGATGTGGAGACATTATTTATATGGTGTCCATGTGGATATTTATACAGATCATAAGAGCCTTCAATATATCTTCAAGCAAAAAGAGTTGAATCTGCGGCAACGACGGTGGTTGGAATTGCTAAAAGATTATGATGTCGATATCCTATATCATCCCGGAAAGGCAAGGCTGATGCTCTTAGCCGTAGATCCATGGGAAGTTTGTGTGATGTACGACCAGAGAAAAGAGAAATGGCTCGTGAGCTCCAGCAGTTAGCTAGCCTAGGAGTTCGAGTAGTGGACTCAGGTAGCAGGGGAACTACCATTCAGAATTCAACAGTCTCGTCGCTAGTAGTGGAAGTGAAAGAGAGACAATGATATTGCAGGAGACGAAGTTCTTCGATGCCAAAGCAGATTATGTGTTCCTGATGTGGCAGGTTTATGCCACCAAATATTGAGAGAAGCTCATTGTTCCCGTTATTCTGTCTACCCCGGAGCAACGAAAATGTACCATGATCTTAAATCTATATATTGGTGGAATGGGATGAAGAAAGATATAACGGAATTCGTAGCTCAATGTCCCAATTGTCAACAAGTGAAAATCAAGCACCAAAAGCCGGGCGGATTGTTGCAAGCTATAGAAATTCCAACTTGAAAGTGGGAAGTAATTAACATGGACTTCATTACAGGCTTACCCCGCTCTCGACGTAAGTATGACTCTATATGGGTGATTGTGGATAGACTCACGAAGTCAGCTCATTTCTTACCAGTCAGAACGACATATGTGGTAGAAGATTATGCAAAACTTTACGTTAAAGAGATAGTGCGGCTTCACGGTGTTCTGGTATCTATTATCTCCGATAGAGGGACTCAGTTTACAGCTAATTTTTGGAAGTCCTTCCAAGAGAGTTTGGGGACTCAAGTGAGCCTTAGCACGGCATTTCACTCGCAGACTGATGGACAAGCTAAACGTACCATTCAGACTCTTGAGGATATGTTACGGGCATGTATGATAGATTTTGGAGGTAATTGGGATGATCACTTACCACTCATTGAATTTGCTTATAACAATAGTTATCATTCTAACATTCAAATGGCACCGTATGAGGCTTTATATAGGCAAAAGTGTAGATCCCCAATTGGGTGGTTCGAGCTAGGAGAGACTAAATTGATAGGGCCAGACTTGGTTCCATAAGGATTGGAGATCGAACGAAACGACGGAATCCATTTCAGAGAAGTGGAGTTATACGACCACTTATACGGTTCGTATAACTTTATACGGTCCATATAAAGGGTCCGTATAACTCCCAGCAGGGAGATGATTTTCTGGTTGGTGAACCACGACCACTTATACGGGCCGTACAATGTGATACGGACCGTATAAGTGTCCGTGGAAGTCCCGACGGGCTGATTTTTAGTGTTTGCATAAATAGATGCCTTGGGTTCTTTTACTTCATTTTTCATCTTCCACAAGTGTTGAGAGCTAAAAAACCTTCTCTAATCATATTCCACTCAAGTTCAAAAGAACACAAAGATCAAAGACTAGAATCAAGTGTTTATGTGTTAGAAAGCTTCCAAGGGTTAGAGGACTACAAGAAATTCCATTGGAGATGTACTAGGGTTTGGTTCAAGTGAAGTATTTCCACCCAAAGCTTATTCCTACAACATCTAAGGTAAATTTTATGATCTTTCCATGTTATTTAAGGTATTGAGAAGTTGAAACACTTGGATTGTAGAAAGAGATAGGAAATGGGTCATGAATGTGGGAATAGTGTCATTTTTGTGTAATAGTTTGGGGTGAGTAATGATTCTTGATATGTTATGATTATAATCATGTTATAAATGATATTGAGAACATGGGACAAACATTGTATATGAGCAAAGGCAATAGTGTGCTATGACCATGGATATGGATGATTGGAAGTGAATTGAAAAGTGAGGATAATGTAGGTAAATAAAGACTATTGTTATGATGTTGTGAATGTTATTATTGATGTTTGGGAGTTGATGTATGATACGGAGAAAGTCGAATAAATAAAGGAGATGTTGTCCAATTTTCTCTAGCTTTAGTCATGTATGCTAAGTTATTGATTTTCTAATGATAGTATAACTCTATTCTTGTGTGCATATATATGGGCATGGCGGGGTCCTGTCCCGTCCTTATGATGATGTTTCATACTCTTCCTAGAGGCTCTTAAACAGTCTTGTAGAGTAGATGTCTTTTGCCTTGTCGGCTCATATTTTGGCATTTTATTTTGTTAGCCTCGTCGGCTTGTGTATATGTATATGGGCATAGTTGTTGACGTTGATATATACAAAAGTGTTTTAGTTGTTGGAAATGGCATTATTGAGGTGTAGGATTGTTTATAGGCCATGTGGCTCACCGAAATATGAATGTGAATTTGAATGTACTATGAGAGGTGCCCGGTGGGTTAGCTCCGGGTGTCCGTCATGGCCCTCTGGTTGGGTCGTGACAAACATAAATACATTTATATATATATATATATATATATATATATATATATATATATATATATATATATATAACATGAGTAAAAATATCTGTGGGAGAGCATTAGTGTAACCGATATGAAACCACCACGTTAGTACGTGGCGTCTGATCTCTGCCCGATCAGCTAAGCCATCTTATACCTTGCCAGGGTACAAGACATGAACATGACATGAATGGATCCAAATCCCTGAATGTGGAATATAGGAAGGAATCAGCCTACTGAGCAGAACGATCCTTATCCTACGTTGGCATATGTAGTTTCAGGCATAAAACCTTCTCGGTACTCTGTACAACTCCAAAAAAATATGAACATGATATAGTTGGCTGAGAAGCCCATGAATTTTATAAAAACGTGACTTGTATTATAACATGGATATCTTGTATCATAACATGGATAAAGATTATATAATTTATTTGCATGAAAACGTGTAGACATGTAGGATATTCATGAAAGTAAGCATATTATTTAATATCTTGCATGGGTTTTCATGGATTACGGACGGATTCCAAATAACCAAAATGGAAGATTAGGACTACAATAACGAATATATATTTCAAACATGGTACATGTGTCACGACCCGTCTAGGGGCCGCGACGGGTACCCGGGGCTAACCACCGAGCACCACTTATTTCCTCACTCGTCATAACCATTTTACGTTTCCTTATCATTCATAATCGTAGAACAATCATTTTCTGTTTGAAAGTACAATTGTTTTTTTTATGCATACGCCTCTTTAGGCTATCAAAATAATATACAAATATACTGTAGTAATCTTGTGAGACCATCTAACCCACACTACACATCTACGAGCCTCTACTGACATACTATACATATAGGTGGAACAAGACTCCACCATGCCCAAAATATACATATACCAAGAGAATAATCATGAGCACCTCCGGACAATGAAGTGCTCGCAATTGGCTGGCAGCTACTAAGAATATGGATCGAGCTCACCTCCCTGTCTACCTGTGGGCATGAACACATCGTCCAAAGAAAACGGACGTCAATACGAATATTGTACTGAGTATGAGAGGCATGAACAATAATAATATATCAAGGAAGTAAGGGAGGCATCAAGTATGGAGCAACTGTACCTGGCTGGGACTTATATGAAAAGTAATGCATGCTGACTTACTTTTAAGCTTATCATCATCTCATGTATGCATATCATATCATATATATAAACTGCCCGACTATTATTGATGAGGAAGTCCATCGTGAAGGAAAAGTTGCTGATATTCCAGAAGTTGCTACTGATACAGGGAAACACTCGATAAAAGGTGCTCTTCGCCCTTTGACTTAGATGTACAAAGCAAAGCCTCCCTTTCCTCAGAGGTTGGCACAAAAGAATGATAATGCTAAGTGTCAAATGTTCTATGATCCGTTGAAGCAGTTAACAGTGAATTTTCCATTCTTAGATGCTGTCAAAGAGATTCCCGGATTTGCTAAGTTTGTGAAAGACCTGCTTACGAAGAAAAGGTCTGTTCAACATGAGACAGTGAATTTAACTCATCGTGTGAGTTCAATTATTGCGTCCACCACAATTCAAAAGAAGGGAGATCCAGGGGCGTTTACCATTCCATGCAATATTGGACTTCATGCATTCGCCTGTGCTCTATGTGATAATGGGGTGAGTATCAACTTGAGGCCCCTTACAATTTTCAAACAATCTGGATTGGGGACTCCTAGAACGACTTCTATGCGATTACAGATGGCAGACAGATCTATCAAAAAGCCAATTGGGGTTATAGAAGACGTGTTGGTGCAAGTGGGTAAGTTCATGTTGCCCGCTGATTTCGTGATTCTGGATTGTGCGGTGGATAGAGATATTCCCATCATCTTGGGAAGACCGTTCCTTGCTACGGGAAGAGCGCTTATGGAATCTGAAAAGAATGAAATTAAGTTCCGAGTGAATGATGAAAAAATGACTTTCCAAGCAAGAAGGGGGATGAAATTGCCAAACGCTTATGAGAGTATCTTGGTTATTGATTTGTTTGATGGGATTGACGATGCTGTCGAACATAAAATGGAAGAAGAAAGTCCGGGAGAAGCCCTTGCTGTAGTTCTAATAAATTTTGATGCTTGTGATATGGAGGGTTACGTGGAAACTATAAACGCGCTTGAGGGTCTTGGTTGCTTATGATATGGGGGGCTACGTGGAAACTATAAACGCGCTTGAGGGTCTAGGTTCCTACAATTATCACCCAAGAAAGCTTGATCTTGATCTTGCAAATAGAACTACTCCACCAGCTAAGCCTTCTATTGTTGAGCCTCCAAAACTTGAGCTTAAGCAGCTCCCAGCACACTTGAGATATGAGTTCCTTGGTCCGAACAAGACATTGCCAGTGATCATTTCAGCATTATTGACTGAGGAATAGATTGAGTGTTTAGTGGAGATTTTGCGCGAGTACAGACATGCTATTGGATGGACCATAGCAGACATTCTGGGTATTCCTTCTGGTATCTGTGAGCATAAAATTCAACTAGAGGAGGACAGCAAGCCGAGTGTTGAGCATCAGCGGAGATTGAAGCAGAACATGCAAGAGGTCGTGAAAAAGGAGATCATAAAGTGGTTAGACGCTGGAGTAGTGTATCCGACTGCAGACAGCAAGTGGGTAAGTCCTGTTCAATGTGTACCAAAGAAATGAGGCACCACTGTGGTGCCTAATGTAAAGAATGAGCTAATTTCCACTCGTACAGTCACTAGATGGCGTGTCTGCATGGACTATAGGAAGTTGAATACTTCCACTTGTAAAGACCATTTTCCCATGCCTTTCATTGATCAGATGCTGGATAGGCTGGCTGGGAGGTCTTACTATTGCTTTTTAGATGGATACTCGGGCTATAATCAGATCAATATCGCCCTAAAAGACTAAGCGAAGATGACTTTTACTTGTTCCTATGGGACGTTTGCGTTTAGCCGAATGCCCTTTGGGTTGTGTAATGCACCACCCACTTTTCAGAGTTGCATGATATCGATCTTTTCTGATATGGTAGAGGACTTCTTGGAGGTATTTATGGATGATTTCTCTATTCTTGGTGATTGTCTTGACCATCTGGGTCAAGTGCTGAAAAGATGCGATGAGACAAATCTCATGCTAAATTGGGAGAAGTGCCACTTTATGGTGAAAGAAGGGGTCGTCCTCGGTCACAAAATCTCTAAAAAGGGAATTGAGGTCGATCAAGAGAAAATAGATGTGATTGCAAAACTTCCTCCACCAATATCAGTCAAAGGTGTCCGAAGTTTCTTAGGACATGCTGGGTTCGACAGACGCTTCATCAAGGATTTCTCCAAGATTGCTAACTCGATGTGCAAGCTTCTTGAAAAAAAGGATAAGTTTATGTTTGATAACAAGCGCCGAAAGGCGTTTGATGAATTAAAGAAGTGTCTCACTACTGCTCCTGTGATTGTTACTCCGGATTGGTCCTTACCCTTTGAGTTGGTGTGTGATGCTAGTGGTTTCGCGATAGGTGTTGCGCTTGGCCAGAGGCACAATAAAATTATGCACCCTGATTTATTATGCCAGTAGGACACTTAATGCGGCACAGATGAACTACACGGTGACTGAGCAAGAGTTGCTCGCAATGGTATATGCTTTTGAGAAGTTTCGATCCTATTTGCTGGGGTCCAAGGTTGTGGTGTACACTAACCATGCTGCGTTAAGTTATTTGATGGCAAAGAAGGAAGCTAAGTCGCGACTGATTAGTTGGGTCCGTTTGTTACAAGAATTTGATTTTGAGGTAAAAGATCGAAAGGGGTCCGAAAATCAAGTCGCAGATCATCTCTCTAGGCTTGAGGAAACTGGGGTGCCAGCAGATGAACTAGATATTGAAGATGCATTTCCGGATGAGCAAGTTTTGTGGTGTCTATGCAGGTAGTACCTTGGTTTGCCAATTTTGCTAACTACTTGGTTACTGGTATCATCTTGGTGTCTGGTATCATTCCCGACGAGATAAAATCGTATTAGAAAAAGAAGTTTTTGTGGGATGTTCGTCAGTACTATTAGGATGAACCTTATTTATTTAGAACTTGTGCTGATAATATTATTCGGTGTTGTGTCCCAGAGTGTGAGGTATTGGAGATTTAAGGGCTTGTCACGACTCTCCAATTGAGGGACATCATAGTGGTACGAGGACTGCTGCCAAGGTTCTCGAATGTGGTTATTATTGGCCTACTCTATTTCATGATGCTAACCTGATGGTGTGCTCTTGTGACCAGTGCCAACGGTAAGGGAATATTGGTAGGAGGCAAGAGATGCCTATGAACTTTGTAATGGAAGTTGAAGTGTTCGATGTTTGGGGAATTGATTTTATAGGTCCCTTTGTAAGCTCTTTTGGTATGAAATACATCTTGGTGGCTGTTGATTATGTCTCCAAATGGGTAGAAGCGGTGGCTTTACCGAATAATGAAGCCAAAAGTGTTATGGGATTCTTGAAAAAGAACATATTTACTCGTTTTGGTACCCCAAGGGCGATAATCAGTGATGGTGGTTCTCACTTTTGCAATAAAGCCTTTGCGGGATTGATGGAGAAGTATGGAGTCAAGCATAGGGCGGCAACCCCGTATCATTCTCAGACAAGTGGGTAAGTTGAAGTCTCTAATCGGGAGATAAAGAGTATTTTAGCAAAAACGGTGAATGCAAACAGAACTGATTGGGCCCGCAAGCTCGATGATGCTCTATGGCCTACCGGACTGCCTTCAAAACTCCGATTGGGACTTCGCATTTCAAGCTAGTTTTTGGTAAAGCATGCCACTTGCTAGTTGAACTTGAACATAAGGCCATGTGGGCCTTGAAGAAATTGAACATAAATTGGGAAGAGGCGACCAAACTCAGGTTGTTTCAGCTCAACGAGATGGATGAGTTCCGCTATCAGGCATATGAAAGTGCAACGCTATACAAAGAGAGGATGAAGCAGTATCATGACAAGAAAATCCTAAAGCGGGACTTCTACAAGGGTGACCCCGTCTTGCTGTTTAATTCTAGATTGAAGCTTCTTCCAGGCAAATTAAAATCACAGTGGTCAGGTCCCTTTGAAGTGGTAAGTGTCTCACCTCATAGAGCTATTGAATTGAAGTCCGACGATGCAACTCGGACATTTAAGGTGAATGGACAGAAGGTGAAGCACTACCATGGAATGATTTCGGGGGATAGAATTGTTGACCGATATCGGTTGAAGCACCTGGGAATGAAGGAGGACTCGGCAAGTCCTGACCAAGAGTAAATTATCAACACCGTCGTGCCGCGACGTTAAATCAAGCGCTTCATGGGAGGCAACCCATGTTTTACAGCTTTCTTAGAATAGTGTAACGTTTGTTCATTTTGTAAGAAGCACGAGAAAAGGAGGTGGAGTTCGACGATCGAAGTACGGGCTGAGAAGAATGTCCCGTACTTTATTGTACGGGCCGTACTTCATGCCTGTACTTGTAGAGCGAAGAGTGAAAATTCACTAGAATTTTGTGGGAAGTACGTGATGAAAGAACGGGCCATACTTCATTGAACGTCCCGTACTTTCTCCGCGTACTTTATCAGGTACGTCGAACACACTCACTGGAACAGGGAGGAAAGGTACGTGCTATATGTACGTCCCGTACTTCATTATATGGGACGTACCTTTTTCGGATATAACAAGTTTGTTTTCAAATAAAAAATAAAAATAAAAAAATACAATAAAATAAAAAAACGGGAAGTTGAAGCACAAAAACGAACATTTTCTTCTCCTTTCCAACTCGCCCACGATTCCTCATTCCTCACCTACGATTCCACCCCATTACCACCCCATCAAAACCCACCATTACTACAATCCATTAGTCACAATCCACCATATAATCTCACCATAGTCCCCCCAACCACTAAAACACCCAATTTCACATTTTGTGCCCGAAAAAGTAGTGGAGGAAAGGAACTTGTAGGGATCTTTTGCGTTGCGTGTATTATTCTACACATAATATTTCTCATAGGTATGTGATTTGGTTCTTTCATTGAGTATTCACTTTGTGGATTGTAAGGTAGTACACATAAGTAGAATCTGATTGTGGGAGCATTTGTGGGTGTAATTCGGGGCGGGGATTGGTATGCTGTCATTTATAGAACTCATGGGGACAAATATTTCATATCCACACTGGGTTGGAGGGCATTCCAAAGATTGGTTTTGGTTTTCAAGCCCAAAGTTGTTATGCCCGCCAACTGCTCGGTAAATAGCCTCAAAGAGAAATATTGTAAAACGGGGGAAGTCTGAGTAACCCGCACCCCAAAACCCCGTAATTGAAGCACGAAAGAAGTAAATTATGTGTTGGTGATGTTGTGTAAGTCATCGAAAACAATCAAAAGAAGGGGCCATGGCAGTTCTTAAGAGTACGTGATACATGTACGGGCCATACTTTAATGTACGTCGCGTACATTAATCACGTACCTCGGTAGAAGTTTACAGAAAAGGCAACATTATCTACTTGAAAGTACGTGATCAAAATGTGTCTCGTACTTTATTGTACGTCATGTATCTTGGTCATGTACTTCAATTGAATGTCACAGAACCTACTAAAAACTGCACATTCCTAAGTACATGCACAAAGTACGTCCCGTACTTCAATGTACGTCGCGTACCTTGTGCCCATACTTCAAAATACGAGCTATACTTTGGAATGCACGACTTACATGGCTGAAACACTTAATTTGCAAGCAAAGAGCTTGCCACTTCTTTCGTGGTTTCTGTATCAATTATCTGACACACGTAATGTTTTCCTTCACAGATATGCCGCCTAAAAACAGAGGTGGAGGTGTTACACAAAGAAAGAGGGGCAGGGTTACCACGCGGCTTAAGGATCTTCCCTCGGACCATGAATTGTCTGATGAGAACACCAGGCCCTTGAAACAAATCATGACTTCAATGAAAGGGCGAGCTAACCAGTTCAGGTGTCCTCCCAGTCTGAAGAAGAGGACTCCTATAGCTTAAGTGAGAAAGGGTTCGAGCCGGAACAATCTCTAGGATCATAAATAGCTTGGATTCCAGAGGTAACCCCTGTCACCCCCAGGAAGGGGAAGGCTATCGAAGAGAGGAGGAGCTCCGGAGAAAGGCTGTTGGAGAAGAGGCTCTTCGATTTTTGATAAAAGGCTCCCGTGAGCGGTTTGACAGGGGCCTGGAAATCTTGGTTAACAAAAGGGGTAGTCCTAGGCGAAGTATTTGGGAAGAAAGGCGAATAGGATTCCGGGACTTGAAAGATCACCCACAAATCTGGGCACTGCTGACTCACTACAAGCAAAGGTCTTCAATGATGAACCGGGCGAATATTGCCCAATGCTCATGCGGGAATTCTATGCCAATTATAGGGCACACTTGAGCACCATTGTGAAGTCAAGAATGCTGAAGCAGGATGTCCCACTGGCCGACGAGGTTGTTGTTCGAAAAGTGAGCGTAGATATATCACCTGCTGCCATCAACATGTACTATTTTGGGGATGATTTTGTCCCACCTCTTAGCACAGTTGAGTACGATGATAAGGTTCAGAGGAGGATGAACGAATCGGTCATAGAGTGGATGGCTTCAGTTATAGCCAAGGGTAGCCCACGGTGGTTGAGTACATAGTCGAAGATATTCAAGAACACACTGTCGCTAGAGGCAAAGTTTTGGTGGAGTGTAGTGCGGTATCATATAATTCCTACAATAAACGACAATTTCCTCCCCCTCGACCGAGCTGTGGCAGTGGCTGCTCTCATGACCCGCTACCGACTTAACATAGGGTTGATGATTGCACGGGAGATTCGAGATAGGGCACTGCATGAAGCCACTTCGATGATATACCCATGTCTTATTACTACTTTATGTCGATAGGAAAATGTGGAACCACTACCTCTGATAGACTATTTTGTAAAAGCCAGTTACATGTATGACATCCACAAATCGAAAGTGGAGGAGAACAAAGAAAAGAAATCAAGAGTATTACTTGAGGGTCCAGCGGCAGCAGTACCCGAGGGGCAAGTTGGGGATTACACTCAGGCAGATTTTGGGGCAACAGGAGCTGATACCACTGAGGCACCTGCCATGGAGGCGCCTTCCACAGCATCAGGTCACTAGCACAGTGCCCTTGCATCCGTCGGAAGGGCAGAGAGCCCATACTAGTCCTTCAACCACCGATTAGTCTCCCCAAAATCCAGTCGCATTCAACAAGGAGAATTTTCGATGAGTGGTAATTTAGGCTGCACAAGCTGACGAGTAGTCGAGGATTTTAGCTAGGCAGATAGAGAAGTATGTGAAGAAGCAGATAGACATTGCCTTAGCACCAGTGACAACCGCTGCTAACCAGGCCCAGGAGTTATATCAGGCGAGACTTGACAAGTTTGAGGCACGGTTGGCTGCTTTGGATCATGCAGATCCGGGTGGTGATGTGATGGGTATGAGAGCTGAGCTAGACCAGCTAAAGTCCGATATGCTGTCCTTAAAGAAATGTGACCAGAGTGTGGCTGAGGAGCCACCTCAGCCGAGCAAGGTGGATCTCTCATCGTTAATAAATGTTGTGAATTTGATGCCCGAGGAGGATACTGCACCACCTGCTGATAGAGAGAGACAGATAGTGGAAGATGCAGTTCCTCGGGCGAACGAATTTGAGATGTTGGCGCAGACACCAGAGGAGGAGGAGGAGTATATTCAGATTTCCACGGAGAGATCGATGTTTGACAATCGCCCTCCAGCACCGACGAGCAACATTACTGGCGCATCCTCTAGTCGAACTACGAGGGATGTGTCGGAAGTAGCCCCAGTCCAGACATCAGGGGGACAAATGCTTCCGACTAAGTATAACACCTAGTGCTGCCAGGTATTCCTTACCTTTAGAGTAGTTACAGTTGATGCATTGGGGACATTGCATGATTTTCAGTTGGGGGTAGGGATTTCTAGCATTCTTATAGTGTAGATATTTGTTTAGGAACCTTTTCAGTTGGGGGTAGGGATTTCTAGCATTCTTATAGTGTAGATATTTGTTTAGGAACCTTTTCAGTTTTTTCTTTGCCAGAGTTCTTTTCCCGAGGGGTGTCATTTTCTTGAAACTGGCATGTTTAGGCTTTTTTTTGCTTAGGTTGAATAGAGTAGTCTTGACTTTCTTGGTTTTGTTATGTAACTCTTGGCATGATGTTGTGGTTTGGTGAAAAATTTGGACCCTCGAAATTTGAAAAAAAAAAGCATACTTTGAAACAGCTATCGATTGACATGATTTGAATCTTTGTATGACATTATTGTTATTATTAGGGTATTTTGTGTGATAAATGACTACTTAGGAAGACACAAGTATAAATAATTGTCCTTATGCCAATGTGTGTGAGATTATTAGTTTGTTCTATTTATGCATGTATAATCTAGAACTTGCCCGGTTGGTCGTGTTTAAATCCGAAGGATAGTTGGTTGTGAGATGATCTTAGGCTTTCTTTGTGTAAATAGTCACTTTGCCTAAATAAGCCTTACCAAAAATTAAAATATCCCCAGTTTCCCTGTTTGAGCCTTTTGACCTTTTTCTTGGCTAGCAAATTATGAAACCTTACCCTTTGTGCAATAATTCATCTTCGCACATGTTCCCTCCTTGATACTACTAGAGAGATGAGGCAAAATTCCTAAGTTGGGGGTGAACTAAATGTGGAATAGATGTTAAAAACATAAGTTCAAGGGGGTGGTGAAGGTTGCTAGTGGAGAATCGATGTGGTAGTTGCATATATATAAAAAAAGAAAAAAAAAAGAAAAGAGAGAAAAATGTAACACAAAAAGAGTTGTAAGTTGGTTAGGAATAAAATCACATCGAAGTCGAAAACTTGAAAGAAAATGAAGGGCTTGGAAAGAAAAGAGGCGAATTAAGGTGAAGAGATGTTGTAGTGTTCAAGGAGGGTGAGTCCCTAATATCCAAAAAAGTATCCTACCCGTCCCTAAGCCTACATTACAAGCCAAAACAGGTCCTAATGTGATCAGAATCGAACGAGCCTATGATGAAAACATAGAAAATAAGGGCAATCCTATGGTATTTGCATGTGTAGATATGAATTTCTTTGTGAGTGTGAGTGTTCTTCTCGTCCCATTCTTGTTATATCTATGTATGTTGGGACATTCTTTGGTCTATGTGAGGGCATAAAGATGAGAATTGAGCAAAATAAAGTGACCGCCTAATGTAGCGTTTGTGTGCATCATGATATGTTTGATAATGTAATGTCATGCATTGAAGCATAATTGTTATTCGTAGCATTCTTGAATTATGCATAATGTTTGAAAATAGAAAAATGGGGTGGTCCTCGGAAGGGAAACACGCATGCCAGTAGTTCAGAGTCAAAACCAAGGTAGACATTATTGCTTTGTGATATCTGGGTGTTAGATTGAGTCATTATGTTGCATAACTTGCTTGAGGACAAGCAAAGACTTTAAGTTGGGGGTGTTGATGTGCCGGGGATTTATGGCACATTCGACGCTTTTGGCTATAAGTTTTACTTGTTTTTGAGCAAGTCTTGGTCAATTTGATGTGTTTTTGTTGTGTTTTAGGTATTTGGCGTTGTAGGAGTACAAAGATGGAGAATTAAGCAAATTGGAGAAAAACGCGAAGAAGGACGGGACGTACATCAAAGTACGCCCCGTACCTGTTCCCCGCACTTTGAAGGAATGCCACTGAAGTCTCTGTAAGATTTGAGGAAAGTACGGATTGGAAAGTACGTCCTGTACTTTAAAGGTCGGGCCGTACTTGTTGCCTTTTCTTTGGCTGAAAGTAACAGAGACACGATACAGCATTGAGGGAAAGAACGGCCTGATAATACGTCCCGTACTCCAAAAGACGGGACACACATTAGCCCGTACTTCTTCCTCACTTGGAAGTTATCCAGAGGCCGTGTTTACAAAAGACGGGATGTACTTCAAAGTACATCCCGTACTCTTTCCACGCGGGTGACATGATTTTGTCCAGATTAAAGTAGGATTTGACTCTTATAAATAGCCAATAGGGTTTTGACTCTTTTGTTACCACTTTTCATATTTTGAATCTTGACATTCTGAGATTGGTGTTGAGACAATTTGTTCTTAGTAGCTTACAAAAGTGTTCGAGACTATTACAATCCTTTGATTTCCAATTTTATTCGTAAGTTTTAATACCAATTCAATTATGCAATCTTCATCTTTTCATTATTTTCTTGTTGCCATGAGTAGCTAAACACCTTTACTAAGATTGTGAACCCAAGGATGGGTGTTTTGTGATTGGTGATTGTGATTGATATACGCATAATGGATTTTTAAGGTTCATTTGTTCTTCGTTTTCATCATATAGTTAGTGGTTGCAAACATTAGCTAACACCATAAACTTTAGTTTATTTGGGAAAATAACTAGGGTTAGGTAAGAACAAATAACAAGAACTCAGGACTTTAAACCTTGTTTAATAAATTCACTTAGGAATAAGAAGAATTTACTTGGCATAATTAACCGTTTTTCATGCATACATTCTTATCTTTGGAAAAAGTGTAGAAAGAAATAATCTTTTCTTATTGGGAAATAGTTCAGATTCACATACAGGTTAAGTGCATCCATACAAACAGTCCATTAGAAGTATATCAAGATCGATACCCATGATCATACACTTTATCTGACGGGGACACAACCTTGGTTCTTATTACCCATATATTTACAACTTTAAATTTCCAGTCACTTTAAATTAGTCCACAAACCAAAACAATTATAAAACCTTTTTTCTGGATTACACCAGGACCGCAAGATTAGTATAATACTTGTTTAGTAAAATTTTCACACCATATTATCTGTGGGATTTGACCCCAATCTCGTTGGGTTACTATATTTGACAACGTCCGCATTATACCATTAATAGGTATAATTTGAGTGTATCACTATGCACCACCCGAGCCTTGATTAGCTAAAGTCACTCAAATCCCTCAATGTTTTTGACCAAAATGATCCTTTATGTTGCTGAGCCTTTAGATCTGATTTTTGGTGAAAAAAATGGGTTTTGACCTTTTTATAGATGGATAAAGTCGGTTCGTGCACTGTAGCAGTTGCTATAGCAGTGCAGCTACTGTAGTACGTCCGTTACTGTACCACGCGTTTCTACACTGTCAGCCTAACTTGTAACGATCATAATTCTCTACTCCGATGTCGTATCGACAAGTGGTTTGTTGAGTTGGAAATTAGACTCGACGAGCTTCATTTTAGTCTTTTGAAACACCTTAAAACTCCTAATGTACTAGGAGATACACTCCTCCAAAGTTGACCCAAAAGTTTGTCAATTTTGTTTCCAAATTTTCAATAAACTTATTTTCTTCAATTTGCTTGATCCCGGAACCTTTAGACACTTGTTAAGAGTATTCATTAACCTTATAAGGGTTCCATGACCTCTCCGAGCTTACGTTAGTTTACTCACGACGGTGTAACATCCTCCCCTCCTTAGGAACATTCGTCCTCGAATGTCGACTTAACTCAAGTCCTTATCAGAAACCTTATAAGGGATGTTAATATGAACTTTTAACGAACTCACCTTCTTTAATTCCTTTCATTTATCCTCTTTCTCTTATATCTTGCATATTAGAACACTTAGTCATAACTCCACTCCTTCTTCTTTTATAAGTTATTCCTTCAAGATGTATCGTTCACTTCATCTTACCTCTTTACCTTTACACAAGACTTATAAGTCACCTACGTCCCTCGTCAATTTATTAGAGACCTTACAACCCTTGGAGTGTTTCATGCCTCTTGGTAACCTGTAGGCCATTCGCAGACTCTACGAATCAAATGAAATTTTCTCGCTAATAACTCTATATGGTCTTACAGTTCCAGTCCATATTCTGAGATCTTCAGCCTTATGCATCACTGTTCGACTTCTTTAAAGGACTTCAACTTTACTTTCTAGTTTTTAATCTCAATCTTTGGAGTTGGCTATCAAGTATGGCGCTGGAGTTTTCTCATATAGTAACTGTACATAGCTTCTCTGTAATCTGACCATCATTAACTAGTATGATTTTGAAAGAATTTCTGGTTTGACACATAAATCCTGGGGCGCTGACTCTAGGTCTGAAAAGGGCTTTAAGTCACTGCTTGCGTATAATCTGTATGGCTCAATATATCAAAGGCTAAGCTTGCTCTTCTTTCTAAATTTCATTGCGTTCTTCTGAGATGGTACTTCCCAGAGTACTTAGTCAGATATAGGCGGGGGGAACTCTTGTCGATTCTGGGAATCCTAGATCTTTCTCTATTTGCTATAATAAATTAATCTAGTCCCGACCTTGTATAAATTCATCTGAATACCGAAATATTGATCTCAATAAGCGTTAGGGGTCGTCTCGGTTACTTTTAAAATCTGTCACGCAAACTTGTAGCGTATCCTTAAGTATCTCATGGTATGCTCAGCTTAAGCAAGACTTATCTAGAGTCTTCAAATCCTTCTGGAGTGAGCTATAATCTGCGCTTCCCTTATCTGAATGACAGATATAAGCAATGGACACATCATACTATTCCCCCTGACATAGGATTTACGTAGTCCCCTGTTGTACAAGTAGTCCTGATGGACAGGAAATAAGCTAATTCCATAGGCCTACTGGTAAGTTCCCTAACTGAATTAAACTTCGCGGTAACATGGTCATTTGTACTGATGATTTCTTATCTCCGAATTGGAATTTCAATAACTTGCTATAACTTACTGAACTCTTGTTATCTCACTTTCGTTGCATTATGAAGTTTACTATGTCTTTGCTTATTCCCTTCTTAGTAGTATTAATGTATGTCCTTGCTGTTCTCAATTGCCTAGCATAGCGAGGCAATAAGCTTTTCCTTTCATCAGTCGTCAATCTAATCACGTTGGATAATCTGCTTCAGTATAATTCCAGTCCGTAGGATGTATAAAGATAGCTCCTCCCTTGAGGATCCGTAATCCTGTAATGAGCTGACATCAAATTCAACGAACTATTTTTCCTTGACTTAATAAGGCTATGCCCCAGATAGATTCCATGATCTAATTTTACTAATCAATTATGATACTGACGAACTGCTGAACTCACAAGTCCTCAACATTTCCTCTTTATCTTAACATAAACTGAGTTACTCTAGATCTGTGGCTCGAACATTAGCGACTTTCTTTGCTTCCATTGACTTCCTAATCATCAGAGTCTTTCTGTCATTCTATTTATTGACCTTGTCGTAAACTTAACCATCTTTGCTTAAGGGCGCGCTACAACCTCTTAGGGTAGTTATACAATTAATATTGACGCTACCCCAATATATCCTTTCCTGTGCACATAACTATAACTAGCTTAAGAGCATGGGTCGAATGATTCTTCTTGGACCTTTACATCTATCCTGAGGCATGAGCTATAATCTCACCATGCCATATCAATCCATAACTTAACTCAATGCTTGAATCATCATAACGTGTGATATGGCTATCCGGTCCCTATAGGAATGTTACACTTGATGCTGAAACTTCACTTGTTACTCATCTTCTGGAAACTTAGGCTTACAATTATCAGTCCTCTGGAGTCTGGCTGATTTCTTGGCCAGTTTATCAGTGGCACAAAATGTGGAAAAAAAAATCCTTCACAAGATTCCAAGAAATCACCAACTTCTATGAGTTTTCTAGCCCTTGGGCAATTCTGTATAGCTTCAACTTTCCTTAATTCTAACCTCAGAAGCACTATACCGTTTGATTTGGAAAAACTTCTAAGCCGACAATTCCTGATCCTAAGAACTATAGGTCAGTACGTAATGAAAAATATGCTCTGACTTTGAGCAAGAGTAATCCCAAGATCGTCTAGGAACACTGTTACGAATAGGTTTCGGAGGAGTCTAAACATACTTACTCATCAAGCCCATAATACTGTTGGGGCCTTAGTCAGTCCAAATGATGTTGCTCAAATGTCGAGGTAAATTACCTGATCCTGAAAGTTGTCTTTAGGACGCCTTTCCTCTGACCTTTATCTGGGAATAACTGGAGCCCATGTTCATCTTTAAGGAAGCATTCTGTGCTAGCAAAACAAATCGTCAACCCTTGATCGTACTTGCTCATCCTTAGCTATCATCTTATTTAGCTGCTTACAATCACTTGTACATATGCAAGGAGCTATCCTACTCCCTTATAGACCGAATTGATTCAACTGATCCTTTAAATAATTTTTATTTTATTCAACTTCGTAGGGATCATTTGCATAAGGAAAAGTAAATATTGGTTGCACACTTAACAATACTTTTGTTTAGCAAGACTAATCCTTTACTTAGAGGAAATCTTAGGGTCTCCCTCGGACATCCCTAAAACTTATTCACCATAAAGTTGAACTGGAAGATCGATAACTTGGCTTTCATAATATGAACTCCAATCATACGGTATGCATACTTGTTTCTGATTCATCTTCTCGATCTTAGGACAAGAGATAAACTTATTCCTTAGTACTTATACAACTTTGCATGACTTGAGTACCTTTGAAGGTCTGTACCCAATTTTTTTTGTAGACTATATCATTCTGGTCCGTATATCTTGGAAGGCATACTATATACTTTATAGGCTACTCACAGATATTCCTATAATGTTCCTCTTAATATCTTATTCGCTATCCCGTATTAGAACATATCCTTTTGTAGAACACATAATTCGATCCTTGACATTCAATGGCTTGGTTCTTTACATATCACAAAACTCGCAATATTTCAAGAGGTTGACCTTAACAATTACTCCCACAAGATACCTTATAACCATCTTGTAATCCTTAGTCAAAGTTATATATATATTCTATAATCTAGTCCTTGCCAAGGACCTCAAATTCACTTATTAACTCACTTTCTGATCCTGCTCCTTACTTTCCAGTCTATGAAGCCCTGATTTACATACACTATTAATACAAATCATCCAGTATCCTTTTCTTTGATCACATACCGCACTCCTTTTCCATAGGTATCTGCAAATCTCATCTACTCGTATCTACTACACCTTCTATCATTGGTGCCTTATTCCTTTATTCAGTTTTTTTTTTTTTTCTGTTTCTTTCCTCTTAAGGCCAATATACTATAAGCCCAAGGTGCTTCAATCTAATACTGCTAATAAGTGTAGGGGATGACATATCACCTCATTTTTCTTCAATTTCTTACAATTCCTATGTCCCACCTTATCTGCTTAGTCATACTACAACTTCTGTATCCATCCCTGAGAAATCTCTCTGAGCGTACATAAACTTATATGACTTAAAATTTCAATTCTCACTTCAAAATCCATGTCCGTAATAAGGATGTCCTGACTATAATTATTCATAAGAACAATCCATTATCAACTATATGAGGCCCCAGAGTAACGAATGATCGATGATATCCTGAGATTAGGTCATCTACATACAAACCATAACTGGTTCTTACAGAAAGGGCCATATACCTGTAAATAAGATGCTGGAGAACTTAGGTCAGATATATTTGGGAATAAAGCCCCTTTGTCCTTATTAAAAGCTTTGCTCATTAACTGACTCTCTTCTTCTTCTATCTCGTACTCCCCACGATCTATGGGTAACTCCTGGTTAACTAAATTCCAAGATAGAGAACTAGGTACCTTTGTGATACTAACATCAGAAGCTGGCCTAACATAATGCTGAAACGTAGGGAAAATCTGGATGTGCCAAGCTCTGTACTTCCTCAATTGCGCCTTCATCCATAGGAGTCTCGTGAACCCTTAAACGGGTCTTTGTCATATGATTTCCCAGTCGGGTCTCCTCCTACTGGAGTCACATCCTCCGATGGGTCCGTCTCAATGGAATAGCTGATGCTCTTTCCTATACCTCTTGACATCCTCGATCCTGAGTCGAAGGGTGATATGGGTTTCATGTCCACCTTCGGAGCCTTACTTACGCTCCCATTAACTGAACTTGTCCTTTTCTCCAATAACGAGCTTTCCTATCATTGGCTCTACTGCATGATCTATGATTAGAAAGAAAGATGACCATCCTAAATATCCTACAGCCTCCTGCCTATAAGTGTGGTGCACGACACACCCATAGACAAGACTCTGCTGGATATGGCTCATACACAACTGTAGGACGAACTGCTCTGATACCACTTTTGTCACAGCTCAACCGGAGGGCTATGATGGACACCTAGAAGCTCACTTCCTAGATGTCACAAAACATACATAACATACCTGCTCATGCTCATACTGGGCCACCTAAGGGCGCTCACAACATGATCTGCTGCCTGATAGATATCATAAACTGGAGGGTCACAACCCTCAAAATATATATATATATACATGCATCACTAAACGGAATCGGGGTACAAGCCGACAAGGCCATCCGATAAAACTATGTAACCAAACATGTGCTGAGCGGGCCACATTGTCTGACTGAATATAAGCATCTATGAGCCTCTACTGACATACTGGAAATGCTATGGACGGGACAGGGCCCCTGCCCTACCCATATACATCAAAACACATACCTGGTCTAGACGGCAAATCCGACAAGAGAGGAGTGCTCCGTTATCCAGCTGAAGAAGCAGCCTAAGGATGCGATTTGTCTTCCTGGCTATCTGAACATGCGGGCATGAACGCAGCCCCCCGAACAATAGGGGAGTCAGTACGGATAATGTACTGAGTATGTAAGGCAGAAGAGTAACATACACATAGGAGTCATGAAAAAACTCTAAAAATCAAAAGCTAAACTGACTAACTGAATACATCTGTATGAATGCATTTATATGTCTGAATATCTGAACATATTTGTATATCTCTGCTTACTGAAAATGAATCTGAGGGCGTATCATATGCATAGGTCATAGTGCGGAGGAACGTACGGCCCGATCCATATCCCATATAATAGTGCCGAGGAACGTACGGCCCGATTCATATATCATATAGGCCCCTTCGGGTAGCCCCTTCGGGCATCATAATCATCATCACTGTGTACCAGTTGATCAGGTGGTAATGCGTATATAACGCCTCGCCCTTTCCCCATACTCCCCATATACATATAATATAAGCGTATATAATGCCTTCTGATCACGGGTCAATATGTATATATGCAAATGAATGCAATGCATAAATGTGAACTAACATATTCATGATATAAAACTCAGGACCCATGAACAGAAGGGACAATCATAAGAGGGGTACAGGATTATCTAAGACTGAAGTATTCCTAGTGCTTCTAAGAGTAGAGTAATATGGAAGCTCGTTTACTCGTTGTTCGCTCATATCATAGGATCATGCCAAACAGAAAGAAAGGGAAAACCTTAACATACCTTTTTGGTCGCCTTAACTTTAACTACTCAATGCTTGGCCTCCCAGGCTCGTAAATCTATATTAAAAAACAATTATACTATTGTTAGACTCATCTTCATAGGCCTGTCTTAAGCTCTCAAACTAACTCTTTCTAGAATCTGCCGAAATTTCGGCAGCATCTCCCCTGTTTATATCCCTAGCCCGAAATCGCAATTACCAACAACCAACAACAACAAAAACAACAATACCAATATCAACAACATTATCACTAACATCAACATACTCCATAAGGCATCTCATATGATGTTTATCCGATTTCTTAGTCGATAAATTAACTATACACTCATTTAATCGCTCTACCTTCGTAAATAAACCTAAGGCAACATTAATAAGGAAAGATTCATACCTTAGTCTTATTAAAATAGCAATATCTCCGATGTTCACCTTGAATCCACGCCAAATTCCACCGCAAAACAATGCTATAATGATAACTATACACCACCTGAGCCTTGATTAGCTGAAGTCACTCAAATCCCTCAATTTTTTATGACCAAAATGACTATTGCTGAGCCTTTAGATCTGATTTTTTGTGAAAAAAATGGGGTTTTGACCCTTTTATAGATGGATAAAGTCGGTTCGTGCACTGTAGCAGTTACTGTAGCAGTACGGCTACTGTAGCACGTCGGTTACTGTAGTGCGCATTTCTGATCTGTCAGCCTAACTGGTAACGTCCATAATTCTCTACTCCGATGTTGTATCAACGAGCGATTTGTTGCGTTGGAAACTAGACTCGACGAGCTTCATTTTAGGCTTTTGAAACATTTTAAAACTCCTAATATACTAAGAGATACAAGAATGGTGGCGGTATGCCGTGGACAACTATACAGACAGAGAATGTCTCGTGTTTTCAACAAGCGGGTTAGAGCCCGAATTTTTCAAATCGGACATCTCGTACTCAAGCGAATTTTCCCTCGTAAAGATGAATATAAGGGCAAATTTGTACCAAATTGGCAAGGACCATACATGGTCCGAAAAGTGCTTTTAGGAGGAGCCGTAGTCCTAGCCGAGATGGACGGACAAGAATGGCCCAAAGCTATCAATGCAGACGCACTCAAGAGATACTACGTCTAAGACTTCATTTGCTTGTAACCGCATTTATTATTACCCTGTAATCATAACTTTTGCTTGTAATCGTACTATTGCAATAGAATAGGAAAAAATGATCACCTATGTAATATGAACTACCCAGTGACCTGACTTCCCCACAGTGGGATACGTAGGCAATCCGTATCGGACTCGGTCGCATTATTAGTGAAAACCAAAAAAATTATATTATTCTGAACTATGTTCGACCTGATTTCCTTCTGCGACAGGATACGTAGGTGCTTTCGAGCTCGGTCCTCATAAAAGAAAAACCAAAGAAACCCGTACAGAACCTCAGAGACGCAGAAGTCAGAAGAAGTAGCAAAATAAGAATACGAGAAGCGACACAAGAGTCGGCCAATGCCAATCCTACATTGGGATAGAAATTTTGAGGAGACCTCAAAAAATTCCCGCCAAAGCAATCAACAAAGAAGATGACAAACCCAGACCAAACACTAGGCTGAATTTTTTAGGGAGCCTAAAAATTCTTGCACCTTAAGACGTCGCAAGAGTCGATCAACACAAGACCTAAAACTGGGGTAGAATTTTTTAGAAGGATCTCAAAAATTCCACCAGTCCAGGAACGCAACAACAAGACCTCTCGAAAGACTGGAAGACCTCGTTTGAAAATAAGTGTCATGACATCTAAAAATGAACAAAGATTTTCAAAGAAAACAACGCATATTTCATGACTTTGTCTTTTAATTTTCAAAGCAACGATTAACATAATCCCGTTTTCCAAACCATCTCTCAAAATACCAAGTCCAAAAGACATATCTAACTAAGAGGGTCACAAAGAATGAATGAAAAAGACACATCTAACCAAGAGGGTCACAAAGAATGAATGGCAAAGACACATCTGACCAAGAGGGTCACAAAGAATGAATGACAAAGGCATATCTGACTAAGAGGGTCACAAAAAATGAACGATAAAAGACATATCTGACCAAAAGGGTCATAAAGAGTGAATGACAAAGAATAGCCGACCAAGAGGGTCATAACAAAGATAGAGAGGGCATATCCGACCACGAGGATCACAGCCCACACTACGGACGAAAGAAAGACAATCTAGCTACAAGGATCGTATTATTCATACAAATATTTCCAAGAGGGTCATTCATACAAACATTTGTAAGAGGATCATTCATACAAACGTTGTCAAAAGGGCCATTCATACAAACATTGCCAAGAGGGCCATTCATACAAACATTGCCAAGAGGGTCATTCATACAAACATTGGGAGAGGGCCATTCATAAAAACAAACAATGCCAAGAGGTCCATTTCATTCATATAAACGATGCCGAGAGGGCCACTCATTCAGACAAATAATGCCAAGAGGGCCATTCTTATATTCAAAACAGAGACACTGCCGCAAGAGTCCATTTCATAACAAACAGACCGCAAGTGGTCAAGAAAACACAACAAATATCAAATATACAAGCATCGTTAGAAAGCCGCGCAAGGGTCGCAAAACAACAAACACATAGGCCGCAGGTGGTCAAAACAACACGAATGACGACAGGATTATGTGTGCCAGAAGAGGCCATTTTCGTTCAAGCATACATACTGCAGGTGGTCCAAGAAAACCAGTGCCAGAAGAGCACCACACGAAGACAAACAAATACATCCGAAAATCCACACAGGTGTGGTAACACAGAACAAGGCCAGGAGGCCTACCACGATACTACTCGGCAAATGGAAGCGGGTTTGCAGCCTCCAAGGAGCAGGTTGATCAGACCAGGTCCAGACATCTGCGGAGCAAACGTGAAACTTTTTCTTATGCAGCCGATCAAGATAGGGTGCCCATGAGAGTCAAGCTCTCCGGCCAAGATTGGAAGCCATACGATCTCAAGCTCAGCCACAATTTTGTCTGTTATTTGCTTTCTTTATCAAAAACCGTAACCGGTCACCAGGAAATCTGAGGGTACTCCCGCATAAGGGATATACCCTTCTCCAGCAAGTCGAACTACATGTGACTGATTCCCCGAAGCCAGGGATATGTAGGAGGCTCAAGACTAGAGACTCGGTCACATTCCAACAACTGTCTAGAGAAATCTCAAACATTGAGGAATCTCGAGACTTTCCCTCAAATCACTTAAAGTCTTAATTGAGTCAAGCTAGAAGTGGCCTGAATTCTCATGTAACCTGAGATATGTAAGAAATCCAGAAACCCGGGTCCGGCCATATATTTTGAAAATTGCATAAAAACAAGGAGGTAATATAGAGAAGGGGCAGTTGTTGACACCTAATTTTTGACCTCCCATAATTTATTTTAATTATTCAGAACCTTTGGATATCAAAAGGAGTGAAGTGTGTATTTTCTACATGTCAAAATGATTTTATAAAAAATATTTAAATAGTATTTCGCCATTTTTATCTAGTAAAATAACTTCTATAATATTATGAATCATTTGGAAAATAATTTACGTATTTTCAAGAAAGAGTAATCTGAAACAATTGTCTATTTAATTGATAAATTATCATAAAGTGAATTAACAAGCATTTCACTCCGACTGATAAATCAAGGGATCTGATTAATTGAATGAATTAATCATTTTACCCCTCAGTTCTTAATTTTGCATATTCAATATACATTTGTACAACTTATTAGAATTAATCAAGATTAATCAAGTGTAATTATGGTTAAATTCCATAAACTATTTACTATATGGCTAATAGTGGCTACAATTGAAATAATCAATTGTTAAGTTTAATTTTGGCCTTACTAAAATATCCAATTTTCATGGTTTTAGTCAATCAATGTCATTATTACAAAAAATATCCTTTAATTGCCTTAATTATTTTTATTATGGCCATAATTGAAATAACCAATCCATGGTTCAAGACAATTAAGGTCATTATTGTAAAATCAGCTTGTTAATGGTTTAATCGTTTAATTATGTCTTAATTTGGTTATATTTGAAATATTGTGGTTAATAATCAAACCTTTGAGTTTTTCCCTTTTTATTAAATTTCCCGTTTTACCCTTTATACATATATGTACACTATACATATACGTATATGTATCAATTGTGTGTATCTACATGTAAAAGGGCCTCTTTCTCCTCTTTTTTATTTTGGCTGAGCCCAGGCCCAAATTACCCAGACCCGGCCTAATGGAGGCAAGTATATATGGCTGAGTCTTCAGCCAAATGAGACCCCTAAGAGGTCATTTGCATTGTTGCGGCTAGGGTTTCTATAACCCTAGCGCCGCCGCAATGTCTTTCCCCTTTCCCTCATATTCCATCACACCATTTAAACTTACTTACAGAGGAGGTAGGTGTGTACAGGCGTCGTTATGGTAGAGAAAGGATGAAACATTTATTGCTTTGTTCTTTTCACGAATTTTCCTCCATCAAATCCCATCTAAACACGCTTAGAGGTACAACCATCCCTTTCTTTTCATCATTTTCTTTTTACTTTGCGTGCAAGTTGGTCCTTCACCTTGAAATACTCGACACCCATTGGTACGTTGGGAACCAAATGGATCGAAGAAAATCTGCTCAAATCGAGCCGTTTGTTGTTACTTTGTTTCAATCATGTTCGTTAACTTTGAAGACAAGTGAAAATTTACAAAAAAATCAAACAAGTCCCACATGAGAAGTTGGGGCTTTTTTCTCTCATTTTGGGGTTCTATTTATAGAACCCCAAGCTTCGCAAGGACACACGAACAGAGACAGAGATACACCTATAAAGCCATATTTTGAGGATTTATACTCAAGATTAGGGTTTCAGTTAAGTTTTTTTGCTTAATTTTAAAAGGTTGGGTTTCTTAGTTTAAAATTTTGATTTCCTTTGTTTTCTTGTGTGGTCTGAGTTTGGATTGGGAGCACAAGAGGTTTCCAAGTTCATTCTTGAATCGGCTGCGCATAAAAAGGTAAATATTTATCTTGTTATTGCTTTTTATTTTTTATTTCGCTCAGTTTAAGTGTTAGTTATATGATATGCTGCTTAGTTCAAGTAATTAGTCATATTTTTTCTAATTCAAGTAGTTTAATGTGGCTGTAGTTGTTGTTGTTAGTTTTGAACTTTGGCTTTATGGTGCTAAAACCCCCTTAATGGCTTCAAGAATAATCATGATAGAATGAAATGAGATGCTCATATGAAGTTAAAATACTGACATTGTCTCAATGAGTTAACCACTTAGTTTCAAAGGTTTTTAAAAAAAAAAAAACTAAAGAAGAGAAGAGGATGAGAATTTTTATGTGAACCTGCCTAAATCCTTTCTCATATGAGTCTATTAGTGTATGAATCATGTTGGTTAGCATATTTTTTTCCAGGCCAAGATTTGTATGAACACATGAAATGATTTAAGTCTATTTACCTGTATCTGTGAATATCCCATAATACTCTTTAATGTGCTTGTAGATTTGATTGAATGAGTCTAAAAGGTTTTAATGAGTGTGAGTGCACTTAAACAAGTCTAAATATGATTGAAAACACATGATGGTGTCTAAATAGACCTGGTTGTATCTGAGCTTGCTTAGGTCTGTCGGAGTATGTTTGAGTTTGCCTAAATTTGTCTGAATATATATCTGAAATGATTTGAACATGATGGCCTGTTTATCGTACATTAAAGTAAAGCATGGAATAGGTAGAGATTCTTAGTGATAGTGTGTGAACCAATAATAAAAATTAGACTCAACCCTTTTGTCTTAAGCTCTAATCTGGTTTAGGTGATCAAAATAAACTAGAATATCCTAGGAGTACTTTACTTGATTTTTTCATGACGTAAAATGTTTTGAAATGAATTGTATACATGAAACTGACCTTGTGTGGTCCTTAAAATTAGCCATTGGTTTTTTAAAAATGATCTGGAGTTTGAGGTATAGGAAAGAATAGAAAAAAAATAGGTGTAGGTCTGGACCCCTTTGATTTTTGATGTATTGCTCCCCTTCCCCTATTTTTGTGTGCAACTTTGCTCTTCTTGATTAAGTCCACCTAAATTATTTCATAAAATATTCATGATTAACCTGGAAGTTGGTATTAATAAGAAAAATGATGGTATGGAATGATGCTATTTGACTAGATGGGTGAAGTGGTTGTATTCAGAAGAAAATATGTTTGTTGTCATTATGTCTTGATTTGTACTGTCCCAAAGATCAACCTCAAAATGGATGTCTATATGGTTTTAACTTCTATCATGCCTAAAAGTAATTCAAAACAGTTTTCATGATCAAGGCCCTAGTTTGAGTTAACTAAAATTGCTAACTCTGTGTCGATGTTGATTAAACATTTAGTTGGGATTTGATTTAAGGGTAGTTTTTTGGTAGAGTTGTAAGTGATCATGAACAAACCATGAATCACTTGACAAAGGAGAAGCCTTTTTTAAAAGGCACCTCAGAGAGAGGACGGAGAAGTACCAAGTTCCACTTAGTCCATAGTGTCCTCCTCCAAATAAGAGGTGCCATGGCATACTCCAATAGTCCATGGGGTGTATGTTTGCCTTTATGATTACATTTGAATCCTCAAACTTCATCATTATGTCAAAGGTTGGAAAAATGAAGTGAGTACATTAGGTGTCTAAATAGGCTTCTAAAGTCAAAAGAGGAAATGATCCACAACAACTTGACTATTTTTTTTTTTAGAATGAAAAAGAAATAGGAACTAGACAAAAAATGGAAATCTAGTTGATTAAGTCTTTGCTTTAAAAGGGGTATTAAAATGCTAACTATTTAGTTTTGTTGGGATTCATTGTCATCCTGTTTCCTTTATATCCTTGATGGAACTGAAGGCCATAACTATTTGTGTTATCTGAGTTATGAGGTACATGAACCCTGCACCTCTTTTTTATATGCACCTTTGTCCTACTGAATCAGCTGAAGCAGAATATGTGCCTTTATGTCATCTGTTATTGTTTGAGTCTACTAGATCCTACCTATCTTGTACCATTTTTCCCAGTTAAGATTGCCTAAGTTGAAATTGTCTTGTGTCCTGATTCTTTGATTCCTAAACTCTCCTTGTTATCATGGCTCAATCCTTCTTGATTTATATATCACTGTTAAGTTCTGGGTACTGCTTGACTCCATGGATGTATATTGCTATGATCTTACTCCTTTGCTAGGTCAACTGTTACTTGAGTAAAGTCATGTGTCTTCTTTTATATTGTGAAACTGCTCCTTTCTTATGTGTGTAATTGACTATTTTAAGTTCTCACTAACTTCAGTTATAATGCTGAAATTTTTCCTAAAAATGTGTAAAGATTTACCTATTAGTTGGTCAAGACATAAGCCCGAGGTCTAAGTTAATGATTAGGTATACATAAAATATACAACATTAGATAAAGAAGAAGGAGTATACATATGGTATACACTGGCTATACATATCACCTGTGTATATCACGATATATCAGGGGTACATCTAAACAAGTTAGCTTTACAAAATGAGTACAAAAGGAGATAGAACTCTTTAGGCTTTAATTTCAGCCCAAATATAGACTTAGCAGAAATCTGGGCGTAGCCCATCACACTTAGCACAAGAATAGCCCATGTCTATACTTACCCAAACAAGGGGCTCAGGCAGAATTGTTAAAGTGTAATCGTCAACCCTTTTAGGCCCAATTTTGAAACTAAACATGTGTATATGTGTGTTTCATTTTATGCATATGTATGTGTTATATATATATATATATATATATATATATATATATATATATATATATATATATATATATATATATATAATAGTGATAAGTTCATTAGTATAATTTCTAACCGGTTTCCCCTTTTTGTTTCTCCTCTCCACTTTATGGCCACTTGGGCCAAGTCAAGCCAAGTCTGTTGGGCCAACGCCCAACAAACCACTTCTTTCAACAATATAAATGTTTGGGCGGGAAATGGAAGATATATCGAAGGAGTGCATCGAAGGCCCAGCCATGGGTGAAAATGGCCAACTAGGGGCTTGGTACGCCCCTAGCCTACCCTTTCTCTTTTTATTTATTATGTCCTCTTGTTTTTTTTTTCAAATTGTTGTATTGTATTCATGTACTCGTAAAAACTCGTATTATAATGGAATCATTTATGGTTGAACTAGACGTCTTAGGACAACAGTACTTATGTCGTTTAGTCGACTTTAGGTCCCCAAAGGAATTCCAAACAGAACGGTTTAAGTATAATGTTTTCAATGTTCGAAAAAATAACGAAATTGATTTGTGATACAAATTAATAGGCGAAGATAAAAGAAGTTTCAAAAAAGGTCGAAAGAAAAGATCACATTTTACAAACTGTGCATAAAGTTTTTGGATAAAAGATTAAGTTCAAACCAAGTGATTTTGGGTCAAGCCCAACAATTAAAACAAAATGATTTTAGGCCCAAGGCCAACAACGGAAGAAAGAGACTTGGGCTAAAGCCCACCTGGGACAAAAAAAATGTTTTGGGACAAAAGCCCCCCTTCTCCACCTTTTTTTTTAAAAAAAAAAAAAGTGGTAAGAATAAGGATTTTTTGGGCCTAAACCCATTAGATTTTTAAAGAAAGAAATAAGGCATACGATTTTGGGCCAAACTCACCACAAGCCATCTTTTAAAATAAACATCTTGGGACTAAGCCCAAAGAAAACTGAAGTGCCATTTACAGTCCATACGAAAAACAAATTTACAAAGAATAAAAAATTAAACCACTTTTTCACTAACCGGGCTTATTCAAATAAGTAATATGCATTTGTAATACGAAGTTTAAGATAGGTTGTTCTAACGCACTATACCGACGGACCCGAGACAAAGTGTGTGATTTAAAGGGATTCTAATATTGTTAAACCAAAACTTTTTTTTACCTTTTTAAACAAAATACCTTATGCTCTTATATAAAGGAACCTATTCTTATCTGGATATTATAAATCCAATCTAAACTACCCTATATATAAAGGGAATATATTCAAATCTTTTAAAACCAATGATATGCAATTCAACGATTATATTTTATAAAGCGGAAAATAAACACCAAATAAGCAATTTAAGCAAATAATCACACACTGGAATTCGAAGGTCAACCGTATAGTACGGATCCTTAATACTGGGGTGCCTGACACCTTTTCCAGGGGATCATCAGAACCCTTACCTAGAACTCTGGATTATGAAGGGTTTTTCACTGTAGTTTGAATAAACCCTTCACCACTGGTTTTCCTAATTTCCGTTATAAAATTAGGTGGTGACTCTAAAAAATATAAAATCCAAATAGAGTTCACAACCTCTCAGTAGCTTTTAAGCAGCCGCATAAAAGTGAACCCTAACAACCATCATACTCAACCCTAATTGTTCATCGTCTGAGTCTATCTGGTCAGTTGTGCATACATGTAGCGGGTCACATATTCTCATAGACGTACTGGCCTTGGATGGGCCTAATCCTCCATTAAGGAGGTCTTTAAAATGTTCATTATCGTCTTGCAGTAATCATCTTTCTTCTATTGCTCGTTTACCCATCCAATCACTATAATGGTATCTATCACAAGAGTCTCTTCTCAAAAATCCGCCCAAATTGTTAATGTTCCCCGTCTTCTTCGTTACATAAATGTTCGACCTTCTGGTTGGCGTCTTTCAGACTACAAGTTTACCTCATCAGAGAAGGGCATATCTTATACCAACTTGTGACCTCAAATCCCCTTTGTTTCCCATCATAAAGATAATTCTTTTGAGAATCTCTTGCTTCTTTCATTAGCTATTCAGTCTTGTGCTACTAATTCAATAATCCTGTGATAATAAAACTTTTGAAGAGAATGCTTGAGTTCTGGATGATGTGAGGAATGAATGAAAATAAATGTTGGATCAAAATTATATAACGACATAAGTTGCACCACCACACTTCGACGGTTCACTCAACGGTTCGTCAAACAGCCCCTATGCGATCCTTCCAACGAAACATATTCTCTCCGATTCGTTTAACTTCCAACTTTTGTACTCTTTTCCCCAACATGTATAACAACTTACATAACTCTAAAACACTCCCGTAGGTCTCACATACAACCCCTCAGATGATTTTAAACGCGAATCTTGCATTCCGTATCCTATCCCCTTTTAGCCATTAAGCATCATTATCCTTATAACTGATACTCTTTTCCGTTTCCGTAATTGTTGCTTTACCCTTTTCTACTCATAAATCATTAGCATATACCCTTTTCTACTAAAAAATTTTAACATATACGTATCCTTTCCATGTCTTACCTCAAGGGAAAGTTACAACTCCCATCTAATCATATCGATGTATCATTAATAAAACACTTCTAAGGTTGCTAACCACTCACAGTATAACTACAGTCCTTCGCTATTACCCAACTGAAAATCCCATCGAACTTTTCTTCTTTTTAAGTCTCATCAGAATACTTCAAAAGTTATCTTAACAAAATTATGTATAATATATCAATACCACCCTCAAGGGTGGACAAACAATATTACCACAATAATTGTTCTTGGGGTCATCACTTATCCCCTTGTACTGTACTATCTTCCCTTACTTACAAGTCATTCATATCTGACTGATTCCTCTGAATACCCGTTATTCGTAGTTCTGTAGATATAGTTTCTTCATCAAACTATGTTCCCCACACATGCCCTTCCTGATTAATCATACTTTTGCCTTATTACCACAACATATCTGTTACACCTCGAAAATTTGGGTTGTCGTACTGTGAGTAGGCTAGAGCAAGCATAAGGTGAGCATGGAGCTCTTATGACCATAAGAAGGATACTTGGTAGCTTTAAAGTGTATGTGATAAGAATTTGGAGTTGTATGAATTGGTGAGACTAAGTTCATCAGAGGAAAGTGAAGTATAAGTTGTGTTGGGAAAGGTTCTATAATTATCGAGCTAACGATTATTTATAAGGTCTTGAGGACACGTTATAAGGTTCCTTGAATTGTTAATGAAGTGCTAAACAAGTGTTAAGAAGGTTCCATAAGGATCGGAGATCAAATGAATCGACGAGAGCATTTTCGGAAAAAGGGTGAGTTATACGACCAACTATACGGTCTGTATAACTTTATACTGTCCGTATAGTGGTCCGTATAACAGTCACAGAATAGACCAGTCTCTGATGGACTTATACGGTCACTTATACGGACCGTATAAGTGTCCGTATAAAATCATTACGGGTCAAATTTTTGCAACTATAAATATAAGTCCCAGGTTTTTATTTTTCATTTTCTCTCACTTTCTCCACACCTCTTGAAGCCTCTAGAATATTCTATACGCCATATCAACACAAATTGATGAGAGATTAAAGATCCAACACTAATAATCAAGGGAAATCAAGTGAAAGAATGTTCACTAGGGTTGATAGAAGCCAAGAACCTCTTGGGTGGTGAAGTTGGTCTTTTCTCAAGTGGAGTATTTTCATCCAAAGACCATTCCTATGTGATAAAAGGTGAGTTTCACATCTAAATTCATGTTACTAAGAATATTGAGTAGTTGAAAGACTTGGATTATGGAAGAAAGCAGAGTATCAAGTTTAAATATGGAAATAGTGGGATTCTTGAATGGTAACTTTACTTGAGTTATAGTTCTTGACATACCATGAGTGTAATCTTGTTGTGAATGATGCAAATGATGTTAAAGGAGCGTTATATGAAAATGAATATGAGGTTGTGTTGCAATTATAATTATGGGTGACTTTGAAAGGGAATGTTGGGAATTGAATAATGTTTAACTTGATGAAGCTTATTGATTGTAATATCGTGGGTGCTATTATTGATGTTTGGGAGTTGTTTATTATATGGAGAAGGTTGTTGAAACAATGTAAGCGCTGCCCAATTTTCGTTAGCCTTTAGTTGTTTTAGTTGAGGCCTAAGTATGTTTCCGGTTATCTAATCTTCATACGAATTCTCTTGAATATACAATCGTCAACTTGGAAGGAGAACGCTAGTTGTTGAGGAGACTTGAAGGTATGTAAGGCTAGTCCTTTATTTTCTAAGGCATGATTCCTATAACATGATTCCCTCTATCTTTCCATGATTTTTTTACATTCCGGAAATTACGAGTCCATGCTTACTAAGAGCTTCTCATAGGTGCTCGAGGTGGGCAATATGTTGGCTGGGTGTGGTAAACAGGATAGGAAGCGGGTGGAGGTTGGTAATAAGGCTGAGGGACTTGGGTCTATTGGTCGTAATATGAAGGCTGGGGTGAAGGGTATTGGTAGGTTAACATCTGGTTTGGTATACGTTCCTGGATAGTCATGACCGCGGACACTCCGTCCTTCTTCTTCTTAGCTGCTCCCCCAATTGTATCTAATTGAATTGCCTTACTTGTTGCTTGCAAGGCTGCCAAATTTGTGATTCTTCCCGTCTTGATACCTTTTTCTATGAAATCTCCCATTCTAACTACTTTAGAAAACTTTTGCCCGATGGCACTTATCAACCTTTCATAGTATGTTGCATCTTTTAGAGATTGTACAAAGAGCGTCATCATCTCACTTTCCGCCATCGGGGGCTGGACCTTTGCGGCTTCTGCTCTCTACCACATAGTATACTCTTTGAAAGTTTCTATTGACTTCCTTTCTAACTTCATCAAATAGAACCTGTCTGGGACAGTCTCAGTATTAAACCTGAACCTATCCATGAATTCTTGCGCCATCTCTCCCCAACTACGCCATTTCTGTGGATCTTGGCATGTGTACCAATCAAGTGTTTCTCCCGACAAGCTCCTTATAAATATCTTCATCCTAATGGCTTGATCTTTCCCTACTCCAACAAGCTTATCACAGTACGCCCTTAAATGAACTCGAGGGTTTCCTTTTCCATCAAATATATCGAATTTTTGCACCTTATATCCGGCAGGCAACTCAATATCAGGATGACTACAAAGATCCTCGTATTCAAGTCCTTCACATCCTTTGTAGGTTTGGATGATTTTAAACGCTTCCTTCAGACTACGAATCTCCTTGGCAACATTCTCGTCCGTTTTTTACCTTGTTTCCCTTTCTATCTCCTCAGAAGGATCGGCCTCTGGATGTGGCATGGTTTGTAATGGGGTAGTGAAAGGTTGAGCTTCCGCTACATATACCGGTGGCACATACTGCGTATTATGGTTAGCGGTGTGTGCCAACGGTATGTGTTGGATTGCTTGGTAGCTTTGGGTAAGTGGGGTGGTCTGGTTGAGTAGGATAGTTTGGATAACTGAAGGCTGAGGAATATATGGGGTGGTGAAGGGTAACAGATTGGCTTGTTGAAGGTTAACTTGTTGTGGGTTGGCTTGTTGCGGGTTATTTTGTTGTGGGATGGCTTGTTGTGAGTTAGTTGGTTGTGGGATGGCTTGTTGTGGATTAGATTATTGTGAGATGGTTTGTTGTAGGTTAGTTTGTTGTGGGATGGGGGGCGAATTAGTAGTGCTTGGATTGATTAAGTGAAGTGGAGGGTTTGAGGGAAAGGGCTGAGGGGCAGACGAGTCAACAAGCGAAAATGATGGTGGGATTGTCGCACTTGTTCTCTGTTCATGAGGAGGAGTGTTGAGGGTAATGGACAGGTTGGTGAGATTTCAAAGTCGCTCAATTTCACTTTGCATGTTGGCCATTTGTTGCATCAATTGGGCGATGAGTTCATCAGCATTCCTTCCCTCCGAAGCCTCAGGTTCGTCTCTCGGAACGGTGATAAGTCCCAAGCCAGTCTGTTCAAATGCACCTAAATCATTCATGTTGTTGGATGCTCGTGCTTTTGATCTTGTGAAGTATGGGTGATCCGCCAGTTCGCAGTCAACACGAGTCAACCTTTGGGGAAATAATCAAAATAAAAGAAAACCTTCAAAAATGAAGAAAACTACGTTAGTATAGTGTGAATGATTGCTACTTTAATAAAACAATATTAACATTTGACAAATAATGTTGAAAGAAACATATATTACATAGCAACAAATCACATAGTAAAAGAGAAATCTAGCAATTATATCGCAACCTATTATGCAAGGGACCTCTTTTGTGCCAGAGGTAGGCCTAACGCCAAATATTCGAGATTATGATAGAGTGATCCAAGCCATTAAATTGAGACACTTGAGTTTGGAAATAAAAGGCCAAGTTTCATTGAAATAACAAAAGCGAGTACATTGATGAAACAATAAACCAAAATACATAAAAGGTGACATAATGTAAAGACAATCCTAGGGCTTGGCCTAAATCTTTTACACTTGATCATGCTGGCGGCTGAAATGAAGATGATGCCCCGCCATTGCTAAGCCCTACTCCCGCATTCCCCAAATACTGCATTATATTCGCCATTTGAGCCCACCTCTCGGGAGTGACAACCATGGTCCCCAAGCGAGAATGTCTTATCCAAATTGTCTTCCCAATGTCCACAAAACCTGGTTCACTTCTGGGCTAGGATCTATGTTACCATAGTCTTCTTGAAGCCATGCATGATATTCTGGAATACCCCCTGCCGGTCCAACCCCAATGCTTATTGGATTAATATTATCCCATTCATCGAGAATCTGGCCAGCTCTAGGAACTCTGAAGTCTGACCCAAAGAGGATTTCAGAACCACTCATATTAGCTTGGAGAGGGATTACTTGATCTAGACCGAACTGTCAAAGTACGCGTATCGGAGCGTATGGCTGGAGTCCTTTCAACCCAATAAGCTCGATATAGTAAAGTCTCCTACCTCTTATGTAGGCCGTGGTACGTGATAGCAAGGGATATTTCCATTGGATTTGGTCACCAGTGCGGGAAATCAAGAACTCATACCAATCATTAGTGCTGACTGGAGATACAAACGGTTTTGTTCTTTCATAAAAACTATCAATTTTGTTTGATTCACTGAAGCATATGTCTGTCATATTCGGACGTTGGTAAAAATGCTCCATTGCCCACATCTGTAGGAGAAGATTGCAACCCTCAAATTATTTCACCTCTTTTACACTTTCCTAGAGCTCGAAGTATTTCTGCTAAAATCATGGGAACCAAGGTAAGTTGCGCGCCGTCAACTCCTTCAAAAAGTGCTCGAGCCGCGGAACATATGCAAGTACTGATCTTCCCATATTCACGTGGGAATACCAAAGTCCCAAGTAAGGAAACAACAAATACAATGGGACGTCTAACTTGCCAATGGGTGGAGTGCATGAGAATTCCTTCTTGAACAACTTGTGACCATCTTGACGACCGTACCTCTCATACAAGTAATCCAAAGAGATCCAGTTATTCTCGAAGCATTGGAGTTCTTTAGTGTTCTTCAACCCTAAGTAGTGAAGAAATTTCTTCCCTGATTGACTGTGTGGGATAATCTGACCTTTCCCTTGGTATTTCAAATAACTGATTTCTTCCAATGTGGGTGTCAGTTCAAAGTCTTTAAATTTGAAGACAACTCGATTTGGATCCCAAAATTGAAGTAATGCTCTAATCACATGTTTGTCGGGAGTGATCTGGAACAGTGAAGTGAGGAACCTCAACCTCCTCGTAACAGCCAGTCTACTACCAAGGTCCAAATCTTCCCACCATATCCTCAGCTTGCTTGGAACGCCACTGACCATCTTAATTTTGGGGATCTGGGGGACGAAATCCATCCTACAAAAAAGAAAAAGAAATGATTTTCAAACTCGACGTGTCATGGTTAGGCTTGGATCCTTCTATCATTATCACGTTACACATAATATGCTTGTTGGTCGTTGGGTTATGAAACCCGTCGACAATTTGGTGGGCTTCCTAATTGTGGAGTCGATATCAAGGACCGATCCACCTAAGGTTTATGCATGCATGACTTAAATGGAATTGGTGACATAGCTCTATCCTAAGTTTTCTAAGATTGGCTTACTAGACACAAGGTTCCCGAGCGGACTACTTGAGTGAGAAGACTAGGCGGTCACATGAAAATTCGGACACCCCGCGCATATGCCAACTCTCCTAAATTTGGAATTTTGAAAGAAATTTGCGAGTGTGCAAAACACACCTCGGGTGCACGTGTGATAGTGTGAATTTTCCGTAATTGGAGGAAATATGAGCGGAATGACAGTTTTAAAGAAAGCCATAACAAATAATTACAAGAATTCACATGAAAGAAATAGTTACAATAAATAACAAAAATTATCACATAAATTAAAAAAAAATAACATAAGAGGAATAACTAAAGCACAATAATTTAATTATCCTAAGTTTGTTATGGTTAAGAACCTAAATGTCCCCAGCGGAGTCACTAAGCTGTTATACCCCATTTTAACCGAGTCAAAGCGATGTACAACATATTGGTGATTCCTAATTATTTAACTTAAGGAGTCGCCACCTAATTATTTTAATGGTGAATTAGGACACCTAAGTATTAACTAAGGTAAAGCTAAACTAAACCTCCGTTAATGTTCTGCTTAATTAATGTGATTCCAGGTAAGGGTTCTTAGTTATCCTAAAGGGAAGGGATAAGACATCCTTTAAGATCCGTTAACTACGGTTAACCGATCAAACTTAGGTTAATTTATATAGGTGAAAATGTTATTGGTTAAATAATTAAAGCATAAAATCATTTGAACTAAATGACATACCAACTAAGCTTCATATTTTAGCGAACAGTTGAATATAAAAGAAACTTACAGTTGACACATTATTAGACTAAATGATTTAAAAAATCATTTAATAGCCAAACAAACTATCTTCGAGTAAAGGACTTCGGCGACACGAACAATTTTTGTAAAATGATTTCTTAAATGTCCTTTAAGAAATACCAAGCTGATTTTAAACTCTATAGACTCATTAAGGTGACAAAATTTAGACAACTTGATTAGAGTTTTCTTAAAAAAGCTACTTTTTGAAAAATGGCTCAAAACTGGAAAATGAAAATTTTAGTTCAGCTGTTCCAAAGCTACTTTTTTTAGCAAGAGAGTAAAATAAGAGTTGAGAAAATACACAAGCTTAAATAGTGCACTAATTTATTTCAAAAAAGATGTAGCACGGCCTCAAAGACTATTGTCAAATTCATAACTAAGTTCTTACGCAGGTAAACAATGTTACTCTTTTAAGTGATGGAAAATATTACCTTATTAATAATAAATGATTGGGACAGTCTAAATGCTCAAATAAAACATACATTGACTAAGTTTATCCTAAAATCCCAAAACAGGGATACACCAAACATAAGCAAACCAGCAATTATAAAAAAAAATGAAGATGGAATGACTGGTAAGGAAAAGATAGCCAAAAAACATCCCGAGCAATTTTGCTCGTTCCTCTTGACAGATTTGATGCATTTAAAAGAAAATCTGCAGAATAGACTCCATGCTCGGTAATAGAAGAGTCTCAGGTTAAGACTCCAAGTTTGCAAGAGTCCCGAATTAAGACTCCATTTGCTCCCAGGGTGCACATGTAAACAAAGACGAGGAAAAAAAAGGATTAGAATGCAGGACACAAAAAAAAAGGGGGAAACTGAACAAATTCTTCATACAAATCAGCCATATAGTTTAAAGTATGAAAACTATCAAACTGAGCATATATTTTGACAAAGTTCCATAATGTTTACATAGCAGGTCATATTCTCTTTAATGTTAAAACCAAAAATAACCAAGGATGGCAAACCTTATTACATAAGATTCCCAGATATAATCATAGAGTACATACTAAGGTTTCATGATTAGCACGCATGATAAAATCTGCCTTCAATCGACTCAGTAAAGAGAGAAAGATTACTACTAAAATGACACTTCATCTATACAATAACTACATACTGACACGAGTTCATATTTTGAAATACTAAAGATGAAGTTACTGGTTTTTGAAAACATGAATTTATCCCATGGTGTAACAAACAATGACAGTAACTAAATAAAGGAAGGAGAGGTCACCTTATAGCACATGGAGTTATTTATTGAAACCATCATTCTCAGATTAAAAATGGACGCTAATAGTCTCAATATACCTAACTCAAACCTTAACTTGTGAACGTATTTATATAAATAGGAAGATCAAGAGGGAATCACAACTTTATCCTAACCTTGACTTAACTACTGATTTGTGTAGTAAGGAAAGTTTAAGCTCAGGCTCAGGTATGAATTAGTAGTAGCTAGAAACAAATATATTCTCACTGTCAGTTTTTTTAAACAAACACCTTTAAAGAAAGCACATAGGCTAGCACATTTTAATCTCATGTTGATCCAACAAGAAAGAACAATTAACCTCTAGGACCAGTGATCATTTCAGTTATCAAACTCATTTATGCTCCATAACTTAAGGAGGTTTGAAAAGACGGACTTGATTTTTGAGCAAGAAAATTCCCAACAGTCTACTAAAAGGGCCAAAAACCAATTCTCCTAAGTTCTAAAAAATAAGTCACTAATCTTCAAGGCGAAAACACACTCTTAAAGGATTTCACAGCGATAACAAATAAGGGTACTCAAACTAGTTCATTCAATATTTAAACACCCAAAAGAAACAAAACAGAGTTGTTCATTTCTATAAAATTGCTAAGATCTTTAAAACATGGTTACTTCATGATTTAAGTTGCAGAGAATGTCGATTAAACAAATGGACAGCGCCAAAGTCTAAACATAAACATACTGATATTTGTTTAAACATAAACATACTGATATTTGTTTAAACAAAAACAACGAGAGCTAACGACATTTTCACAACTATGAGAATTAAAATAAAGAGAAAAAAGTTACTGCTGGATGATTCAGTACTCTCTTTAAACGGGTGTATGGTGATTATCAGGTCAGCACTTAAACAACTAACACACATAACAAAAACAAGCAATTTTTGGAAGCAAACTAGACCAAATTCCATAGCTAGAGCAGGCTGAGAATATCCTTCAACCAAACATGTAAGGAACCAAATTAACACCCATAAAATGGACAGATTTGAGACTTTAAAATTTAAAGGAAAGACCTGGCTCATTTTCAAATAAACTGAAAGAAACTCTAACAGAAAAACTTTAAATTTTTTCAAATTTTCTTGCCTCAAAACAGAGTAGAAATAGGTGTGAGTTCTGGGAAGGAGGAAAGAAAAAGTAATATGTCTACTTGAGGAGTTAAGATTAGCTAAAAGAAAAATGGGATATCAACCTATTCTTATTCCAGCCAAAGCAAGACCTAGTGACCAGAATAAACCATACAGAAAGCAAAAATGCTATACGAATTCATGCTTAGCAACTTTCGATTAACTTAGATAAGGAAAATTAATCGTCTAACTCAAAGAAAATTGAAACTAAACTGGATAACGCAACATAAACGGTACTACAGCAAATTTAAGAGGAAACATATAATTCAAGAAAAGTTGAATTTAAGCTACTCTACGCAAAAACCAGAATGCACAGAACTTTAAAAAAAAAAATACCAAGACGAGCATGAAAATTAAACACCTAATCCACATAAAAACACAACAACTAAACTCAGACTAACACAAAATCATACTATGGGCAGAAACAAATTAAGAGAAAAACAAAAATGCGAAAATGACAAGAGGATTACATACAAACATAGAAATAAAACTAATCTATAGGAATTCAAAAAAAAAAACATTCAGAACTGATAAAACTAGGACGAGGAAGAAGAGATTACTCATATAATTCTAACACAGCGTTTCAAAACTAAGCTAACCTATACTAGGATTCAGAACGCACACAGAACTTAACAAAAAGGAAAATAAAGCTGAGACGAAGGAAAAATTACCTTTTAATGGTGCAGTGAACGAGGTGCGGGGGTCTTAGATCCGACGCAATCCGACCAACTTGAGTATTTTTTTTTATATGTAAAAAAAAGATGGCAGCAAACAGTTGGACTTTTAGGAGGTAAGAAAAGAGAAGAAAACAAGAGTTTTTGAGAGCAAGAGTGGCGGCCAGAACCTGGTCGCCAAATGCTAGTATTTATAGATACCAAGTAGGGTTTGCTAGGATTCAAAGTTTTGGGCGTGATTTCAATCACCTAGGGTTTGAAAACGAGTCAAATGGAACCGTTTGAATCCGAATATTAACAGATCTTCACGTGATTTCACTTAGACATTACCCGAAAATGGTTTGACCACTTATGGATTATAGCGCGTCTTGAAGCAAGAACGGGAAAGTCTTCTCTTTAAACAACAGAGCACATAGGTAGGCAGATGTAGAGACAAATTTTGTGCAAAAATGGGATAGGCAGGACCTGTCCACGGCTGAAGAAAGCTGTAACTTAGTGTAAAAATGGCTAGAGATAAAGGAGAAAGATGGAACGGCTGGTGAGTAGATTAGGGTTGGTAATATTTAGGGCCAGTTTTGGGTACTTTTGGTAATTGATTGGGCTAACCGATTTGGGCCTATTCGGAGCTGTCTGGGCTGCGTTTTGGATAGCCAATGGGCAGAATTGCTGAAACCCTTTGGGATTTTATTTAGGAATAGATTTTGGACTCAATTCTTGGACTGAAAATACCCTTCTTCGTATATTTCTTTAGGCTTCTAAATAAATTAACGTGTGCTAAAATATTACTTAATATAAAAATATATCCCTTAGTACTCAAATAAAATTATATGATATCGCAATAATTGTGTGATAATATTTATAAAGTTGATAAATGCGATGCGTTTTTGCGTAAGATGATAAATAAAAATGTTAAAGTGGTCATGACAATTATAATATTACGTGATGGAAATATAATGAAAATAATAATAATAACAATAATAATAGTAGTAATAATGATAACGGTAATAATAATGATAATAGTCAATGACTATAGTTGGATAATGAGAAATGACGATATTAACAGAGAGCTAATAATTGTAATAAAATATAAATAACTACTCTTAAGTTGTCAAAAATATTAGAAGCGCAAATAAATATTTTGGAAGAAAGGCGGGACAAAATTGGGTGTCAACAATAGACACGCTGACGCAAAACATAAATATACTTTAAATTAATATCTGAAATTTTCAATGTACAACATTACTCAACTTAGGACCAGACGCAAATTTTCGCAAGACTCAATGCTTTTGATGCAACCATAATGATCTCAGACACAAGAGGTTCATCTTTAGACACTAAACTGCCCCCATTGGAAGTGATATTCAAAAAGGAAATTTCCTTCCCTGGCGGAACTGATTCATCATTTAGACACAACTACATTATCCCTCATAGGATATGATATTCAACTAGGACACTTAATTTTTTTGTTCCATAGCATTCTCATCTACAGTTGCAACCTTAAATTTATCAGGAACTTTTCCTATGGGGTGATTAGCTTCTTCCGATTCCTTATCAACAGAAATTGCTTCAAGCTTGGTGTCTCATTGCCCGGCGGTGCAACAAATCTCTCTTCAGCTGGAGTTGCTTTTTCGTCATCCAGTCCTCTTCAGCTTTCTCCAACCAAGCACTTAAGCATTCCAAACATTGTAGTTCTTTGCAAGAATCTTCAAGATGACTCTCCAGAACATCTTCTAACTATATATCTTGAAGATCGCGAAACTCCTAATTTTAATCTTTGGATTCTCTTGATCTCGATTTGCACAGGTCGTCCTCTTGATCTCCCGAAATTAATGCTCTCCGTATTATTCGAGATTGTACCAATTAATCACTGGTTGGATGACACGGTTGAAGAATGAAATATAGCAGGTGAGATTATATATAGAAGGATTGACAAAGAAGTTACGTTGTATGAGTTCTTGCTCGATCGTTGACTCCACTATTCCTAAAGTTAACTTATTGGCAATCGTCTTGACTTGAAGTACAAATAGTCCAAAATTGTCCTTGGAGTTTTATAGTCTGTGGATGAGATCATGGTCATTTACACAATTCCAACACCTATATGTGTCCAATTCTCTTGACTGCTCAACCGAAATATATAGAAGCAGTTGTTGCCAGCGCTTAACTATCCAGATGTTTAGTAAAGCTAGCTTCATTACTTCATGGACGTGGGGAAAAAATGAGAACTTGGAGTTTGAACGCTACTAAAGTAATTAAGCTTCACTATTTCTCTGAGTAACACTACTACTAGTAGTTTTCATATGTCGTTCTGGGAGGTTTAAGCTTTGTATTCCTGTTGAGAGATTATGTGTAAAGGGTAGTTAGCATAAAGGGTAGTTTAGTCCTTTGTATTAAATGTAGTTAGTAAAGTTAGTTATTAATTAATTAGTTAGTTAGTTATTTCACTTATTTGTACACAGCCTATAAAAGGTCTGATATATACTTCTTTTCTTCTTCATCATCATATCATCTTCTTCCTTCACTCATTTCATTACATATCAGCTTATATCATGGTATCAGAGAATTTGATTATGCTCAATTAAGTCTTTTGCATCTTCTTCTATTCATCTGTTCTTCTCTTTTCTTTTCCTTCGTTCTTAGCTTACATCTGAAAGTTTGTTTCTGTTCTTGATCAAATTGATATTTCTTGATTGATAACTATGGCTATAACCGATGAAGTTCCGGCTAATGGCTCGCAATCAACAAATGGAAACAATAATGTAACAACTCCGAGTAATCAAAATCAAGCTTTAGGAATCGACTACAACGACACATTGTTTCTGAATCCAGCTGATGTGAGTGGCATATAACTGCTTTCTTTTCAACTCACAGGTATTGAAAATTACTCCCTTTGGTATCGATCAATGCGAATTGCACTGCTTGGTAGAAATAAAATGGGGTTAGTTGATGGTTTGTGTCCAAAAGAAAGTTTTCCAACAGAATTAGGGAACCATTGGGAAAGGGTAAATGCAATTGTAATTTCTTAGGTTCTAAGTTCTGTGCCAAAAGGTCTTTTGGGAGGAATCATGTATGCAACAAGTGCAAAAGCAGTTTGGGATGAGTTGTTTGAAAGATTTAACAAAATAGATGGTTCAAGAACCTTTAGTGTTCATAAAGAAATTGCCACAATGGCTCAAGGGACCTTGTCTGTGTCTGAATATTATTCAAAATTAAAGGATCTGTGGGAGGAGTTTGAAGCTTTAGTCCCTACTCCAACTTGCAATTGTGAAGAGTCTAAGGACTTTGTTCTGCATCTTCAAAAATTGAAATTATTTCAGTTCTTGATGGGCCTAAATGATTCTTATCAGGCTGCTAGGAGTCAAATTCTGTTAATGAGTCCTATGCCATCTGTGAATCAGGCCTACTCAATGGTTGTAAGTGATGAAAGCCAAAAGTCAGTGGTGAATAATGCTGGGGTGTTAGGGCCTAATCCTAGTATGTCAAATATGATAGACACTGCCTTATACACTAGAAATGGTAACCAAAACAATGTGTATACTAAAAATGGAACTGGTGGTCAGATTGGTGGAGTTTCAAGGTTTAAAAGGAATTACAATCTTGTGTGTGAGTTCTGCAAAATGAAAGGACACACTAAAGAAACTTGCTACAAGCTGGTGGGATATCCATAAGATTCGAAGTTCAAGAAGAGAAATGGAAATGGTGCAACATATAACGTGCAGTTTGAGTGATAGAAATATGGGAGAAGTAGTGGACAAGTGCAGCATGGAGGTTTTGAGTATGGACAGTCATCAGGACATGGTGCAGGGGTACAAATGAACCAGCTGACTCAATCTCAACTGAGTCAAGTAGAAGGGTGTACACTGACAAAGGATCAGTATCAACAAGTATTGCAATTTCTGGAAAAAAAAAAACTTCTGATGTGCATGCAGCAAACTCAACTGTTCATATAGGAAACATTGCAGGTATCAATATTTCTTTAACAGCCTCTAACAGCCAACAAAAATGGATAGTGGACTCAGGAGCCACTAATCACATGGCTTCTGAGTTAAATATGCTAGATAAACAGTCAATATATAGATCAGTGGTGCCAAAGAAAGTTTGTTTGCCCAAATGTGATGTTTCTTTGGTGACACATATAGGGGCATGTACCTTGTCCAAAGGGAACATTGTCACTAGTGTGTTTCACTTACCACAGTTCAAATTTAATTTGTTGTCAGTAGCAAAACTAACTAGGGAGTTGAAGTGTTCAACTGCCTTCTTTCCTGACTTTTTTGTGTTTCAGGAGCTTTACAATGGGAAGGTGAAGGCGATTGGTAAACAAGAAGATGGGCTATACATCCTAAGCAACAGTTCTATTTCTGCTAATAAACAACTGTCATTTCTAGAAAAAAATTCTGATTCTGTTAATTCTTCTTCTAGTGCTAGTTTAGATGTAGTCACTTGGCATATGAGACTTGGTCATGTATCCACTACTGTTCTCAAGAAGATACTAAATGTAAAAGCAAGTGATATTTCTGATAATGTGAATAAATGCACCATTTGCCTATGTGCAAAACAAACAAGACTTCCTTTTCCTACTAGCACTGTCAAAAGTAATACTAGCTTTGAACGCTTGCATATGGATCTCTAGGGGCCATACAAAGATGCTACCCTTGATGGAAATAGAAATTTCCTAACTATAGTAGATGATTACTCTAGGATGACATGGGCGTTCTTACTAAAGGCTAAATCTGATGTGTGCTATGTCCTCGAGAATCTTTTAATCTATGTTCAAACTCAATTTGGTAAGATGGTTAAAACTGTTACGATAGATAATGTAATTGAGTTTGTAAACACGATTTGCACAAACTTGCTTCACTCTCTAGGCATAATACATCAGAGAACCTGTGCTTATACTCCTCAGCAAAATGGAGTAGCTGAGAGACAGCACAGGCACATCTTAGAAATTACAAGAGCTATGAGGTTTCAAGCACAAATCCCTATCAAATTTTGGGGCATGTATGTTAAGGCTGCTATATACATAATAAATAGGTTGCCTAGTATTGTGCTTGGAAACAAAACACCTTATGAAAAGCTATATATGAGGAAACCTTCTCTCAGTCACCTAAGAGTTCTAGGATGTCTATGGTATGCAAAGATTCTAAATGAAACTGATAAGTTGCAACCAAGGTCTAAACCAACTGTACACATGGGATATGATAAAGCACAAAAGGGATATATACTTTTTGATATGGCTAACAATAGTTTTTTGATCAACAGAGATCTGATTTTTAAAGAAGAGGTGTTTCCATTCAAAACTCAGACACAGAGGCATACATCTATATTCACAAACAGTCAACATGACATAAGTGACCTGACTCCAATGATGCATGATATGCATGAATCATATACAACTGCACCAACACCAGTGCAGTCTATATCATCTCAACCAAGTGATATACAACCGTCTAGTTCACAACATGGTTTTCATGAGCATGGTCACTCAGAAGTAGAGCCTCCTCAAAACTTGCCTATTGATACTGAACCAATAGTGCAAGCACCTGAAGTTGAACCAGCCATACCACTTCCTATAGTACAGCAAAATGATCGACAATCAACAAGAGAAAGAAGCCCACCTATATGGATGAGAGATTTCATATCTCTGAATGTACAAGACACACCATATGCCATATCCAACTATCTCTCATATGACAATATCAAGCCTTCATATCAGGCTTACCTGGCTAATATGTCAGTAACAACTGAGCCTAAGAATTTTTTAGAGGCTGCTACAGATCCTAGATGGAAGGAAGCTATGGAAGCAGAAATTTCTGCACTACAAAACAATTATACATAGGATGTAGTTCCACTTCCACCAGGGAAAAAGCCTATTGGTTGCAAATGGATCTACAAGGTGAAGTACAAATCAACTGGTGAAGTGGAAAGACTGAAAGCAAGGCTAGTTGCAAAGGGATATATCCAACAAGAAGGTATATACTTTCAAGAAACATTCTCACTAGTAGTAAAGATGAAAACTATGAGAACTGTCCTGGCACTTGCTGCACAAAGGCATTGGCACATCCACCAGATGGATGTCTACAATGCATTCTTGCAAGGTGACCTACATTAAGAGATTCACATGGACTTACCACAGGGATTTAACAGTCAGGGGGAGAATCATGCATGCAGACTCATTAAATCCCTATATGGATTGAAACAGGCTTGAAGACAATGAAACCAAAAACTGTCTGAAGCTTTAATAAATTTTCATTTCAAGCAAAGTGAATTGGATCACTCTTTATACATCAAGAAGTCAGCAAATGGGATAGCTATTGTACTGATCTATGTTGATGATATGCTCATCACTGGTGACAGCCTCAAAACTATTGAAGAAACCATGGAAAACCTGAAAAAGACCTTCAAAATGAAGGACCTTGGTGAGTTAAAGTTCTTTTTGGGCATTGAATTTGCCAAGTCCAAAGATGGAATCATCATACATCAAAGGAAATACAGCTTGGAACTTATATCTGAAACTGGTCTTAGTGGTGCCAAACCAATAGCTACTCCAATTGACACAAATATCAAACTCACTACAAAACAGTATGATGACTTTGTGAAAGCTACTAATGACTCACAAGGAAATGGTGGTTCAAAGGAGGTACTGGATCCATTAACTGATCAGGCTGCTTATCAAAGACTGATAGGCAAACCTCTATACCTGACTATGACAAGACCTGACATAGCTTTTGGGGTTCAAACCTTAAGCCAGTTCCTACAGCAACCAAAAGCCTCTCACATGGAAGCTGCCTTGAGAATAGTTAAGTATATCAAACAGCAACCTGGCCTTGGCATTCTATTGTCAAGCAAAAGCAACACCACAATCACAGCATACTGTGATGCTGACTGGGCTGCATGCCCACTCACAAGAAAATCAGTCTCAGGCTATTTGGTGAAAGTAGGAGATTCTCTGGTCTCTTGGAAATCAAAGAAACAAACAACTATTTCTAGAAGTTCTGCAGAGGCAGAACACAGAAGCTTGGCTACTATTGTTACTGAGTAGATATGGCTATTAGGCTTATTGAAAGAACTAGAGATTGAATTCAAGCATCCTATTAACATTTTTACTGATAGCAAGGCTGCAATGCAAATTGCAGCCAATTCGGTATATCATGAAAGGACCAAACATATTGAGATTGATTGCCATTTTATAAGGGAAAAAATCACTCATGGATTGGTGACAACAAACTATATTTCAACCAAGGATCAACCAGCCGATCTACTGACAAAAGGGCTCACCAGATTACAACATCACTACCTTACCTGCAAGGTAGGTGTTCAAAACATTTTTCACCCTTCCTAGCTTGAGGGGGAGTGTTGAGAGATTATGTGTAAAGGGTAGTTAGCATAAAGGGTAGTTTAGTCCTTTGTATTAAATATAGTTAGAAAAGTTAGCTATCAATTAATTAGTTAGTTAGTTATTTGTACACAGCCTATAAAAGGTCTGATATACAGCTTGGATATACAAGCTGAATGATACTTCTTTTCTTCTTCATGATCATATCATCTTCTTCCTTCTCTCATTTCATTACATATCAGATTATATCAATTCCACTTTACATGGAGTGCTGTACAAGTATCCTATTGAAATGCAGAATTCTAAATGCAAAACAAAAGAAAAAATAATTCGAGAAAAGAATCTAATGAGCCAAGTAATATCCAGAAACAGAGTCGACTTGTGATGGATGTTGGATGATTTCTCAGATGTAATAATAGGAATTCTACCTCTTGCCGGGGCTTTCATTCCTTTGCAGGATTTCATGTGGCTCTCAAGTTTCTTAGGCTTGAATAGCTTCCCGCATTGGCTGCATTGTGCAGCAAAATATTAAGGTTTCATTTGAATAGAAACAGCAACATAGAATACCTAGGATACCCTCCTCTTAATTGCCAAGTTTCAATTTGTGATTTTAGTAGCAAAATTGAGGATTTTTAAATTAGAGGAGGTTCAATTAATTGTCAAGTTTCATTTTGTGATTATAATATGCAAAGTTGAGGTTCAAAGTAGAGCCCTTCTGAAAAAGATAATATTAGCCTAGGTTATTACACTAAGGGCAAAAGTAAATATTTTGCTAACTATAGGAAAACTTTTGGACCTTTTCCATGTTTTTTTTAATGGTTGTATAAATGAAAACGGGTAAAAGTCAACCATTTCGCAAACCATAGGGGTAAATGTGTCCATGTAACAACGAGGGCATCTTTGGCCCCAACTTTAAAGAAGGGCAAAAGTAGACTATTTCGGAAGCCATAGGTCTAAATATATAACAACTTTTGAGATAATATTGTTTTCTAGAAAATAAGTAACAGTTTTCACGAAAAATAAATTCTTTCGCAACAAACACACCCTATAATTTGAATGATAACTACTGAGTATTCTAAAATTTGAAAACCACTAACTCACATTAGGGAAACTGAATTTTAGGGAAATTACGAGCTGTTGGGGCCCTTACGAGGCCTATAAGCGGCAGACCGTGACTTTTTGTTACCAAATTTGGAGGAAGTGTTCGCCCCGTCACAGTTATTCCTGCAACAGAATCAAAATACATCTAAATCCACATATATTAGTACTACATATCCAAATTTAAGTTTTAGGAAAGAATATAGGAGTAATAAGTTTTTGGAACTCCAATGACCAGATTCCTAAAGTTGGACTGTTATGCTATATACTAATTTCAAACTATTAGCAAACTAAAGAGGAAAATGGAATGTAACCTTTCTTTGTGATCCTAAGTTGTGACCTTATAGTAGTGAAATGGCTTTCGAGGAGCATTTTCCTTAATTTCTCTATAGTTATTTAACTAAAAGAATAAAAAAAAAAGGCCCAAAATTGTCCTTAATACGGCACTTTTTCCCTCCGTTAATAGTTGGGTTGTTTCTTTCCCCCTGCCGTTACCAAAATGTGTCATTTTTGCCGTTTCAACTAATGAAATCTTTAAAAAAAATAAAAAAATTCAAAAATTCATACGCAAAAGGAAAAAAGTGCTCTACACGTATAGTTTAGGGGCAATTTTGGCCCCTTTCAATTCTCTCATCCTACTCATTTTTTTTCTATTTTTCTTCTTTTCCTTTCTCTTTTTTCTTTGAAATCTTTCTTTCAACTAAGCTCGATGAAGTTAAATGACAAATATTGGTTTGATTTTGATTTTAAACAAAAATAACCGAGAATTCTGGCCAAACCAACTATATAAATATCTATTGAAAATTATAGTACAGTTAAAGCTCTCTATAATGACAGCGTTTGTCCGAAAATTTCATGACTACTATAGTGAGGTGTTGTTATGTATGTATACTGGCATTTGATGTTTAAATCTCGTTTAGCTGTTACAAACAAAAGTACGCAAACAATTATTTGTCTGCACTTTTTATGTTACATATAAACGAATATAATATATGTGTCAATTTTAAAATCTCAATTGATCATCATATCTCATAAATTAAAATTTAAAAAGACTAATAAATTGCTAATAAATCTAACTAGTTGTACCATACCGATAAAGAGTTGAAATATAAGGAACATTTGCATTTAAGATTAATTGAAAATTTAAATATCTCAAATTTGACGTAAGAATTCTACAATTGTAGGTTGTTTCTTAAATTTCAATCTCTTAGTAATATAACGATTGAATTGACGAAGAATTTTGTCCAAACTTTCAGCAAAAGGGAATTCAATAGCTTTCTCTTGAAGGTTGTCTAAAAGCTTAACAGTTGACTCTTCCATCTCTCCCCAACTAAAAGTTGACGCTTAACAGTAGCCTTTTATTTTTATACTTAATATATTTCTTACAAAATATTATTACACAATATTTGAGTATGACTGCTATAGAGTAGTAATTTTACAAAGATTATACCGCTATAATGAATAACACTGTTGTTATAGGTATAATGCTATTATAGAGAAGTAAAAATATAACACGAAAAATCGGTTCCGGAAAAAATTAGGTCATTATAGTGAAATGTTGTTATAACGAATGACAATTATAGAGAGGCTTGACTGTAACACATATATGTAAATTTTTATATAATTTTTTTAAAAAAATTGCAAAACATCTTTAATTCTTTGCACTCATGTTTTCTAGACTAGTTATTTGCCACTATACTAGAATCTGCTCTTATTTCAAACGGTGAAGCGGATCCACCATTCATATAAGATACATTTTTGTTTCATTTTCAAGTTCTGGAAATATAAAAACTTCAAGATAGGAACCGTTTTACTCCATTAACAGACCATTCCGATGCAAATCAGATTACTTGGCTCGATAAATTTTTGTTACGTGATAACTGAAAAAGAAAAAGACCTTTACATTGCATGTACTTCATCAGCTTTAAATTAATTCATCTGCCACTATTTGCTTATGACAACAAAGAAATAAATTGACAGAACTTAAAATCTAGAGTTTAGCTGGAAGAAAGATTTCAAAGAAAACACAGAAATAATAATTAAAGAACGGACAATAAAAAAAAAATAGAAAAAAATGAGTATGATGAGAGAACTTAAAAGGGTCAAATCGCCCCTAAATTATATATATAGACTCTTTTCCGTATGAATTTTTGAATTTTCTCTTCTTTTTAAGATTACGTTAGCTCAAAGGGCAAAACGATTCTTTTAGAACGGCAGGAGCAAAACAGTTCAACTATTAACGAGGGCAAAAGTGCCACTCGCAAGTTTGGCTCTTCTCCATTTAAAAACATAAAATGCAAACTACCTTCCACTAGTTTGATGATGCAAGTGACTCCGACCAGTGCTAATTAATAACTCTTTACTTTGAGATGCCACAAGATTATCACTTTGATTAATCTCCATCGACAAACTAGTCGGCTTCTCATTGAAAGTAACGGAAGGCATAGTTGTTCCATCTATGGAAATTATGGAAGAGTCATTGGTCTCCACAGCTCCACAAGTGATGAAATTCCGAAAAACACTAAAAACACCATTCGAATTTCTCCTGCTCTTACTAAACATTGATTTTTCTCAAGTAATTGTGGCACTAATTTCTTGTTCATTTTCTTTCTGAACTTCAATCTTCTTCTCAATCTCTTTATTAGTGCTACAAAACGAAGAAGAATGATTGTCAAGTTTTTCACCTTGAACAATTATGTCCGTTGATGCTTTTCTTTTTCAACATCCATTAGGAATAATGTACCAGGGACCAAATTTAGGGATTCTTTTGCAACCATTGACGGGGTTTTGTGGATTTTTTCCTTTTTGGATATGACTCTTTTGGGGTTTGGGTTCTTGTTTTTCAAGGAATGCTTTTTGCATGGTTTGATTGTAAAAATTGACCAGAAACTTTCCATTTTTGGATTAGAGAAAATGTCAATTAATTCCTTTACCTTTGCTAGAACTTCAAGGAAAACAAAAGAAATCGTACAAGACACTCTTTAATTTTTGAATATCCTCTCTAAAACTTAAAGGTAATTAACTAAGTTGATGTCATTGAAGGATTCTTCATTATGAAAAGTAATACCGAGAAGGCTCTTTTTTTTTTATGGTTTTTGTAAATGGGAATTATTAGATGATGCTAATTATAGACTTTTAATTCTATCAAGAACTAAGCATACTTCAGTATAATAAAGCAGACTCATAACTAAGAATGTCTTGCTAGCTCAGGAAATTATTCATTGTATGAAAAATGAGAATGAAGGTGGAAACCTAGTCATAAGTTAGACATGTCTAAAGCCTATGATAGATTGTCTTGGACCTTTTTGACCAATTTCCTCCGGAAGATGGGGTTCTCTGAAAAGGTGATTAAGGCCATTTATAGACTTGTTTCTAGGGTTGTGCATATTAACGGTTAAACCAATAACCCGAACCAATTAATGGGTTATTGGGTTAATGGTTCGGGTTAATGGATTACCGGTTCGGGTATCGGGTGGTGCCCTGTGGTTATTGGCTTATTGGGTCAGGTCACGGTTTGGTCATTTTTGTTAACGGGTGAACCGATAACCCGATAACCATTTATTTAATTATAATTCTACCGTTCCATATATAAAGTCACTTGACTAAATGTAGGGTTCACTTGATTTCCACTTCATAAACTCAGTCTCTCAAGCGGCGTATCACAACAGAAACCCTTCTCCTCCAACTCGCAAGACGCAAGCCCGACTTGAAAACGTAAACTTACTAAACTTTTTTTTACTTCTTCTACATTGCTTTCAATTCTCACTCTTGTTTATGTGTTTTTGTATTTCTCTGTTTTGGGGTGTTTGTTGGGGTTGGGAAATTAGGGAAATCACTTCCTAGCAGAAAAAGTTCTTCGTTCTTGAATTTTTTTTGTTCGGCATAGTCTTAGGAGATGAAGCGACTTTCAGTTTTGAAGATGGGTTCCTTGTTCTTGAAATTTTTTTGTGTGAAATCTTAACGGTTAAACCGATAACAAACAACAACCGATTAACCGATAACCCATTAACCGATATCTTAACGGTTCTTTAATGGTTTAACATGTCTACAAATCGATAACCGATAAATTGAACCGATAACTTTGAAACCCGAACCGAACCGACCGATATGCAGCCCTACTTGTTTCCAACAATTGGTATTCTGTAATTGTTAATGGAACAAGATTTGACCTTTTTAACTCTTTTAGGGGTCTTAAGCAGGGGATCCTCTTTCCCCCTTTCTATTCATTATAGCTGCTGAAGCGTTTTCTAGATCTCTTAATCATCTTAACAACAACAACAGATTCAATGGTTTCTCTATGAGCAAAAGAGGACCTCAAGTCAACCACTTGTGCTGCAGATGACTTGATTCTTTTCACCTCTGGAAAGAAAAAAGAAATAGGTGAAGATGATCATGAAGGTTCTTGATGAGTATCAAATGGCCTCGGGCCAGGAGATCAATAGGGACAACACGAATTTTTTCACCCATAATATAAATGGCAGAAGAAGAATTAGAGGGCTCAAGAGATGGACTGGTTTTTCTCACTCTAAGCTATTACACCTCGGAAAATTTCCGTATGTGTTGCCTTGTGGATAGGCTAATGTGAGCTTAAGGTGGTTGTGAAATCCTTATGAGATTGAGGGAAGTATTGGATACCTTAGGGTTCATATTATAAGATTCCGAAGTTATACGAATATGTGAAATGCAGTTCAACGAAGGAAGTGAAATATAAGTCGTGTTCGGAAAGGTTTTTCTACGATTGAGCTAATAATTATTTTTGTGATGTCTTGAGGGGCTACTATAGGGCCTGTTGTATGGTTAATGAAGTATTATATAAGTGCCAAGAAGGTTCCACCAGGATTAGAAGTCAAACAAATCAACGAGAGAAAGTTCCGAACAACTGGGAGTTATACTACCACTTATACGGTCCGTATAAGAGGGGTTCGTATAACTCAACCTTTACACAAAAGGTTAATTCCATAGTGGTGTTATACGGTCCACTTATACGGACCGTATAAGTGGTCCGTATAAAATCCACCGGGCAGATTTTTAAGTTTTGTATAAATAGATGCCCTTGGTTCTTTTATTTCATTTTTCATCTTCTACAAGTATTGAGAGCTCAAAAACCTTCTCTAAACTTATTCCACCCCAATCCAAGGGAAAACAAAGATCAAGAGGCAAGAATCAAAGTGTTCATACGTTAGAAGGTTTCCTTGGGTTTGTAGACTACAAGAGATTCTTGAGTATTGAAGCTAGGGTTTTCACATAAGTTCATAGCTGCTCCAACGCTCATTCCCATGAGATAAAAGGTTAGTTTTCATGCTTATTTCATGCTATCATGAATGCTTAGTTGTTGAAGAACTTGGGATGAAGAAGAGAGTAGAAAATAAGGGCTAAATGTAATTTTTGTGATGTTTTTAAGTAGTGAGCTAACTTGAGTCATGATTACTAGTATAATATGGATATAATCTTGTTATGGAACGTAATAATGGTGATGAAGAAGCATTATATGAAAATGTGCTAAAATGGGTATGGAGTTGCTAGTATGAGTTGAACATGAGGGTGAATATTGAAGGCTTAGTGTAATGTGATTACTTGATTTGGATATTATGAGTGTATTGTGGATGTTATTGTGGTTGTTGGGAGTTGTTTTGTGATATGGTGGAAGTTGACGAAATAGGGGAAATGCTGCCCAATTTTCATTAGACTATGAATTATTCCAGTTTGAATTTAAGAGTATCATTAAGGCTTAACCATGGTATGAATCCTTCTAAATGTAGATTATTCAAGCTTCAACGGTGAACGTTAGATAGTTAAGAAGACAAAGAGGTATGTAAGGCTAACCCTTCTTTCAATAAGGCATGGTTCCTTGGCTATATATATCCTTTCATGAGTTCTATAATGTCCTCCAAATGATTCTATCTCTAAAGCTACTAAAGCTCATGATCCTCGATACTTTCATGATTTCATTGCATCCTCTATATGATAGTTGATCCTCCAAGGATAGACGTAACAAAAACGATAATGGTAATGATGTTGATGATACTTATGGACTCTTAAGTATACGTGTCTAAGTATGTATGACTATTATATGGCCGGGTATGATATCTATTGTGCACACACCACTGCAGTTGGGTAAGGATGACACAGAGCCTTGGTAGGGCCAGGTATGTATAATCACCGAGCCTTGTCATGGCCGGGTATGTGAAACCACCGAACCTCCATGGTCGGGTGTGCTATGGATACGAATATGGACACAGATGTAGATATATGTATATGTTTATATGTATGTACACGAGCACGCATTAGAAATGGAAGGTCCCTATGAAAGACAAGTAAGTAATTATGATGATGACTCTACTATCTCCCGATTCTCCCATCTTATGCTATTTCTCATGCAGTCTCTTATGCTCCTATTATGATGTTGATTATGCTTTACATACTCAGTCCTTTTCAGCCATGGTTGGAGAAGTCCTCGAATCCCACAAAGTCTCTTTTCATGATGATGAGTTGCCACCTGAAGGTTTGGGGCACAACAAGGCATTGAATATTACAGTCAAATGTAGAGATAAATTCATTTCTAAAGTGTTGATTGATGGGGGTTTAGCTGTTAACATATGTCCTGTCATTACTCCCCGAGCTTTAGGAATTGATATCGGGAAACTTCGTGATAGTCACGTGAGGGTTAAAGGTTTTGATGGAGCTCAAAGGGGTGTCGTAGGGGAAATTGACTTAGCATTGGAAATTGGACCCGTGGAGTTTACGGTGGAATTCCAAGTGATGGATATATCTGCTAGTTATAACTTGTTGATCGGAAGGCCATGGATCCATATGACTGGTGCAGTCCCTTCTACCCTGCACCAAAATTTGAAATTTGTCTGGAATCATCAGTAAATTGTGATCCATGGAGAAGGCAACAATTCAATCTATCCCGAAAACTCAATTCCTGTTATTGAAAGTGTAGAAAGGCTAGATGGATCTATTTTCCATATTAAGGAAACCATGTGTACTACTCAAGCTGAGAGGGTAAAGTTGCCACGTGACCTTATGATGGTGGCTTAGGAAATGTTGGAGAATGGCTTTAAGCCTGGTCGAGGTCTCGGAGTGAATTTGGATGGAATAGTAGAACCAATTCAATTACCACCGGTTAGAAGGATACTTTTGGTCTTGGATATGAGCCCACTCTTGAAGAAATCTCATTGGCTAGTCTCAAAAGGAAAAGTAATATTCCCTTGCCAAAGCCTGTCCCTCTCCCGAATCAGTCATTTTTCAAGGCGTCTGTCACCCAAGTATCAGAGAAAGCTGCTGAAGACAACCTCGTGGAAGGTCTCAAGAATCTATTCATTGCCGAGGAAGAAGTTGAATGCAATGTGATTCTGGATGATTGCCCTGAAACTCCAACTATCTGGGATGCTGAGCCTGGAGATGCTTTAAACAATTGGACTTGCACCCCGCCCCCGGTTCTTCGGGAGTCTTGGCAGATGATTTGTATTAGTATTTGATGAAACAACGCGATTCAAAATTGAGGCCTGAATCGTGTTTATGCTTTTGTTGTGTTTTGCCTCCACCTTTTGAAAGCTTAAATGCCGAATCCAAACTATGCTTTTCTATTTCTTATTCCGTCTTTATTTAATTAATTTCTCTTTTATTTTTCAGCAATCAAACTAGTAAATCTGCTGATACTGTGAATGTGAAATGCAATGAAACAAGCGAACCCATCGTAAATGCCAAACAAGACTCTGAAGAATATGAAGAAGACATGCAACCTGAAGAGTTAACTAAAGATTTTGAACATTTTGAGGATAAGCCAAAACCAAATTTGGATGAAACAGAGACCATAAACTTGGGAGATTCAGAAACAATGAGGGAAACAAGAATTAGCATCCATTTAACTCCGTCACAAAGGGAAGAATTGATCAACCTTTTGAGACAATATATAGACGTGTTCGCTTGGTCTTATGATGATATGCCGGGTCTAAGCATAGACATTGTTTCGCATAAGTTTCCTATTGATCCATCTTGTCCTCCTGTGAAACAAAAGAAAAGAAATATTAAACCGGATTTGTGTTTAAAAGTCAACGAAGAAGTCTCCAAGCAATTTAATGCAAAGATCATTCGAGCTACAAGGTATCCCACTTGGCTAGCCAATATCGTGCCTGTACCAAAGAAGGATGGCAAAGTCAGGGTATGCGTAGATTATCGGGATCTCAACAAGGCTAGCTCGAAAGATGATTTCTCCCTCCCAAATATTCACTTACTTATTGATAACTGTGCAAAGCATGAGTTGCAGTCATTCATTGATTGCTTCGCAGGATATCACCAAATCCTGATCGATGAAGAAGATGCTGAGAAAACGGCATTCATCACACCTTGGGGAGTATACTATTATCGAGTGATGCCTTTTGGACTCAAGAACGTAGGTGCCACCTATATGAGAGCCATGACTACCATTTTTCATGACATAATCCATAAGGAGATTGAAGTATATGTGGATGATATCATTATCAAGTCACGAAAGAGTTCAGATCACTTGATGGATTTGAAGAAGTTCTTTGATAGGTTGAGGCGATACAATTTGAAATTAAATCTCGCAAAGTGTGAATTTGGTGTTCCTGCTGGGAAGCTGTTAGGTTTTATTGTGAGCAGGAGGGGCATAGAATTGGATCATTCGAAGATAAAGTCTATTCAAGACTTGCCTACCCCAAAGAGTCGAAAGGACATGATGAGTTTCCTCGGTCGTTTCAACTACATTAGTCGGTTCATAGCGCAATTGACTGTAATATGTGACCCAATAATCAAGTTATTGAAGAAAGATGCTGCTACCAAATGGACGGAAGATTGCCAACGAGATTTTGATAGAATCAAAGAGTATTTGTCTAATCCACCTGTTTTGGTGCCTCCAAAAGCCGGAAGACCTTTGTTATTATATTTGTCTGTGTCAGCGAATGCATTTGGATGCGTGTTGGGACAACATGATGAAACGGGAAAGAAGGAGCAAGCAATATACTATTTGAGCAAGAAGTTCACGCCTTATGAGGCCCGATATACTTTGTTGGAACGCACATGTTGTGCCTTGACTTGGGTTGCACAAAAGTTGAGACATTACCTGTCTGCATATACTACTTATCTCATCTCAAGGATGGATCCACTCAAGTATATCTTTCAGAAGCCTATGCCTACTGGGAAGTTAGCCAAATGGAAAATTTTGCTAAGTGAGTTTGATATTGTATATGTTACCCAAAAGGCTGTCAAAGGGCAGACAATAGTTGATCATCTTGCTGAAAATCCCGTAGATGAAGGATACATGCCCCTTGAGACTTATTTCTCGGATGAAGAGGTGTTGTTTGTCGGAGAAGATATCTCAGAGGAATATCCAGGGTGGAGAATGTTCTTTGATGGGGCTGCAAACTCCAAAGGAGTTGGCATTGGAGCAGTCTTAGTTTAGGAGTCAGGCCAGCATTATCCAATTTCAGCGAAGCTCAGGTTTCCGTGCACCAATAATATGGCAGAGTATGAGGCTTGTATTCTTGGACTCAGAATGACCGTTGATATGAACATACAAGAATTATTGGTTATAGGCGATTCTGACTTGTTGGTTTATCAAGTACAAGGCGAATGGACCACTAAGAACGTGAAGATACTTCCATACCTGCATTGTGTGAAAGATTTGTGTAAGAGATTTATCAAGGTGGAATTCAAACATGTCCCAAGGACTCAAAATGAGTTCGCTGATGCTTTGGCAACCTTGTCCTCTATGATCCAGCACCCGGACAAGAATTACATAGATCCTATCAAGGTGAATGTGCAAGATCAACAAGCCTATTGTTTCCATGTAGATGAAGAACCTGATGGAGAACCTTGGTACTATGACATTAAGAAGTATCTCAAGGCAGAAGACTATCCAAAAGGCATAACCAGTGCTCAGAAGAGAACACTTCAAAGATTAGCAAACCACTTTTTCCTAAATGGAGAAATCCTTTATAGGAGGACTCCAGATTTAGGATTGTTAAGGTGTGTTGATGCCAAAGAAGCGGTCAAGTTGATTGAAGAAGTGCATAGCGGTACATGTGGGCCTCATATGAATGGTTTTACTCTGGCTAAGAAAATTCTACGAGCTGGCTATTTCTGGATGACTACGGAAACAGACTGCATTCGTTTTGTGCAAAAATGTCACCAGTGTCAGATTCATGGCGATTTGATTCGAGTCCCACCAAATGAGTTAAATGTGATGAGTTCTCCTTGGATATTCGCAGCTTGGGGCATGGATGTCATTGGTCCTATCGAGCCGGCCGCATCAAATGGACATAGGTTCATTCTGGTAGCCATCGACTACTTCACAAAATGGGTAGAAGCGTCTTCGTATAAGTCAGTGACGAAAAAGGTAGTGGTAGACTTTGTTCGCAATAACATCATTTGTCGATTCGGAATCCCTGAGTCAATTATAACAGATAATGGAGCTAATCTTAACAGTGGTTTGATGCGTGAGACATGCGAAACATTTAAGATTACTCACCGCAACTCCACCCCTTATCGACCTCAGATGAATGGAGCAGTTGAAGCAGCCAACAAAAACATCAAGAGAATTTTGCGGAAGATGATTGATAATTACAGACATTGGCACGAAAAATTGCCATTGGCCCTTCTCGGTTATCGCACCACTATTAGGACTTCAACTGGGGCAACGCCTTATCTTTTGGTCTATGGAACAGAGGCTGTGTTACCAGTAGAGGTAGAGATACCATCCTTGAGAATTATCCAAGAAGTTGAGTTGAGTGATGCCAAGTGGATACAAAATCAATATGAACAATTGATGCTCATTGATGAAAAGAGGATGAATGCAGTTTGTCATGGACAACTTTATCAGAACAGAATGGCCAAAGCTTTCAACAAGAAGGTAAGACCGAGACGATTCAAACCGGGGCAATTGGTGTTGAAGCGCATATTCCCACACCAAAATGAAGCTAAGGGAAAATTTGCACCTAACTGGCAAGGACCTTACATGGTTCACCGAGTACTGACTGGAGGAGCACTAATTCTAGCAGAAATGGATGGCGAAGTGTGGCTGAAAGCTATCAATGCAGATGCCTTCAAGAGATATTACCTTTAGGAACTTTTCGTCTATTTTATATGTAATATCTTGTAATGTCTTTCTACGTAATGAAAACTACGTTCCCCCGGTGGGATACATAAGAAACCTATATCGGGTTTGATCTCTTTAAGATAGAAATTTCTAAAATTCCATTTGCTTGTATGCTATGAACTACGCCTGACCTGATTCCCGTGGTGGGATATGTAGGCGGCCTACATAGGCTTCGGTCACATTATTAGAAAACCTCAATTTTATTTTGCCTTGTATGTTTTGAACTGCGCTTGACCTGATTCCCTTGGTGGGATACGTAGGCAGCCTATATAAGGCTCGGTCTCGTCATGTTGAAAGTTCAATATCCTCCTATGCCAGAAACTGGGACAATTTTTAAGGGCATCATTGCAAAACGACATCAAGAGACATGAAAGAGTATATGGTCAACATAGTCATCAGATAAAGGAAAGACTTTGGAGAAAGGACGTTCCCTTTGTTTCACAACGTGTCACGGTTTCAAGTTCGGCAGAAATTATTTATCACTATATACATATTTACCATAAATTTATGCGTATTTCCTTTTGAAATAATATGATTTTTAATCAAATAGTTTTATTAGTTGGCCAAGACTTAGAAATAGCCGGAGGTTACAAGTCCAGACAAAGCTGGAAGCACGAAGCATCTAGAACTAGATCTTCAAAGTCAACGCGAATCAACCACCCCGAAACTTACAAATTTTCTTTAAGTGCAGGTTTTCAAAATTGCGGAAACTAGAAATCTGTAATGTTTACAGCCTTGCAAGGACTATGCGTCGAACGGTTTGAGTTTTCTTATAACATTTAGGAGAAATTATTCCTCTCAAGTGTCAATAATTCTCGAAATTTACGATAAATTAATGCTTAAGTTTTACAAAGATTTTCAAATGTATCGATGCACAAATATTTTCTACTGCTTTCAAATGCTCTGTATAAATTCTTTCAAATGCACTGCACATGCATAGCACTCCCGCTTTCAAATGCTCTGCATAAATGTTTTCAAAAGCACTGCACATGCATTGCACCACTGCTTTCAAATGCTCTACATAAATGCTTTCGAATGCACGACACATGTATTGGAATACGGCTTTCAAATGCACTGCACATGCATTGCATAACTGCTTTCAAACGCTTTGCATGCCTAATTTAAGAAACACTGCACACGCACTGCACAAATGCTTTCAACCGCTTCGCGTAAATTCTTTCAAACGCAGATGCACCGTACAAATGCTTTAAAATTCACTGCATAAATGCTTTACACCATGAATTATGTTGGTTCGAAAAACCTCATTTTCATCAATCATTTGGCTTTAAAGAAAACCTCTTTATGCCGGCTTAGAAAGCCTTATTTTCATAAATCATGTGGCTTAAATAGCCTCATCTTCATATCTGGTTTAAGGCCTCATTTTCATTAATCACCGCCAAAAGCATCATTCTTATGAATCATCAGCCTAAAACCTCATTTGCATTAGCCTTAGCTAAGGCTATCATTTTATTAAATCACTGTAGCTCATATGGCCGCATTCTCATAAATTAACGCTTGAGATGTGTCATTTTAGTATGTTTATTTTATATCGCTTTACTTTCGATATTTATTTACTAACTATTTTATCTATTTTAAGTTTCGCAGGAGCTTTAGCGCAACGTGAAACTATTTCTTCGACAGTGAACTGGGGCAATCTGTTGGGAAGGGTAATCAGACTTCCCGACAAAGGTCAAGGGTCTACCTCGAACACTCGGCTCTACACCCAAATATTCCGCTTACATCCATAACCCGATCATTGAGTTCACACATATTCATAGTTCAGAATTCTCAAGTTCGATATATTTCCTCAATCATAATACCTAGTGTCATCGTAATTCGATACTGGGGCAATATTTTTCGAGGATTCGCACCAATCGTGACTCGTTCTTCATAGGTGTCGTAGTTATCCCAAAACTACACACGGTCTGATTCTCGTGCAACCCGAGATATGTAGGAAACTCGGAGACCGGAGTTCGGCCACAATTCTTTATCCTTATAGTCTCCCAAATTCTTTAGTGGGGACAAAATAGGCTATTAAGTCAACGTTTTTGCCCGAAAATTCTTTCATCATTACCGGCCAAAGAGGAACAAGTTGTTGACACCCAATTTTGTCCCGCCTTTCTTCCAAAATATTTATTTGCGCTTCTAATATTTTTGACAACTTAAGAATAGTTATTTATATTTTATTACAATTATTAGCTCTCTGTTAATATCGTCATTTCTCATTATCTAACTATAGTCATTGGCTATTATCATTATTATTACCGTTATCATTATTACTACTATTATTATTGTTATTATTATTATTTTCATTATATTTCCATCACGTAATATTATAATCGTCATGATCACTTTTAACATTTCTATTTATCATCTTACGCAAAAACGCATCGCATTTATCTTATTACTTACTTTTAAACTTTATAAATATTATCACGCAATTATTGCGATATCATGTAATTTTATTTGAGTACTAAGGAATATATATTTTTATATTAAGTAATATTTTAGCACGCGTTAATTTATTTAGAAGCCTAAAGAAATATACGAAGAAGAGTATTTTCAGTCCAAGAATTGAGCCCAAAATCTATTCCTAAATAAAATCCCAAAGGGTTTCAGCAATTCTGCCCATTGGCTATCCAAAACGCAGCCCAGATAGCTCTAAATAGGCCCAAATCGGTTAGCCCAATCAATTACCAAAAGTACCCAAAACTGGCCCTAAATATTAGCAACCCTAATCTACTCACCAGCCGTTCCATCTCTCTCCTTTCTCTCTAGCCATTTTTACACTAAGTTACAACTTTCTTCAGCCGTGGGCAGGTCCTGCCTATCCCATTTTTGCACAAAATTTGTCTCTACATTTGCCTACCTATGTGCTCTGTTGTTTAAAGAGAAGAATTTCCCGTTCTTGCTTCAAGACGCGCTATAATCCATAAGTGGTCGAACCATTTTCGGGAAATGTCTAAGTCAAATCACGTGAAGATCTGTTAATATTCGGATTCAAACGGTTCCATTTGACTCGTTTTCAAACCCTAGGTGATTGAAATCCCGCCCAAAACTTTGAATCCTAGCAAACCCTACTTGGTATCTATAAATACTAGCATTTGGAGTCCATTTGGACCAGGTTCTGGCCGCCACTATTGCTCTCAAAAACTCTTGTTTTCTTCTCTTTTCTTACCTCCTAAAAGTCCAACTGTTTGCTGCCATCTTTTTTTTACATATAAAAAAAAATACTCAAATTCGAGGTCGGATTGCGTCGGATCTAAGACCCCCGCACCTCGTTCACTGCACCATTAAAAGGTAATTTTTCCTTCGTCTCAGCTTTATTTTCCTTTTTGTTAAGTTCTGTGTGCATTCTGAATCCTAGTATAGGTTAGCTTAGTTTTGAAACGCTGTGTTAGAATTATATGAGTAATCTCTTCTTCCTCGTCCTAGTTTTATCAGTTCTGAATGTTTTTTTTTTTCGAATTCCTATAGATTAGTTTTATTTCTATGTTTGTGTGTAATCCTCTCGTCGTTTTTGCATTTTTGTTTTTCTGTTAATTTGTTTCTGCCCATAGTATGATTTTGTGTTAGTCTGAGTTTAGTTGTTGTGTTATTATGTGGATTAGGTGTTTAATTTTCATGCTCGTCTTGGTATTTTTTTTAAAGTTCTGTGCATTCTGGTTTTTGTGTAGAGTAGCTTAAATTCAACTTTGCTTGAATTATATGTTTCCTCTTAAAGTTGCTGTAGTACCGTTTATGTTGCGTTATCCAGTTTAGTTTCAATTTTCTTTGAGTTAGACGATTAATTTTCCTTATCTAAGTTAATCGAAAGTTGCTAAGCATGAATTCGTATAGCATTTTTGCTTTCTGTATGGTTTATTCTGGTCACCGGGTCTTGCTTTGGCTGGAATAAGAATAGGTTGATATCCCATTTTTTCTTTTAGCTGATCTTAACTCCTCAAGCAGACATATTACTTTTTCTTTCCTCCTTCCCAGAACTCACACCTATTTCTACTCTGTTTTGAGGCAAGAAAATTTGAAAAAATGTAAAGTTTTTCTGTTAAGAGTTTCTTTCAGTTTATTTGAAAATGAGCCAGGTCTTTCCTTTAAATTTTAAAGTCTCCATTCTGTCCATTTTATGGGTGTTAGTTTGGTTCCTTACATGTTTGGTTGAAGGATATTCTCAGCCTGCTCTAGCTATGGAATTTGGTCTAGTTAAGTGGTGACCTGATAATCACCATACACCCGTTTAAAGAGAGTACTGTATCCTTCCAGCAGTAACTTTTTTCTCTTTATTTCAATTCTCATAGTTGTGAAAATGTCGTTAGCTCTCGTTGTTTTTGTTTAAACAAATATCAGTATGTTTATGTTTAGACTTTGGCGCTGTCCATTTGTTGAATCGACATTCTCTGCACCTTAAATCATGAAGTAACCATGTTTTAAAGATCTTAGCAATTTTATAGAAATGAACAACTCTATTTTGTTTCTTTTGAGTGTTTAAATATTGAATGGACTAGTTTGAGTACCCTTATTTGTTATCGTTGTGAAATCCTTTAAGAGTGTGTTTTCGCCTTGAAGATTAGTGACTTAGAGCCCGTTTGGATTGACTTATAAGTTGCCTATAAGTTGCTTATAAGTTGTTTTCAGCTTTTTTGAGTGTTTGGCTGGCCAGCTTAAAGTCATTTTGTGCTTAAAATAAGCTCAAAAAAATAATTGGGCTCATTTGACTTAGCTTATCTAAAACAGCTTATAAGCTGAAAACAGCTTATAAGCCAAAAAAAAAAAGTTAAACTATCCAACTTATTTTTTTTAACTTATAAGCTGCAAACAGCTTATAGGCATAAGCCCATCCAAACAGGCTCTTATTTTTTAGAACTTAGGAGAATTGGTTTTTGGCCCTTTTAGTAGACTGTTGGGAATTTTCTTGCTCAAAAATCAAGTCCGTCTTTTCAAACCTCCTTAAGTTATGGAGCATAAATGAGTTTGAGAACTGAAATGATCACTGGTCCTAGAGGTTAATTGTTCTTTCTTGTTGGATCAACATGAGATTAAAATGTGCTAGCCTATGTGCTTTCTTTAAAAGTGTTTGTTTTAAAAAACTGACGTGAGAATGTATTTGTTTCTAGCTACTACTAATTCATACCTGAACCTGAGCTTAAACTTTCCTTACTACACAAATCAGTAGTTAAGTCAAGGTTAGGATAAAGTTGTGATTCCCTCTTGATCTTCCTAGTTATATAAATACGTTCACAAGTTAAGGTTTGAGTTAGGTATATTGAGACTATTAGCGTCCATTTTTAATCTGAGAATGATGGTTTCAATAAATAACTCCATGTGCTATAAGGTGACCTCTCCTTCCTTTATTTAGTTACTGTCATTGTTTGTCACACCATGGGATAAATTCATGTTTTCAAAAACCAGTAACTTCATCTTTAGTATTTCAAAATATGAACTCGTGTCAGTATGTAGTTATTGTATAGATGAAGTATCATTTTAGTAGTAATCTTTCTCTCTTTACTGAGTTGATTGAAGGCAGATTTTATCATGCGTGCTAATCATGAAACCTTAGTATGTACTCTATGATTATATCTGGGAGTCTTATGTAATAAGGTTTGCCATCCTTGGTTATTTTTGGTTTTGACATTAAAGAGAATATGACCTGCTATGTAAACATTATGGAACTTTGTCAAATTATATGCTCAGTTTGATAGTTTTCATACTTTAAACTATACGGCTGATTTGTATGAAGAATTTGTTCAGTTTCCCCTTTTTTTTTTTTTTTTTTTTTTTTTTTTTTTGTGTCTTGCATTCTAATCCATTTTTTTCCTCGTCTTTGTTTACATGTGCACCCTGGGAGCAAATGGAGTCTTAATTCGGGACTCTTGCAAACTTGGAGTCTTAACCTGAGACTCTTCTATTACCGAGCATGGAGTCTATTCCGCAGATTTTCTTTTAAATGCATCAAATCTATCAAGAGGAACGAGCAAAATTGCTCGGGACATCTTTTGGCTATCTTTTCCTTACCAGTCATTCCATCTTCATTTTTTTTACAATTGCTGGTTTGCTTATGTTTGGTGTATCCCTGTTTTGGGATTTTAGGATAAACTTAGTCAATGTATGTTTTATTTGATCATTTAGACTGTCCCAATCATTTATTATTAATAAGGTAATATTTTCCATCACTTAAAAAGAGTAACAATGTTTACCTGCGTAAGAACTTAGTTATGAATTTGACAATAGTCTTTGAGGCCGTGCTACATCTTTTTTGAAATAAATTAGTGCACTATTTAAGCTTGTGTATTTTCTCAACTCTTATTTTACTCTATTGCTAAAAAAAGTAGCTTTGGAACAGCTGAACTAAAATTTCCATTTTCCAGTTTTGAGCCATTTTTCAAAAAGTAACTTTTTAAGAAAACTCTAATCAAGTTGTCTAAATTTTGTCACCTTAATGAGTCTATAGAGTTTAAAATCACTTGGTATTTCTTAAAGGACATTTAAGAAATCATTTTACAAAAATTGTTCGTGTCACTGAAGTCCTTTACTCGAAGATAGTTTGTTTGGCTATTCGTGTCAAATGTAAGTTTCTTTTATTTTCAACTGTTCGCTAAAATATGAAGCTTAGTTAGTATGTCATTTAGTTCAAATGATTTTATGCTTTAATTATTTAACCAATAACATTTTCACCTATATAAATTAACTTAAGTTTGGCAGGTTAACCGTAGTTAACGGATCTTAAAGGATGCTTTATCCCTTCTCTTTAAGATAACTAAGAACCCTTACCTAGAATTACATTAATTAAGCAGACCATTAGCAGAGGTTTAATTTAGCTTTATTTTAATTAATACTTAGGTGTCCTAATTTAACATTAAAATAATTAGGTGGCGACTCTTTAAGTTAAATAATTAAAAATCACCAATATGTTGTACTTCGCTTTGACTCGGTTAAAATGGGGTATAACATCTGACCCTTATTTGTGAGATGTAATTATGAAATGAGTTTAAACTTGTTGCTTAAGATTGTCTCGTCAAGGTGGTACGATCGGTGGAATCAAACTCCCAGAATGCCGGTTACAGCTTTGGATCATGACAAATATTCATCAGTGACATGATTCAAGCAAAACAGAGACAGTTATACGCACATATTCTTCGCAATCTGTACCATATTCTTTTCTCACACAATTAAAAGCAATGGAGCAAAATGGCAGTAACATGACTTCTGCATATTATGCACTTCATATAAATGAAACTAGAAACAAGCTTAAACAAGTTCACCTGTACTGAAACAGGTTTTGTTACTTGTTTCAGAAATAATGTACTGCTCAGTAAACGTTCCTGTGTCCATACCGACAAAATTCCACCCAAGAATTATTCAGATGTATGTATAAGAGCTTAAATTGAACCAAGAGAAGGTACAAATACATATATACACAGTCTTTTCTTTAAATCAAAACAGAAAAGAGCTCAAGGAATATAAGCTTGACCTATTAAAGATCAAGGTTTATTATGGACTTGCATCTTCAATCTGTAACCTGCAGGCTTCTTTCTCTTGATCTTAATCATATGGCCTAAAAATTTAGCATAACGACTCACCATTTGCTTGAATTTCAATCCATTTTCTGGCTGTTTTACAACCATCTCAAGTTGCCTTTCTTCTTCTGTGAAATGGTGCCCCAAAGAAGTTCCTCTACCTTCAATCAACTGCTTCAAGCTCTTCTTTTGATCTTCTTCTTCTTCTTCATCGTTGTTACTGATTACCCCTTTTTCTGCTTTCTCTTCTCGTTCTTCATTCACATCTTCTATGTTTTCAACTGAATTGATCAATTCTTGAGGGTGTTGGGGACTTTTGACAGCTTCTTCTTTGACAATCAATGGTGATTTTCTTGTTCTTTTTGACATACTAATATCATAACGAAGTTTTCTTGGAAAGCATTCACTTTCCATATCCTTCTGTTGTTTCACTGTTTGTTTATGGTGCTTCTTAATTCATAGGCATACTGAATAAATAATTCTAGAGTTTACTATTGAAGGTTTGCTTAAGGGTCAGCTTTGGAGTCCTTTTTAAAGGTAAAATGTCAGTTTTCTTGGCAGGTTTTATTCTTAAGTTTTTGAATTATACACTGGTGGTGTAAAGATTACTATAGTGATTTAAGTTTTGTACACGGTTAGTGAAAATTTCTTTTTGCAACATCAGGACATCTTTACCTGTTACAAAAGATTTCTAGATTTTAATCTCACATTTCCTCTTTTAAGGAAATTTAGCTATAAATATATTTTAATTGGCGTGATAGAGTAAAATATTATTTACACAAACAGTGTGTGTATATACATATAACTTCAACTCTTATTTAAATGCCCCTGATATGTAGAATTCTTTGTTGTTATATGTCACTTTAATTTGATAATGTAAATTTTCTTTTACGCTATCGATGCACCGAACATAAACTCTTTTACGAATATCTCGATCAGTGTAACGATGTGTTCACTAGGAGATGAAGAGGAGTTGGTGTTGATGTGTAGGTAATGCTTAAGTGCAATGGGATTAACCATTGGGGGAGAGTTCTAATCATCAACAGTGTAGAGGAAATCTGTAAAACTTACGACTGTAAATTTGGCCACCTTTCATTTTCTTCAATTATTGCAGATTGAAATTCATTTTAATTCAATTTCACTCCTTTTTATTTTTCATTAGAGTGAACTTCTACTTCTTTCATCCCAAATTTCGGTCACTATTAATTCCCTAAAATCAAGTTTTAATACAGAACCTACCTGTACAACTCTACTCACTGTTTACGCAAAATCAATAGATGCATCATGACATGTATTTGTACATAGACTTTCAACGCTTAATTTTGAAAAATTAACATCCATTCTCATCTCATTAAATCCCTTAATCAATTTTCAAGAGAACGTTTACTTTACTCAGACATCCTATTGTTTTGTTATTTGTTTACTGTTTGCATAAATATCACCTCACTAAATATTTTGACACTTCTGTTACTGAAATTTCTGAAGGAAAAAAAAAAAAAGGCTTTGCAAAACATTTGATTATTCAAGAAAAAAAAAAGAACGTTGAGAAGTTAAATCAAAGTCTTTAAATAGGCACAATGACAAAATCTACCAACTTACCTAAAAAAGACCAGTTTTTTAATTAATTTAATTACTTATATCATATTGCTGCTTCAGTTTCGCTCAAATGTATTAAATCTAATTATACTTCTGTCTGGGTTAAATAACCCCAGTAGCAACATTAATCATGCTATATTTCCACTAAAAACTTCTTATAAAACTTCAACAAAGGCCACCATGCATGAAATAGAGATATCTCCTATTGATTGAATGGAAATTGTTGTAACAAATACGAGTTAGAAGAACAAGAATAATAAAACAGTAGAAAAAAGGGGATGAGGGGATGATTCCAGAAGTTACTCCAATACAATTGTCTATCCCATTTTTCCTGACCTGCTAGAGTACTAATTAACTATTCTCTAATTGAGGTCCGCACATAATTTTCTAAACTCGAAATCATTGCTAGTGATCAAAGTTGTTTGTATAAATAAACCTATTGAGTTGGAGTAAGAAGTTACAGCCAGAGTTTCTTTCCAAGAGGCATTAAAAATTGTTGCTAAGCTTAATCAAAAGAACCTAGCCATATACTGACAAAATGAATATTTCAATAATCAGCAACTAGGTCCATCTCCTTGAATTTAAATATGGTGATATAATGTTTCTCCAATTCCAGAAAAGAAGTTGAAATATGCACAGTGATAATAGGACATCACAAAACATACTGTCACCTCTATGGCTACACTGATAGTATCCTGTATACAAGAAATTATATTCAAGACATGCTAAATATGATGTTGCTCCCAAACGCACACGCAAGTATACACGGTCGTACAAGTAATATAGGAATAAAGTCTAGATATCGTTTCCACAGGGACTTATGATTAACTATTTACTAAATTAAACTAATGAAAAAGGCTCAAATATGCCTTTGAACTATCGGAAATGACTCATTTATGCCACTCATTAATAGTTTGACTCATTTACACCTTTGAACTATCGAAAATGACTCATTTATGTCACTCATCAATAGTTTGGCTCATTTATGTCATCGCCCGTTACCAAAATGACCCATCCATGCCATTTTTCATTAACGCCGATTTTATAATACCAGATATGATTCGTGGCCTCTAATTAGAGGTCTACGTCTTTTAATTAAACCAGCTCAATTTTAAATCCCAAATTAATAAAATATCCGACCCATACACCCTACCCACCCACAACCATAATCCAGTTGGAGGCCACGTGTCATATCTGGTATTGTAAAACCGGCGTTAATGAAAAATGACATGAATGAGTCATTTTGGTAACGGGCGATAGCATAAATGAGCCACACTATTGATGAGTGACATAAATGAGCTATTTCTGATAGTTCAATGGCATAAATGGCCAAACTATTGACAAGGGACATAAATAAGCTATTTTCGATAGTTCGATGACATATTTGAGCCTTTTCCATTAAACTAATACTAATTATCTAAAAAAAATAAATTCAAAGTTATATTTATAAACTAACTAAAAATAAAAGAAAGCAAATAATGAACTTCAACCAAGAAAGAGTGGATTTTTATCGGAGAAGAGATAGATCTAGGGCTATGACTACTAACCATCTAGTTGAGTCTTCAAATCGTTCTACCTATGGGTTACTAGTTGACGGTTGATGTTAACTTTATGAGTATCTTCTGAGTTGCTCACAAGCCTGTAGATGTTACTCCAATGCCTATATTCCTATGGTCATCAGAAAATAACAAGAACACATTTATATCTCCGTATTCAACTAAGCGAGGCTAAAGGGTATATTCCTATCCTCATTAGCGAAACGATTAATCGAACAAGCTCTATTTATTCTTATTATGCATGCAAATTCCTTATCCCTAGTTCAATTTACATGCCACAGATAGTGTCTAACTATTTCGTCAAATAATCAAACAATTAAGATCAAGAATAAATAAATAACCTAAAGATGGAAAATCAATAGATATAAACGATAATCAAACGTCAACTTTCATGTTTGAGCCAAAACCCTAGAACTAAAGAGTTTAGCTCCACATAGACATGAAGGAAAAACAACAAATCATCTGAATAAAAACGTAAAAATGAGTACTATAGAAAAGAGAAGGTAAAACCCTGTAACTCCGGCCTCCACGGCGATCCCAAGCTCTCTCTCTAGGTCCAAAGTTCTGAACTAAGGGTTTCAAGTTATGTAAAAACTCTTTCTTATACATTATTTATAGGTGTAAGAAAAAGCCCAAACAAAATAACCGAGTCCAAAACAAATTGGGAAATAATTGCCTTCGGAAATAACGTCAATGCGCTAACTCATATTTTCCGGTGACTAAATTTTGCTTGGAAAATTTAATGTCTTCACTTGCTGCCACATGTGTAACTCTAACATTTTGATTCAACTTTTGCTGCCAAAAAAATTTCTTGTCGCTTTCCACGTAGACAAATACCTTGTTCACTCCCTCCAGATGGCCATTTCGTTGCAGGTATGCACGTTCTTTCTTTATTTTCTTCTTTTGCAATTGTGTATTTTTGCATTCTTTTATTTCAACCAATCGTTGGTTCAAACGTGACTACCGGACCTTGGGGAGGAAGTGCTCACTTGCTGCACTTCCTGCCCAAGGTCCGGTGCAGGGGACATGTCCGAAAGTCCTCTGAAAAAAGAGGACGACGGGGGAGAGCTTCTTTCTTGATGGTTGAACGGAATCAAGCCCAAGGGCAATAGCTGACATTGTTGAATTAGCTGACAGAAGAAGCGAAAGGTATTCTGATTGTTGTTTCATTCCTTCACACTTTTCACTCAATTTTGCTCCAAATCTCTTCAATTTTGCAATTCTTTATTTCTACATAATAAAATATAATATTAAACACAAATTAATATAATAACATTCAAAAGACGATTAAAAGTAACAGAATGTGAGACAATAATGGCTAAATATATGTATTTTTGACCGAACATCATATGACATCTTCCAAAGATGTAATAGTACTCTTAACTTACCGTGCCACCAATTTTTACAAACGTGCACCATCCCAAATGAAAAGGGCTGCACCAATTTCAAATTAGTTACACAAAATCCTGCAACTCTGCAGATATGATATTTGCAGTGCCGAAGCTTCTGCATACTTCACTCAGAGGCGGACCTACGTGGAAGGGTTGGAGTGCACGTGCACTCCCACCCTTTGAAAAAAATTATGTATACATATATGTGTATATATTTTGAGAAATTAGTATATATTTAATTGTGCATCTAATAAACGAAAGTGTTTTTGGGGCACGTTGGTTGCAACTGCTGCTTCCCTTACATGTCACTCCGGATCGAACCCCAAATGTCACTTTTAATTATTTTTTTGAGCCTATTTTTAGGAAAACAATAAGCGTTAAATGAGCTCGCCTAGATTCGAACCTGCACTGTCACCACATGTTGTACAGCCTTAGCCACTGAACTCTCTCTTTCATTTGCTTCACTGTGTAAATTTTATTTATTACACATATTGGACCTGTATACTTGTATTTTCGTCACTGCTACGCTATTAATGACCTGTCTGACACAATATTATCCCTCAGTTGTCATTTTTTTTTGGCGTTTATGTTAAGATAATAGTGCCCCCGCCGTCTTAAAATCTTGGGTCCGCCTCTGGAGATAACTCTCTGGAAGGTGTTCAAGACCTTATTTGAGCTATGGAACAGAGAATTATCAAGCCATTGTCTAATAAAAGACATTGAAGGAAGTTTCTAAAGAGGAACCAAAAAGAATAACACATATTCATCAGTAAAGAGGTTGAACAACCATAGTCTTGCATCCTTTTCAAGATCGGGTCACTACAACAAATTCGATTATCAGGGACAAATAATTTCGTCACTTATAAGTCATATTTCGTCACCAAAATCTTGTGTGACGAAAAAAATTTCGTCAATCATTCGTCCCTAAAAACGGGTCGCTAAAAGTATACAAAGACAACTTAATGTTTCGTCGCTAAATAAAGTTTATTAACTACGAAATCCTCCTTTCATCCCCAAATGCATAGTATTTGTGACGAACATATTTGTCATAAAAAGGATAGATTTTCGTAGTTGATAGTGTGTTTTTGTCACTAAAGAGGCTATTAGCACCGACGAAACTACCTTGTCACTAACTATGTAGTTTGTTCAGTGACGATATCAATTGTCTCAAAAGATATATGTATTTTGTAGCTAAAATAATGTAATTTCGTCACTAAAGACTGCCTTTTATATACAAAAAAATGTTTCGTCCCTAAATGTATAGAGATTAGTGACAGATTTGTTGTTATAAACAAAGTTTACAATTTTGTAGTTAAATCTATCATCTCGTCACTAATAGTATTGCTTTTGCTGACAAAATAAATTGTCACTGTAAATTGTCATGATTAGTGACAATTACAATTGTCATAACATAAAGCATTAATTCGTATCCAATAAGGAGGAGGATACTAGGACAAATATATTTTTGTCGCTAAACGTAGTCAACTTATGACGAACTAATTTGTTTCGTGACGAAAATATATTTGTCTAGAAAAATTTAGTTTAGTCGTCGCCAAAAATTAATCCTTTAATGACAAAATATTTGTCACTAATTATAGACATTCGATGACGTTTAATTATTTTGTAGATATTAGTTTTTAAAATAGAATTGCATAAATTGAAAATAAAATAATAAAACATACCAGATAATAATACAATTCACCCATGATCATACAATTAAGAACAACTAAAATTGTACTGAGATCATATCTCTTTACAAACTCCTAAACAAAAGTAAAATTGTCTAATAACAAGAAAATCCAACTGAAATATACTAAATATTACTCCTAAACTAAGACAGACAATGCAGTTTCTTCCAAAGTACCAATCCAACTGAAATATACGAAATATTACTCCTAAAATAAGACAGATAGTGCAAATTTTTTCAAAATACTAATAATGTGGTGACACTCAACTTGCAATCAGTCTTGATTCAATTCCCACATTTAATACCTGCGGAAAAGAGAGAAAAGAAAATTAAGATTAGCTTTAAAGTGCAGCAGTTGAAGAATTCAAATCCCAAATCCAAAGCTAAATAGAGTTCATCATCAAAAGGGTTTATCAATTTGGAACAATATCATGCTGTAATACTATAAATAAGATGATATCGAGAATGCTTTGTAAGCAGACTGAGATGCCAATATAAAAACCAGAAAAGAGAAGTCCATTATACCAAAATTGATATAGAAATCGCTGATGTATATTTGAATGACGCCAGGAATATACAGTGACCAACCATGCATGAGCCAGTTACAGATAAGAGCATTTGTTTATAAATTGAAGTGTTACTCAAACTGCCAGGACTGCATACTAAGTCGCGGCCAACAACCCAAAAAATTAAAAAGAAAAAAACTGGCAGCCAACAATAGTACCACAAATGACAAGAAATGAGAACTAGCTTGAACAAGAAACCATTAAGAATCCCAAACCAAAAGCATAGTCAAATAGAAAACATCTCTCTTAATGAAATAGAGAAACGAAACAAAACTCATGCTAATAAAATGGCTGTTAGATGGCTGCTAGAATTAACACATGGGATCAGACACGTAGGACCCTAATTGATATATATAACAAAAGAACTATAATAGGACTTGTGATGTAAAGTTGTGTTATTTCTAACCTTGATGGCGATGAGCTAACGAAATGTTGCATTTTTTTAAACATTTCTTCTTGGCGTGCTGCTAGAGTAACCAATTGAGAATTTAATGCTTGTATCTGGGACTACTGGGTTTCTATCTGGGACTGCTGGGTTTCTATCTTGGACTGCTGGGTCTCTACCACAATTTCAGCTGTATTTAATCGTTTATGTAAATCATGTTGGGCACTAGCAGCTTCCTCTTTCGTCTTTCTAAGGGAATCTTCTAATTCTGCCGTTCTTCTTTGTGTGGCTCTCGTAGTATCAGGTTTCGGACCATAACTGAGACCTTTAATGTACCCCGATTTTGTACCAAGCGTAGTATCCATAATTTGATCAGTGGTCATGCAAGGCTCTCCCGGCTCTCCCGAAGTATATATATCTTTCAAATCTTTCATATTGTTCTGCATAAGAATATTAATATTATTTAAATTAATTATAAATCTAGCAGAAAATACAACTTTGCAGCGAAAACACGCTACCAAATAGAAACACAAGACACAAATTCTACCAGCGAACACAACAACATCTAGATTGGAAATCAGTTTTTTGGGAAACTATAACAAAATAAATATTCCCTGGTAAAATGGAATTCACCAAACTCGCTCGGGAATTTATTTGAGTAGCTGTTTATGTTGTAAAGTGGAATTTTCATTATTTTAAAGTCCAATCACAAGAAAAAGCTTATTATGAATTACTCAAGGCTAATCTCAATTTCTAAGTCAAAAAGAAAGAAAACATAACTTCTGAAGAATATTTACCCGGACAAATGCAATGGCTATGGTACTAAAATAATAATTTTCTTACATAGTTAGTCTCAGCCTCTAGAGATGACCATCCTTTTTCAGTAGAGTAATGAGTACTCTTGTAGAACTCGATTCTGTCAGGCTCTACTCCATTTTCAGCCTATAAAATAAAATATTAATATGATGTAGAACTAAAATATTGTTAGTAAGAAGAACAAAAATGGTATAACTTACAAGTTCAGCCCGAGCAGGTACAAACGCTTTTGACCCCATAAAATGATTAATTTTAAGCTTAGCTCGATTGGCCCTGTTTATCTCGCATCGTTTCTACAAATAAAATATAAATATATGTAACTTAAACAACAAGGAGAATAACATGAATATAAATTACCTTATGCGCTGGATCAGCCCACATGTCACAAAGCTTATTACAATTTTCTCGGGTCAACTCTGGCACTTCAATTTTACGAGCTTCTTCCTCGGAACGTGCACTTTCAAATAGCTGTTTTAACTTGTAACGCCATTGTCGGCTTCTATTTTTCAGAATATCTTCAACACTATCTTTCACGCAATACTCGTCCAAATCAATTTCAAACTTCTCCTAAAAAACAGATATGTTGTGAAGAAACACACAAACAATCAAAATCCCTTTTATATTAAAACAATAACTAATCATAACATCGGCCAATATACTAGTTAACTTCAAACTCAAGTATATAGACATATTGGAAATTTGAAGCATGTTCGTATCACTGATCCTACTTATCTAGGAAAGGATTTAGTACAATCTTGTTTCAAACCAGATCTAATACTACATACATCATACTTGTTCATAACTGGTTATTATTATATTGTCCTTGATCCAAACTGCGCTGAAAATGATAGGGGTTTACTAAGCACTGTGATTACTACTGCAAATTACACTAATGATATTTTAGTAATATATGTATATGTGGTGCATCTTTGTGTGGTATTTTTGTTCATATTACTTTGCAGATTCATAAAAAATATGCAGTGTGCAGAAACTCTTGCACTTTTGCTGGTTTTTTGTTCTGTAGGACTCTAAAATTTGCAAAGTGGTTGAAAGTGACTATTAAGCCATACTTTATCCATTTATTGGATTTCTCTCAATGTGTGGTATTAGCACTAGGTGCTCAACCTACTGAGGGATCGCCAATTTATGGAAAGGGTAATGGTTTTCTTAAATGGCAATACTATGTAACTTGGTGCTGCTACAACAACTACAGTAACTACAGTGATACACCAGGCATAGTAAAAGAAGGCCATAATTAATCTATTTATTGGCTCTTTCTGAGTGTGTGGTGTTAGTACTATGTGCTTAACCTGCTGAGAGATTGCCAAATTTAGGAAGAGTACTGGTTTTAGTGGTTTTGATACAGCTAAGGATGGTCAAGTGGTGCTATTATTAAGCAGAAAAAGCAAGGAATCACAAGAGCTACTGTATACTCATGCAATATGGCTAAAGACTTGAAAGATCAAATATGCAAATACCATCAGAAATGTTACTCAGGAGAATTTCACAAGGCCTAGGAGGATTTGCAGCAACAACATCAGGGAAAAAACATTTGCAAGGTTATGCTAAGCTTGGAAAGACAACAAGAAATGGTGGAACAAAGGATCAAACTTGGGTCATCATTTGGAGGATAATGCAAGGCAAGCAGCAATGGAGAGGAGCATAAATCAATATGCAACTGATTTTTTTCCACAAGGAAGGCTATGTATGCAGCAGTTTTTCACACACAGAGGCTATGCATGCACAGTTCCATATCAGCAGTGCAGTCAAGGCAAAAACTGCATTGTATAGAAGCAGTTTATGGCCATTTCTTGGCCAAAATTGTTTCAGTTACATAAGTGAACTTACTACTAGATTTCGATGGAGATAGATATCGCCGATGAGTTCATCAAATAAATAGATAAATGAGTAACAACAATACTCAAAAGAAGAGAACTCACTATAATCACTACCATGTAATAAAATTACAAGAGTATAGAATCCTTACGTGGCATCTAATTAGTGCTGCATCTTTGTCCTCTATTGTGAGTTCCTTCCACTTGTTTGGAAGCGAAAGAAAATTCCTGGCAATTATCCCTAGTTCATTGGATAATTTTTCCGACTGTGTTGGCTTAGTTGGCCTCCCTTTACCAACTGGAATCTCAATTTTCATCTTGCTTCCCATAGTCTTCCTCATCCTTTCAAGACCTTTCGCTCTAGTCTTGCCACGACCATTCCTGATCCTAGTGGAATCATCTGATGGAAAAAAGTCAGTTCAAAATACCACATATGAGTATGGCACAGGATGAAGACAGAAACAACTGAAAACTTTGCTTCATTTTGTTGTATCTTAGCAGACAACCAAGTCAATAAATTCATCGACAAAACAACAAGAATATAGGAGAGCTAATAGCATCTCCTTTGATCATTCAGATCATGCCCCGTGATTATAAATTTCATAGATTATATAAAATATCGTTGGATTCCAAAGGCGTAGATCACAACAACTATCCGCTCAGGAAAAGGTTAAATTGTGCATATTGACAGAGTAGGTACCTTTACATATCTGGTTACACCATGATGAGCAAAGGAGAGCCGGTCAAGAATAAAACAAGTGTAACTAATACAAGTTATCATGAAGAAACTATTACATGTAATCTATGCCAACATTTTCTAACTTCTTAGACTCATGTAGCTTATATAGCATACTGACAAAGCAAAATCAATCGCAACTGCTCATACAAATATTCAATGTCTTGCATTTTAAGAAAATATGTCTTGATATCATGAAGCACTTCTTTTTAAAATGTTGAAATAGCATCAGATAACTTTATGAGTTAAATTCACAAATCTTGGGTTGATGATTGAATAACAGTCAACATCAACATAAGAATTATTCGAGTAACTCGGAAATGTAGGAAAGAGAGGAAAATAAATTAAAAAACACAAAAGAAAGAGCAAAATAAAATCTACATAAATAACACGAAATATCAATTTTTTTTAATTTGCACTTAAATGATCTACTTTAAACTAGTAGAAGATGGATGAGCACACTAAACAATTATTACATATTTTCATTATTTACAACCCCAATTCTGAGTGTATTAGCTCTAAAATTTTCTATATTCCACTTATAAAGAATCCCCATTGTGTATCAAAAAGAATTTCACTGTCCTGTGCAGAATAATGAAAGGAAAATGAACCTTGTTTCTCGATTATCAATAACATGCTTATTAATAACTTGCTTATCGTTCCAATCATTAGTGGTTGAATGATTTTCGGTAGAGTGAACTGAATCAACCTCATTTATCCTACTACTTCGTTTGCCCAATATCACTCTCACCATCCTCAAATAATGAGCTAATGTCTATCTCTTTCTTTACAAGTTAAACATAAATGAAAGTTTCGAAGGTTAATGTTTTTTTATTCCAACTTGGCCAATAACTAAATAATTTAATTCTAATTAATAATAAAACGTATTACCTGTATTAACAACGGGAGTAACGTTTGATTCATCCGGTGATTGAGTAGCTCAAATAGTTTCCCCTGTAAGTGTAGTTTGTTTGAAGATATGACCTCCTGGTGCCATTGATTTGCAAAATTCTACCAAAACACAATATCTAATTTTAGTATGATTATAAGATGTAAACTCCACTGGTTTAACAAACCAACAGTTATATAAAAGCACCAACCATTGATAATTAAAGGACAATCCGGAAAGAACATAAATCATCAAATTGGAAAATCTCACGCACGTCATTTATTTTTTGGTAAATAAACAAATTTTATTACCAAAAAGTGGCATTATGTCACATCACGTTTCAGTTTGACAAGAAAAAAAAGTGTGCAGAGTCTTCAGACAGTTGTCGGTTGTAAGAACAACCATCAGAAGAAGGAAAAGTTCAGCAAAACAGGAAGCGAACTCAAAGCAAAAAAACATTTACGAAAATATCAAATAATTTGACATTAAAAAGTCATTGTACACCACTTAAACTGACCACACAAAGTCATAAACAACAACATGCTCCCAAGGAAGGATCTGTAAAGTTTATTTGTGAAAGGGTGCAGAAAGACTTGCAACACTAAGCTTCGAGAATTATAATTTAGAAACTTCTTAAATCTAACTTTTTCAAGATTTGCTCCTCCATAGCAGGTGTTTGTAAAACATTAGGTTGAAGTTGAAAAAGGAGTACCGTATTTTGAAATTGAAGTAATGTTTGGACATGCAGTCGAAAATTCGTGAATGAAATCATTACACTTCAGTTGAAATATTCGTCAAACCGATATTTCCGTAGTTCTGAAATTTAGTATGTGCAAAACATTGTTGTTCAAACTATTATTTGCCTTTTACTGAAGTTCAGAATTAGAAATAATGAAATGACACTCAGATGCCCACATGGGTCCTTAATAGCCTTGAAACTATGCATTCAACCCAAAACCATTCCAACATGATGCTAATATCTAGATCTCTCAAAAAAAAAAAAAAATTACCAACAATTCCGCCTCTATCCCAATCTATTAATCTATATATTTTAAAAAAAAAAAGCAATGCAAACCCGAGGGCTCTCTTCTCTCTTCTCTCTCTGGTCAATGCAGTCCTAGCCTCCCATGGCTGCTTCGGCCTCTCCTCAGCTTCCCATGGCTGTGGGAGAGATGACTACTAACCCTACACCTCAAACACTGTACGCTTCCAAGCTACATCCCAAAAAATACATCCAAAATTTACCAAAAACCAAGCTTAAACCTATTGAATATATACATGGTGAACCTACTGTTCAATTTACTTTGAAGGAGGTGGAGAAATTCATTATTGAGGAAGGGTTGCATCAAGCTATAATCATGAAATTCTCATTCAGGCATCCTGATATTCATGCACTTCGAGAAATTATTCCTAAGCAATTAAGTGCGCATGTAAACTGTGTTATAGGGTGGCTTGCGTATAGGCACATCCTGGTAAGGTTTGATTTTTATGAAGACTATGTTATGGCTGTTTCAAAATTAATTAGCTCGTTACATAGTAAGGTTGAAGATTATCTGTATAGAATTTTCCCTTGGACCAGGAATTTCAAACCAAATGAAGAAACTTCTAGGGCTTTTGTGTGGATTTTACTGCCAAATTTGGCACCTAACCTGTTTGCCCGTGCTTCATTATTGCCTATTGCATCGGCAGTTGGGAAACCAATTGCAATTGATAAAGCGACCAATGAAATATCTTGTCCAAGTACGGCTAGGGTAAAAGTCCAACTAGATTTGCTTGATGAATTACCAAGTCGTGTTAGGGTGAATTTGTTGGACGAAGCTACTGGGAAAATAGTAGAGGAATTTCAACAGATTGTTTACCATAATCTCCCTCCTTATTATAAATTTTGTCATCATCAAGGGCATGAAGAAATCAACTAGAGAATGCGGCAGCAACAAAATAATGATGAGGTTAATAAGGCCATTGAAGGGGTTATAGAACAGCCTCAGGTGGACAAATATGATGGTGATTTGCGCCAAGTTCTGAATGAAAAAAGGAATAAAGAAGATGATGCTAGAGGAACGTTGGCTGGGAAGTCTCATGATATAAATTGTACAGCAAATAATGGTGTGGAAAATATAGAGAAACATGCGTAGGAATGCTGGAACCAGCCACCAATCTTAATGTTGACCAAGCGTTAGTCTTCTCATCTGTTCTTGTTAATGCAAGCATAATGCAAGTCAATGACATACTCCAAAGAGAAAGAACCACAAGCATGATAATGGGCAGAACCAGTCGAGTTCACAATAAGGAAAACTACATGACAAGACACTGGGAAAGAGCTAGTTTCAGTTGATCCAAGGAGGTTACAAAATGTTAAACAAGTTAGTGCAACCAAAGGAAATTCAACTACTGATAAAAATCAAAAGCAGTTGGCATTAACTGCAGCTAAAGAGACAAGAATTTCTAATACAGAGAAAGATCTAACTACAGTAATCTCTAATCCTAATACTGTGCAAACTAACAATAAATAAGTTTGATGCATTGGGTGAGGAGATTGAAGAAGTGGTAGAAGTTGTGAATGTGGATGCAAGCAAGCAGATAGTTAAAGCACCAGTTGTGCAAGAAGTAAAAGCAACAGTGAATGGAAATAATGTAGCAGTAAATGTTAATGTTGATGCTACAGGTGTGCCAATTGTTCCAGTTGTGCAGGGTCCTGTGAAGCAAGTGAATGTTGGAGAGAAACAGCTAAATGTGAATGCACCAATTTTTACTCCTGGAAAACAGAAGAACTCGGTCAATACTAATCGAGCATGTGAAGAAGTTCCTTCTACTACTTTTGTTAATGACAATGGCACTGGGGGTGAGAGGAAGTTATGAAGCGAACAAGTTGAAGAAGATATTGAAGAGGGACAAATTAATAGCGGGAAGGAGGATGATCAGGAGCAGTTCAATGATTTAGCAGAATCTTCACATGAAGCTTTTAATCTCCTGGTTGGTAAGGATATGGATGATGTATATACTACATGACAAGTGCAGGACAAAATTTCCATACAACACAAGAGGATATGCAGACTAAGATGCAAATTCCTAGTGTTGGTATCAATACAGGTAACCAAGAAGTGAATAAAAGTCCTGCAGATTATGAAGTAACTTTAGAAAGCATGCAGAAGAAAAATGAAGTACTTGCAGGTCAAATAAACCAGGGAATACAACTGATACTTTGGTTGAGAGTGTATCCAACTCAAAGAAACATAACCATGTTGCACAAGCTAAGTATAATAAGGTGATGCAGCAAGAGACTTTGACTCCAGGTGCAAGTGCTAACATTCCGGAGCAATTTGTAGGTTTGTCTACTGCAATACATAGTAGTAATAATAAAGCTGCAAATTTTCATAATAAATACATAGTTGTAATAATAAAGCTGCAGATTTTCATAATAAAGGCAAGCTTGGTGGAAAAGGAAATGAGGAGAACAAAGGAAACACAGTTGGTAACAACAAGCAATTGGTGCAGCAAGGGGATAGCTCTCAGGTTCAGGCTTCACCCATAACTGTAGCAGCAGTAGGTGATAAGCATGGTGACTATATGATCCTCAGGCACCCAAGAAGCAGTAGCAAGGTGCACTCTCAAAGATCCAACGAAATTTACAAATAGCAATACCAACTAGTGAAGGTCCTAGGATTGACATGGATGAGGAGTCGATTGCACAAAATTTTCACAATGCGGCAAGGGACGGGGATTTATCTCCTAGACAGGTGGAAAGTGTTAAAAGACACAAGACTCATGCATGGAAGCAAAGATGGGATGAAAAAATGACTGAGGATTTTGTTCCAAGGCATATACCAATGAGACAGGCAAAGCAAAAAGTGGCAGTGCCCTACCATTTCAACAAAGTCCACAAGATCCAATAAAAATTGATGAAGTTCCAAGACTTTTTGGAAAGGGTTGAAGATCGAGACAAGGTGGAAGAATTACAGACTTTAGAAGATTTTACAAGTTCAAAGAGCAAGGGTCTTGACTCTATTTTCTTTCTTGTATTATTTTCTCATTATCTTAGTATTATGATTTCTAATATCATCACAGAGTGTGTTATAAACTCTGTGATGATCATTGCATACTTGATTTTGTCAAGTTCATTTTTCTTACATTCATGTTAGTGTAGAGGTTTTTTGCCTCATAGGATTAGTAAGGTAAGACCTAGTCCCCATTATTTGTACTTTCCCTTTGGGGTTTTATGCTTTTTAGAAAATTAATAAAACTAGCCCTAGGCCCAAATTGAGCAGCTCAAGATTCTGATGAAGCCGATTACTCTGGCAACCCCTGTGGACAACTTCTTGGATAAACATCCTGGTCAACCTGTCTACAGTAGTCTGCTTAGTTTTAAAGACTCTTTGGTTCCTCTCGAAACACGAGGGGAAAACACCAATATATGAACAAAACATAGGAGAAATTATTTCAATAGATGCCTAAAAATAATGTCATGCTTTACTAGTTATGTGCCACACACCAACTGTAAATATACACACCACGCGGAATTGTAGTTTACACAGTAAATTAGGATCTTTCTGTTTCGAAAACATAAAGTAATTGAGCTTGTTGATTGATTATATGAGACAAAGATAAAGCGAAATCAATGGACGTGCAACAAATAATCATTGAACAAATCATTGACGATATGATTGTCACAAATAACTATCTATTTAATCTTGTTCAAACATCAAGTAGGAGGAATGATACATACCTGGTTTTCTTGCTCAGGTTCAGAAATTCTGCTTCACTTTCCAATGTAACTTCCTCGTTTGTTTTCTCATATATATGGTGGTTATCCTGAAATTCTTTTGGAGCCAAAATTGTGATAAAATGTAAGCACCAAAAAACGGTTTCTTTTTCCATTTTTCAGCTTTCTGTGATTCTCTTTGGTGGGAATTAGAAGTACAACGAGTTTGAAGGAAGTAGTGCTTCTGATTAACCCAAAAACTTAGGAAGTGGAGAAGTGCTCAAACCCAACACTAGACGTAGATAGTTAAGATAGAATTTAGGGTTTTGTCTTATGACCTGATCCCATTTTCCTTTTTTTGTTTATGTGTTGCTTGAAACTTGTGGGACTTCTTTTTAGTATTTTTTGATTAATAAATTACAAGCTTAGTGAAATTGAAAAAGGAGACACACAGGGAGACAAATACATTCATATATTAGATATAAAAAAAAATAGTAGCTCCAAGATCAATGAATATTGATGAAGAATTTGGAAAGGTTTAGACGTTTGAAGCCAACTAAATAAGTATAATACAAATAAATAAAGAGACCAAAAAAGAAAACAACTCTTGGCATTAATAATATGTCTGAGCATTAGTTATTATAAATGTATTAAGTTTTTGTATATTATTAATATTAATTATTTCATTATATTTTAAAAGGGGAGAAATGTCCATCAATATTTTTGGGATATTTCCGTCTTTCAAATTTAAACTCAAGCCATTCCCTATATATATGGGGAAAGGATCAAAGATGTCATTGAACTATCGACAATGACACATTTATGCCACTCGTAAATACTTTGGCTGGTTTATGCTATCGCCGTTACCAAAACGGCTCATTTATGCCATCGTCGTTGCCAAAATGGCTCATTCGCTATTTTTCATTAACACCGATTTTATAATACTAGATATGACACATAACCTTCAATTAGAGGTCCACGTTGTTTAACTAAACCAGCACAATTTTAATTTTTAAATTGATAAAAACTCCTATCCAAATTAATGAAAGTGGCATGAATGAGCTATTTTGGAAACGGCAAGGACATAAATGAGTCAAACTGTTGACGAGTGGCATAGGTGAGTCACTTCCGATAGTTTGATGGCATATTTAAGCCTTTTTCGTACACACACACACACACACACACACATATATATATATATATATAAAACTTTTATGATACATAATAATTTTTTTAAAAAAGGAATGCCACTAAGAATGGAGCCCAGAGGGTAATTCTATAGTTGTATATCATTTACATATGACTTTACTGGATTTTCTATTAACTTCGAAATTAGTTTCTTACCTTATTCGCATAGTTTACTACTGTTACTGTTTATGATGCAGGATTCTCCCAGTGCAGCTCGGACTTTGGCTTTGGATTCAATTCTTGAGGCTAGAACTGGTGGGACACGACCCACTGGTGAAGTTGAAGGAAGCAATTACAATGATCATTCGATCTTGACAATTTCATTCCAGTTTGCTTTTAAGAATCACTATCGAGAAAATGTATTCCACTGCCAAGATATCCAAGTAACCTGCACAAGTTATTCTAGATTTACGAAGGAAGCAGTAGTATGCATCCTATAGAGATCGCTAGATTTATACTCTTTACTGTGAAGTTTGACAGAGGATAAGCACCAAAGAAAGTGTTTGTTAACCTTATTGTAGCGCTAAAAGTAGACTAGAACTTGAAATGGAAGTATTTGGTAGGCCAGGTAGATTTTCTTGGTTTCGTATTACAAGATTGTATTGGACAGACAATGGAGATTATTTCATGTCATTGATTGGGATTATCTGTAAACTTACCTCTCAAAATAAGTTATCTTCGCAGTTAATTATAGAATTTTATTTTTCTGCAAAGCGCAGCTACTTTCTTTTTGTAATGAACCTCGTTATTGATAAAATTCGCTGCTAAGCTCACTGCGCAGTGGTATATTAGTTCAAAAAATAACTGTGTATAGGCATTTATCTCTTTTATTATATAATATGGTCTATGTCGCTTATCAGTAGTATAGTCTAGTATTTTAAAGAAAATTATGCTTGTGTGGTGTATAATTGCTGATGGAGAAAACTCTTAACTTTTATTTTGTTTAAATCGAGATGTATCTGAATTTTTTAATTTATAATTACATATTTTTTGTAGCCAATAATTGCACTATTCAACTACGAAATTTAAGTTGTCACCATTTGAAAATTATATATTTTTTTGGTGACAATTTTGTTGTGACTAAATTGTAGGTTGAGTAGAGACAAATAATACAATTGTCACTAATTGTTCGAACTATTAGTGACAAAAATTAAAGTCACAATTAAATATAAAATTCTGCGGCTAAAGTTTGGAATGATTAATTACAAATTCTAATTTGTCGCTAATGTATCAACATAGTTTTTACGACAAAAGTTTTCGTCTCCAAATTTTAGTGGTATATTAGTTAAAAATATGTGTATAGGCATTTTATCTCTTTTATTATGTAATATGGTCTATGTCGCTTGTCAGTAGTATGATCTAGTATTTCAAAGAAAATTATGCTTGCAGGGTATATCTATTGACGGATAAAACTCTAATTTTATCGAGATGTGTCTGAATCTTTTTCTTTATAACTACAATTTTTTTTTGTAGCCATTAATTGCACTATTCAACTATGAAATTTAAGTCGTAGCCATTTCAAATTTATATTTTTTGTGACAAAATTGCATTGTGACTAATTTGTAAGTTGAACAGAGACAAATAATACAATTTTCACTAATAGTTCGAACTATTAGTGACAAAAATTAAAGTCACAATTAATTATAAAATTATGTGGCTAAAGTTTACAGTGGTTAACTACATATTTTAATTTGTCACTAATGTATCAACATAGTTTTTGCGACAAAAGTTTTTTGTCTAAAAAATTTAACTTATTTTAGGACGAAAATTAGTTTGTCACAAATTGGGCACATCATTAATGACAAAATAATCTGTCACTAATAACTTTAAATTCGTGGCTAATAGTACTCAATAAATGGCGCTAACGCTTTTTTTGGAGGGAAACTTTAGGGGACAAAACTTTGCTACGAATTTTTGTGTTTCGTCACTAAAAATATATGCCTCATGTATTTAAGGACGAAATGAAACTTTTGTGACGAAAAGTGAACATTTAGTGACGAATTTTTCGCCGTAGCTAGTATTTTCGTAGCTAAATATCATATTTCTTGTAGTGGGTGCACTTTTCAGAAGTTCAGGAGACAAGGCAACTTTACTAGTAATAAACAGTACCCACTAGTCACGAAAATCACCAGACCGAATTGAATTGAACACATCATTTGTGATACAAAAAGCATCCCAATAAATAATAACAATTTGAGTACCCTGTTCAGATAACATTTTCTCCAAATATGGATCATGCCAACATTTATCCTTTTTTTTTTTTGGTTACAGTGACAGAAACAAACTAATGAAGGAACTTAAAATCGTTCATAATCCATATGGCTCAAGTCATCTAGGACCTAGAAGTAACTCCATTTTTCAAATGCATTACTTCAGAGTGTCAAAATCTCTTCATGGTTGTGTCTTTCATTTGCAAGAAAATCGGCACACTAGTTTACCTCCCTCCAGACATGCTTAATTGTAGCTTTGTTGGCCTTCAAAAAATCTCTACAATCTTCAATGATAGGTCTACGTGGATGATATTGTACGTCCTCTGTATTGATAAGCTTGAGAGTCATTGAGCAATTTGTTTCCACTTCTATTGCTTCATTATCTATTTTGATTGCGACATTTAATCCTTGCTTGATGCTCCACAATTTTGTGGACAGGCTTAAAGTAGGCTTCATCTTATCTGAATATCCCACCAACCAGTTTCCTGATCATCTCTAAGGATCCCCCAAAAAGAAGCATCTTCAGCTTGCATCTTGACACAACCATCAGTGTTCAGTTTATCAAGCTATAAGTTTAACCTATTTAGGAATAGGAATTTGACTAGCAAATACTTCATCAATTTCTTGAGCATAATCTGTTATCTGGTTACATATAAATTCAGTAGGAAAATATCTATTTTGAATCAAATTTTCAGTAGGCTCTTTTTATACATGCCACGTTTAGAGCATTATTCTCGTCTTCATATAGATGATTGTTTTCTCTCTTATTTTCTTCTTTTTTTCTTTGTGCGCCATTGGTGACCCATAATATAACAGAAAGATACATCGTATACATGGATAGATGGAGAAATGAATTTTTGAAGTAGGATTCTGTGGAGTATTCCCCTTTTGTTTTTCATCTAATGTTTCCTATCCAAAGCTCCATCTCTAAGCAAAAAAACTTAACAATTGATATTGATGTCCCCAAAATTATGGGTTTATTTGAACATTCGTCACCACCGCTTGTTCCACAATATGATGAGCAAAATTAAATGATCCTCCAATGTTATAATTTTTTGTTTTAATTTCTTTAGTTCCCCTTTTGTTTTTTGTATCTTGCTGCCATTCATTCTTACAGAATAGATCTTATTATTTTCTCTGTTATGGAACTAGATTTATTCTCATGGTTATTGGACTGATAGAATATGAGTCCACCAAACAGTATAGAGAACCAGGTTCCCTATCTGTTCCCTTAAGTCAGACAAAAAGTATTAAACACAAGATATTTACGAGGAAACCTCTTTGCTTAAGGGAGTAAAACCACGACCCATTGCAGTAGTACTTTGCTCAAACTTCACTATAACCGAGCAAACTTCAGATTAAAAACTATTGTAACCTAGGAATTAAAATCTTAACCTCTCCCCTTTACAATTGCAAGGCCTTTACAATAACCCTATTCCAAAGACACACCTTGACGAACTCTAGCCAAGTGAACAACTCAGAAAGGTTGTGAAACTGTCCTACTATGACACTTCTTAAAAGCAGTGTAGGAATATAAGATAAAGAGCAAAAAAAAAACAAAGACCCAACAAACCTAAGGACTTAGGACATTTTCAGTGATTGGGGACTGGTCCTTCTGTTTGTTGCAACTTTGTTCTTGAGAGCACTTTGAGAGGCGGCGGCTTGCACTTGAGATATGAGTGATTTTCTGATTTGCAAGTGTTAGGTTTTCACTTGTAACATGTTGTTTATATAGGTGGAGCAAGTGGGTTGATATGAAAGTGACATTTTATATTGCTTTGGCCACTAGCGAACTGCAGCTGTACTGCTGCATTGCTACCAGTCGGTACAGTGTCAGCAGCTTTACAACTGTAGAGTTGATCTGCACCGCCTAGAACCTGATCCCATCTGGTTCCTCTAAAAACATATCTTGTTCCTTGAATTAGTTTGTTAAATCATCAAAACACAGACTATCATAACTTATCAATTTCCCCGTTTTTGATGATGACAAACTCATAATTGATATTCCCCTTGAGAACCAGATTCCCCACTTGTTCCCCCTGAGAATCAGACCCATCAACATAACAACATATCAGCAACATTATTAGCATTGTAGCTTCCCTTAATTACCTCCCCTTGATTGCTTCCCCTTTTTGGCATCATTGAAAAGAGTAAGTACAATAGCATGAGTAAAAACAGAGCAACAACAATATTAACTCATGGCCACTAGGGCAACACTAATATGAGCAAAAATAAAAACAAACAAGATTGAATATCATTGCATAAAAATAAAGATAATGCACAATGTTAATACCAACAAAAGCTTAGTAGATTCAGAAGCACAAAAAATGATAATCAAACTAACAAGAGTACCACGGTCATTGCAAACAGGATTAAAGGGATGGAATAGACATGAGAACAGGGAAACAGGAAGGAGGACAAGGACGTAAGGAAATGGGAGACTAAGTGGATGGACCAGCTCAAGGGATCATCTTAAGAAGCTTATCAATCCTTTCATTTGCAGCTCGCTGGTCATGGACCAATTGTCTAGTCAGTTCCTCTACTTTCGCCTTCAGTTTTTCCACTTCAGCCTTCAGCTGAGCATTTTCTTCTTTCAAAGGCCCACTGGAACCTGGTTCCTGCCTTCCCTTTGCACATTTCTGAAGCTCAGTCTTCAGAATGACATTTTTAGGCCTCAACTTGTTGATCTCCTTGTTACCCTTTCTTGGGCATCAATCAGACTCGAGATCATTGAGCTACTGCCAACACCTCCCTTCTTAGGCACTCATTCACACTCCGCAAGAGTACCTACAGTAAAAATTTGCTTCCTGGTTCCCACAGACACCTTACCAACCTTGATTTCAAAGTACTCGAACACTTTGGTGAGAAAGAAACCATATGCCAATCCATGCCTGTCATCCTTAACTGTGACCACTTTTATGGTCTATCATCAGAGTAGGCAGGCTGACTGGAGTGAAGTTGGCCAAGGCTTCTACGAGATACAAGTCTGGGATGGCTGCCATAGATCTCCTCTCAGTACGGGGCAAAAACACCTTGTTTACCAGTTCGAACATGAGCTAATACTCTTGCTTGAGCTATTTTTTGTATACTCGTTCCCCTGATATCGTACCCTCCTGCTTTGCAATGATGGTCAAGAACACCAGTGAAGTTGATCTCTTTTTAACCGTTTTCAAGCCATCAGTGGGAACTCCAAGAATTTGCCAAATTTTCTCTTCATCAAGAGTGAAGTTTGTACCATTCTGATAAGCTCAAGTGCATTCGTGTTTTGATGATTGTCAAACTGATTCAGAACCAGATAGAGACTTGGTCAGTGATCTGCTCTCTGTGCATCTTGTACGGTAAGAAGAGACAGCTATAAAGCCGAGCTACTCACTGTACAAAAGTTGAGCTGGCCCATGCTTTAGATCAAAGTGAATGAGTGGTCTCTATCCATCCCACATGCTCCCACTATATGTACAACATGATGGCAACATATTGAGTAGACTTGAAAAACCTAATCCATATTGTGAAAAATCTACCGACACAAGTTTCTTAAGTACTCTTAAGACAAAGTCACCTACAAGCTGAAGAACCTGATCCAGACATAAGATATTGTCTATGTTCTTTAGGTTGTTGTAAGTCTTTGTTTACTTGTGCTTAAACTGTAAACCTACTCTTCCCAAAAAGGAAGCTGTTTGTAGGTGTTGTAAATTCTCAAGGTTGCTTCCACAAGAACTTGAGTGGTACATTAGGCTAAAGATAACTTAGTTGTATTAGTGTGTGGCTAGAGTTAGTCACGGTAAAATCTCAATGGGTGCCTTTGAGTGGTACACTAGGCTAGAGTTAGTCTAGGTGTATTAGTTTTCTTGGCTAGAGTTAGTCAAGTGGAGGTATTTGCAATCAGAGTATTGCAAAGGTTGAGGGACTATGGGAGTTATTTCCTAGGTTGCTACTATTGTAAGGGTTGAGGGATTATGGGAGTTAGTTCCTAGCTTACAATAGATTGTAATCTGAAGTTGCTCGTGTAGTGGAGTTGAAATCCCACTGGGTAGGTCGTGATTTTTAATGTCACGACCCAACCGGAGGGTCATGACAGGCACCCGGAGCTAATCTACAGAGCACCTCTTAACATGCTTCTCATTATCATTCTTGGTGGACCATGAAAGATAACTTATGAATATTATATCTATAAGGGCATGAATCCACAGAAATAATAGCTCATCTATGTGATCATCATCAACTATGCCCCCCCCCCCCCATATATATATATATAAATACATAAGCCGACAAGGCTTGCAAAAAATGATGTACAAAAATATGAACCGGTAAGGTTATGGAGCATCTAACTGTATACATCTGTCTACGAGCCTCTACATGGAGTGTATGAAATCATAAAGACGGGACAGGATCCCGCCATGCCCAAATATGTACTAAAAAGAACTATACTGCTCGACTGTAGCTCTGAAGCAAAATAAAGCGCTCCTGTGCAATAGCTGATGTAGCACCTAGGGATCTGATCCGTCTCTCTGCCTACCTGCGGGCATGAACGCAGCGTTCACAAGAAAAAGGACATCAGTACGAATAATGTACTGAGTATGTAACCTATGAATAACAATATAATAACAATATGGAGAGTAACATGAGATAAATGAGATAACCTGTACATCTGGATGCCTCTTAAGGCGGATGTCATGCATGCTTAGCCTTTTTTTTTTTTTTTAAAAAAACCTTTTCATACATGTATAATATAACTGTTAGTGCTGTGGAACGTGTAACCCGATCCATATATCATATCATCCCGCGTCTGGGGTGAGCATGCATGAGAGCCCAAATAAAAGCCATAAATCTATCAGAGTGACGTACGGTCGGTAAACCTCCAATTTCCTTTATGGAATCATCATCATCGCTATATCTCACCTTGAAAGAGCAACTACCATAAGTTGAGATCAACAACAATGAATAAAATCAATAATCATGTAACAAGCTTAATAATATCATAAGAACATAAAGAAATATAAGCTTTAGTATCTCTAGAAATGGAATCATCATCATCATCATCATCATTATCATCATCATCATGGAAAACCGGATGAACTGACTCCAAGTCTGAAGGTAGGTTTAACTCATAAGCTACCTGACCTACTTTGCGTACAACCTTGTAAGGTCCGATATACCGAAGACTAAGTTTACCCTTTTTACCGAATCTCATGACTCCCTTCATCGGTGACACCTTCAAGAATACCCAGTCATCAACTTGGAACTCTAAGTTACGTCGGTGATTATCTGCATAAGACATTTGATGACTTTGGGCTGTCAATAATCGATCCTGAATAAGCTTGAGTTTCTCCGTTGCTTGCTGGATCAAATCTGGCCTTACTAATTTATTCTCCCCTACCTCGAACCATCCTACTGGTGATCTACACTTCTGCCTATATAAAGCTTTATCCACGGCCATCTGGATGTTGGAATGATAACTATTGTTGTATGCAAACTCAATAAGCGGCAAATGATTATCCCAACCACCTCCAAAGTCTAGCACATATGCCCGTAGCATATCTTTGATAGTCTGAATAGTACGCTCAACTTGTCCATCAGTCTGTGGATGAAATGCTGTGCTGAGGTTCACCTGAGTCCCTAAACCTTCTTGGAAAGATTTCTAGAAATTAGCTGTAAACTGTGCTCCTCTATCAGAAATAATGGATACTGGAACACCATGGATTTGTACTATCTCTTTGATATAAAGCTTCGCATAATCTTCAGCTGAGTATGATGTATTTCTGATAGACAGGAAATGAGCTGACTTTGTGAGTCTATACACAATTACCCATATAGAGTCATACTTACGCTGAGAGGGAGGTAAACCTATAATGAAATCCATATTAATCACTTCCCATTTCCAAGTTGGAATCTCTATAGCTTGCAACAATGCCCCAGGCTTCTGATGCGCAACAATGCCCCAGGCTTCTGATGCTCGATCTTTGCCTGCTGACAATTAGGACATTAAGCCACGAACTCTGCTATGTCGTTCTTCATTCCATCCCACCAATAAATTGACTTAATATCATGATACATCTTTGTCGCTCCTAGATGAATAGAATAACGGGAACAATGTGGTTCCCCCAAAATGTGGCCACGTAACCCTGCAACATCAGGAACACATAATTTGCCTTGATATCTAAGAACTCCATCTATAGAAATCTCAAATGGTGACTCTTTCGAGGAAGTGTATCTCTGTAGTGAATTAATATGGGATCCTCATATTGGCGCTCTTTCACCTCCACTACTAAAGACGAAACAACTGAATTCTAGATAGTAACTCCCGTATTGCCTGAGTCCATCAAGCGAACTCCTAGGCTGGCTAGTTGTTGAAGCTAACGAGCTAACTTCCTCTTCTCTAGCTGAACATCACATAAACTACCCATGGATTTGCGGCTAAGAGCATCAGCTACTATATTCGCCTTTCTAGGATGATATAGGATATTAACATCATAATCTTTCAATAGCTCCAACCACCGTCTTTGCTGCAAATTTAACTCCTTCTGCTTGAAAATATACTGGAGGCTCTTGTGGTCTGTATAAATATCAACATGAACGCCATACAAATAATGCCTCAACATTTTCAATGTATGAATCACACCAGCTAACTTTAGATCATGAGTCGGGTAGTTTTTCTCATATTTTCACAACTGTCTCGAAGCATAAGCAATAACATTACCATGCTGCATCAATACACAACCTAGTCTAACGCCTGAGGCATCACAATAAACAACATAGCCCTCCGATCCTTCTGGAAGTGTCCAAACCGGGGCCGAAGTCAATCTATTCTTCAATTCCTGGAAACTGTGCTCGCAAGCATCTGTCCATTGAAATTTAGCTGATTTCTGAGTCAGGTTCGTCAGTGGTGAAAAAATAGAAGAAAAGCCTTCTACAAACCTTCTGTAATAACCTGCCAAACCCAGAAAGTTGAACTTTAGTAGGGGTTGTAGGTCTCGGCCAAGTCTTTACAGCTTCAATCTTTTGGGTATCCACCCGAATACCATCAGCTGAAATAATGTGCCCCAGAAAAGTCACAGAATTCAACCAGAACTCACATTTAGAAAACTTCGCATATAACTTCCGGGCTTGAAGAATTCTAAGGACAACACGTAAATGATCCGTATGCTCCACCTCAGATCGAGAATACACCAGAATATCATCGATGAACACAATCACAAACGAATTTAAGAAAGGCCTGAATACACTGTTCATCAAGTCCATGAATACCGCCGGTGCATTAGTCAACCCAAACGACATTACCCGAAACTCGAAATGACAATATCTAGTCTGAAAGTCGTTTTTAGTATGCCCTTCTCTCTGACCCTCACTTGGTGATACCCGGATCTTAAGTCTATCTTTGAGAACTATTTGGCACCCTGCAACTGATCAAATAAATCATCAATTCTTGGGAGCGGATATTTATTCTTGATCGTCACCTTATTCAGCTATCTATAATCAATACACATTCGACAGGAGCCATCTTTCTTCCTTACAAATAATACATGTGCTCCCCACGACGACGAACTAGACCTAATAAAGCCTTTTGCAAGCAAATCCTTCAACTGCTCCTTCAGCTCCCTTAATTCTACATGAGCCATTCTATAAGGGGGAATAGATAGTGGCTTAGTATCTGGTAACACATCAATGTCCTGGAAGCTCATCCAGAAACACATCTGGAAACTCATTTACTACTGGAACAGATTGAAGAGTCGGCGGCTTTGCTTCGGTATCCTGAACCCGAACTAGATGATAAATACACCCTTAACAATCATCTTTCTTGGCATGAGATATGAAATAAACCTACCTCTTGGAGACGCTGTATTACCTTTCCACTCTAAAACTAGTTCTCTTGGGAACTGAAAACGAACCATTTTTGTCCTACAATCATCATTGGAATAATAGGAAGCCAAACAATCCATACCCATTATAACATCAAAATATACCATATTTAGCTCAATCAAATCCGCCATGGTACGACGATCACAGACTATAACCATACAATTTCTATATACCCGACTAGCTATCACTGGGTCACCATCTGGTGTAGACATCTCAAAAGGTTTAATTGACTCAGGTTTCACCCCAAGCCGACTAGCAATAGAAGGAGTAACATACGACAATGTAGAACCTAGATCAATCAATGCACACACGTCATCAGAAGATAATGATAATATACCTGTAACAACATCAGGCGAAGACTCAAGATCCTGTCGTCCAGCCAGTGCATAGATACGGTTTTGACAACTGCTCGAACTAGAAACTCCCCCTATACCTCTACCACGGCCTGCTAGTCTCTGTGAACTCTGCCCTAGAGGGCGTATGGATACTGAAGAACCAACTGTTGATCCCGTGGGCTGAACCATACCTCTACCACCTCTCGATGGACAGTCACGCACTATATGGCCTGGCTGACCACAGGCATAACAAGCATTCGAACCTAGGCGGCACTGTCCAAAATGTAGCCTACCACACTAAGCACATCGTGGTACAGGTGGCCTCATCCGACCAGAATCGCCCCTATACTGAGAACCCGAGACTCTGGAACTTTGACCTGGCCCGGAATAAATAGAGCGATCAAATATCTTACCTGCAAAGCGCGGAGGTACACTAGCTGCTGAATGACCAGAGCGTCTAGTATACTGTTACCTCTGGCCCCCTCTGAACTCACTAACAGCACTCGAGTATCTGGCCCTCTTACTATAACCTCTATCATATTCACGCTCACTCCCCCGATGCTGCTGTTTCTCTCCTTAAGATTCTGGGCATGGGCCTGAATATGAGAACTATCCATACCATCTTGAAGTGAGGCCGTCAAACAATCATCAATCAAATGTGGCCCCAAACCATTCACAAATCGGTGGATGCGATCTCCCATCTCAGCTACCATAGCTGGAGCATACCTGGCCAAAGAATTAAAACGAAGGCTATACTCCCGAGCACTCATGTTCCCCAGTCTGAGGTTCAGGAACCTGCTAGCTCTGGCCCGTCGAACCTCTAGCGGCAAATAGTGTCAGAGAAAAGTATCCATAAAATCTTGCCATACCGGTAGAGGTACATTTACCCCTCTAGAAGACACCCAGGTACTATACTAATGAACCGTCACATCTCACAATCTATAAGAGGTCAATTCTACCGATTCAACATCGGAAGCATGCATTACCCGCAAGGTCCTCAACATGTCATCTATGAAGTTTTGCAAGTCCTCGTTCGGTTTTGACCCAATGAATTCTGGGTGGTCTAAATTGATGAAATCACGAACTCTAGCGCTGACAGTCCTATCACCATGACCCGTACCTTGCTGCTGGGCCTGAGCGGCTACTAACTGGGTCAGCAATTGTATGGCCTCCCTCATCTCCTGGCCTGAGGTATCTGATGGAGGAACTGGGGGTGCTGGAGCTAGAGCTGGGGCTCATCCATGCTCCTCTGTAGCGGGCGGAGTGTGAGAGGACCGAGATGGGACCTCATTCTGGGACTTGCCCTCCTCTATATCTATAGGCGGTACCAGCTCAGTCCTCCTACTTGCCACTGACTTGCCCTTCTGGGTTGCTGTAGCTTTTCCCTTCACAATCATCACTTAAATCATAACACACGATAAGGAAAGAGTAGTCCTTATAACATGGATCTACCGCACGATCTAAGATGAGAAATGAAGGTAAATCATTCCTAAATGCCTCACAGCCTCCTGTTTATAAGTGTGGCGTGCTTCACACTCATAAACAAGACTCTACAGGACACGGCTCGTAGAAACACCCTAGGACGAACTGCTCTGATACCGCTTTTGTCATGACCCACGCGGAGCTAATCTACCGAGCACCTCTTAACATGCTTCTCATTATCATTCTAGTTGGACTATGAAGGATAACTTATGAATATTATAATCTATAAGGGTATGAATCCACAGAAATAATAGTTTATCTATATGATCATCATCAACTATGCCCACACACACACATATATATATACAAGCCAACAAGGTTTGCTAAAAATGATGTACAAAAATATGAACCGGTAAAATTATGGAGCATCTAACTATATGCATCAGTCTACGAGCCTCTACATGGAGTGCATGAAATCATAAAGACGGGACAAGACCCCGCCATGCCCAAATATGTACTCAAAAGAACTATACCGCTCGACTGCAGCTCTGAAGCAAATGGAGGACTTCTATGCAATCGCTGATGTAGTACCTAGGGATCTGATTCGTCTCCCCGCCAACCTGCGGGCATGAACGTAGCGTCCACAAAAAAAAGTATGTCAGTACGAATAAGGTACTGAGTATGTAAGGTATGAATTACAATATAATAACAATATGGCAAGTAACATGATATAAAAGAGATAACCTGTACATCTGGATGCCTTTTAAGGCGGATGTCATGCATGCTTGGCCTTTTAAAAAAAAAAACTTTTCATACATAGATAATATAACTGTTAGTGATGCGGAACGTGCAACCCGATCCATATATCATATCATCCAGCGTCCGGGACATCCCGCGTCCGGGGTAACATCATAATCTGGCCACTGCAGTGGTGTGCACATCTACGTCCCTGCCCGACCAACTATAGCGCGGCGCAGTGTGATAAAATATGTACATATATATATATATATATATATATATATATATATATATATATATATATATATATAGCGATGATGATGATTCCATAAGAGAAATTAGAGTATATATATATATATATATATATATATATATATACATATATAGCATGCATGGGAGGCCAAATAAAAGTCATAAATCTATCGGAGTGACGTAAGGTCGTTAAACCTCTAATTTCTCTTATGGAATCGTCATCATCGCTATATCTCACCTTGAAAGAACAACTACCATAAGGTGAGATCAACAACATTGAATAAAATCAATAATTATGGAACAAGCTCAATAATATCATAAGAACATCAAGAATTATAAGCTTTAGTATCTATAGAAATAGAATCATCCTCATCATCATTATCATCATCATCATGGAGAACATTTATCAACAATATAGTAAGAATCTTGAGAATCATGAGCTTCTAGCATTTCTGGAAAATAGGACATCATGGATATCTTGTATGGGTTCACAATAAGGGAATCATGCCTTTAGAAAGAAAGTGTTAGCCTTAACATACCTTTACGTCTCCTTTATTATTTAACTTTCTCCTCACAAGCCCGCAAATCTACATTCAAGAGGATTTATGCTAAAGCTAAGTCTTGAAAACACTCTTAAGTTCAAACTAGAGTAATTAGCGAGCTAGTGGAATTTGGGCAGCACTTCTCCTATTTTATCGACTTCCACCAAATTCCAAAAAAACTCCCAAAGATCGACAATAACATCAAAAATACCATAATCAAGAAATTATGTTCAATTTAATCTCAAATTACCTCTTTCAAATTCACCTCATAGTCATCAACTTCAATTCAACACTTTGTGACTCCTCCACTTTAATTCTTTTCCTTTCCAAGAGTTACTAAACCTTTAAATCGACTCAATCATATAAATAAGATGAAGAACATACCTTATAATAGAATAAATTCACCTCACTCAACTTATCTCAAGACCTAGTTCATGACAACCTTGAAGAAAAGCAAGAACCATCATCTTCCGTGGATTTATCTGGAGGTTTTGATGTTTGATCTTCTTTCTTGATGGTATGGAAGGTTTTGGAATGTTGTGGAACCTTTAATAACTCTATAATAATGTGGGGAAATAAGTGTGGGAGGTGGATATGAAAATGGGATCTTTTGGGACTTAAAAAGGTGTTAAAGTCGTCCCCCCACCATAATTTGCGATGGAGATGCGGCTCAGCATAATGGATATGCGACCGCATCTCCCCTCCTCTCCGTGGGGAGGAGGTTGGGCAGTGAGGCCAGCCATTTTGATGAGTTTTCGGCCAATATGCTGTAAAACAAACTCAGTTTGCGGTCGCATATTTGTCCACAAACTCCAGTTTTCGCGAAAACGCACTCTTTTCGATTCGTTTGACCTCCAATCCTTATGGAACCTTTTTGGCACTTGTATAAAACTTCATTAACCATCTGAGGATCCCTATATATCCCTATAAAAGTGATTCTAAGTAATGTGTAACTCAAATAACACAAAATCTGCCCAAAACATCACTCAAGTTTCCAATCCCTCAACAAACTTACTTCCGCCGATCCATTTTACTCCGAAACCTTTAGGTACACACTTAAAGTTATCAAATACCCTCCTGAACCTTATAAGGGCTTCATTCCCACTTTAGGCTTGCATTACTTTACTCATAATGCAAACGACACAAAAGTTTCAAAGTGTAACATTTAATCCCTTGAGGAAGGAGTTTTCCACGGTAAAATCTTACCTTCTGTACTTACTGCATTGAATAAAGGAACTGGTACTCAACCAAGTTTGTTCATATTGTGTTTGGTGGATGCATAGCCTACAATAATTGGTATTAGAGCAGGTGCTTTCTAACAGGTTAACACCTAGAAAGAATCTGTGAAATGGCCGCCCCACCAAATATGGAAGAAGGTTAATCTTTCACCAGGCAACCCAGATTTAACGGAAAATACTATGGGCGATGGAAGATGAGATTGCACGACTTCATCATGGTTGAAGATTCAAAGTTGTGGGATATCATCTGTGATGGTCCCCATATTCCAGTACACACAAGTTAAGATGGTGTTAAAATACATACATACATACATATATATATATATATATATATATATATATATATATATAGAGCGATGATGATGATTCCATAAGAGAAATTAGAGGTTTACTGACCTGACGTCACTCCGATATATATATATATATATATATATATATATATATATATATATATATATAGAGCGATGATGATGATTCCATAAGAGAAATTAGAGGTTTACCGACCTGACGTCACTCCGATATATATATATATATCGGAGTGACGTCAGGTCGGTAAACCTCTAATTTCTCTTATGGAATCATCATCATCGCTCTCTCTCTCTCTCTCTCTCTGTCTCTCTCTCTCTCTGTCTCTCTCTCTCTCTCTCTCTCTCTCTCTCTCTCTCTCTCTATATATATATATATATATATATATATATATATATATATATATATATATATATATATATATATATATATATATATATATATATATATATATATATATATATATATATATATATATATATATATATATATATATATATATGTATAGCATGCATGAGAGGCCAAATAAAAGTCATAAATCTATCTGAGTGACGTAAGGTCGGTAAACCTCTAATTTCTCTTATGGAATCATCATCATCGCTATATCTCACCTTGAAAGAACAACTACCATAAGGTGAGATCAACAACATCGAATAAAATCAATAATTATGGAACAAGCTCAATAATATCATAATAACATCAAGAACTATAAGCTTTAGTATCTATAAAAATAGAATCATCATCATCATCTTTATCATCATCATCATGGAGAACATTTATCAACAATATCGTAAGAATCTTGAGAATCATAAGCTTCTAGCATTTCTGGAAAATAGGACATCATGGATATTCTGTATGAGTTCACAATAAGGGAATCATGCCTTTAGAAAGAAAGGGTTAGCCTTAACATACCTTTACGTCTCCTTTATTATTTAACGTTCTCCTCCCAAGCCCGCAAATCTATATTCAAGAGGATTTATGCTAAAGTTAAGTCTTGAAAACACTCTTAAATTCAAACTAGAGTAATTAGCGAGCTAGCAGAATTTGGGAAGCACTTCTCCTATTTTATCGACTTCCAGAAAATTCCAAAACAACTCCCAAAGATCGACAATAACATCAATAATACCATAATCAAGAAATTATATTCAATTTAATCTCAAATTACCTCTTTAAAATTCACCTCATTGTAATCAAGTTCAATTCAACACTTTGTGACTTCTCCACTTTAATTCTTTTCCTTTCCAAGAGTTATTAAACCTTTAAATCAACTAAATCATATAAATAAGATGAAGAACATACCTTATAATAGAATAACCTCACCTCACTCAACTTCTCTCAAGACCAAGTTCATCACAACCTTGAAGAAAAGCAAGAACCATCACCTTCCATGGATTTATCTTGAGGTTTTGATGTTTGATCTTCTTTCTTGATGGTATGGAAGGTTTTGGAATGTTGAGAAACCTTTAATAACTCTCTAATAATGTGGGGAAATAATTGTGGGAGGTGGATATGAAAATGGGATCTTTTGGGACTTAAAAAGGTGTTAAAGTCGTCCCCTCGCCATAATTTGCGATGGTGATGCGGCTCAGCATAATGGATATGCGGCCGCATCTCCCCTCCTCTACATAGGGAGGAGGTTGGGCAGTGAGGCCAGCCATTGTTATGAGTTTGCGGCCAATATGCTGTATAACAAACTCAGTTTGCGGCCGCATATTTGTCCACAAACTCCAGTTTTCGAGAAAACGCGCTCTTTTCGTTTCGTTTGACCTCCAATCCTTATGGAACCTTTTTGGCACTTGTATAAAACTTCATTAACCATCTGAGGAGCCCTATATATCCCTATAAAAGTGATTCTAAGTAATGTGTAACTCAAATAACACAAAATCTGACCAAAACATCACTCAAGTTTCCAATCCCTCAACGAACTTACTTCCGCCGATCTATTTAACTCCGAAACCTTAAGGTACACACTTAAAGTTATCAAATACCCTCCTTAACCTTATAAGGGCTTCATGCCCACTTTAGGCTTGCATTACTTTACTCATAATGCAAATGACACAAAATTTCCAAAGTGTAACATTTAATCCCTCGAGGAAGGAGTTTTCCACGGTAAAATCTTGCCTTCTGTACTTACTGCATTCATAAGGGAACTGGTACTCAACCAAGTCTCTTTGTATTGTGTTTGGTGGGTGCATAGCCTACAATAATTGGTATCAGAGCAGTTGCTTTCTAAAAGGTTAACACCTAGAAAGAATCTGTGAAATGGCCGCCCCACCAAATATGGAAGAAGGTCGATCTTTCACCAGGCCACCCAGGTTTAACGGAAAATACTATGGGTGATGGAAGATGAGAATGCACGACTTCATCATGGTTGAAGATTCAAAGTTGTGGGATATCATCTGTGATGGTCCCCATATTCCAGCACACACAAGTTAAGATGGTGTTAAAATCACTGCCAAAACAAGGAAAGAATACAATGATGCTGACAGGAAGGCAGTAGAGAAAAATTATAAAGCAAAGACGATCCTTGTGTGTGGAATAGGACCTGATGAATACAATCGAGTCTCAGCGTGTTCAACTCTTAAAGAGATCTGGAAAGCTCTCCAAAACGCTCATGAAGGAACAACGCAGGTGAAAAAATCTAAAATCGACATGCTCATCATAGAGTATGAGGCTTTTAAAATGAAGGAGAATGAATCTGTTCATGATATGCACACCAGATTCACCTTTATCATCAATGAGCTTCTTTCTCTAGGAGGGGACATCACAATTACTAAACTAGTGTGGAAGCTGCTTGGTGTTTTGCCAAATTCTTAGGATAGCAAGGTAAATGCTATCTCTGAAGCCCAAGACCTCACCAAGCTGACGGTCGATGAACTCATTGGAAACCTTAAAACCTATGGGATGAAGATGACCTTGAAGAAGGATGAAATGAATGAGGTAAAAAAGAAAAGAGTCTTTGTCTCAAAAATGCCAGAGAAGACTCAAGTGATGATGAATCTGAGTTGGCATATCTCACACGAAGATTTAATAAAATGATCCGAAGAAGTGGTGGAATCCTGAAAGCAGAAAGCTCCAGCAGAAACTCCAGAGCACATGACTATCTCTGCCATAGGTGTGGTAGACCTAGTCACTTTGCCAAAGAGTGTTCTCTGAGTAAACAGGACAGTTATGACAGAACTGCAAGGAGAAACAAGCTTCCTGACAAAAGGTTCAGAAGAAAGGAAGCTGTTGATGAAATAGTAAAGCAGGCAGTTGCTGTATTAAGGGACTCCTACAGTGAGTCTGAAGATGAGGACGACAGAGGGGATACATCAATAGTGGTCATTAAAGATGAAGCTGTTACGCCTTGGACGTTTCACGTTATTGTGCTTTGATTAGACTAACGCAAGTTACGGTGTACACGAAATCCCTACAAAGATGAAGAGATATTTAATAATTCTAATTAAGATTCCAAAGACATTTGAGAAAAGGGAGGAAAGTTTGTTAAAATGAAACCTCACTGCAGTTCTGCGAAAAGGGGGGTTCGACGGTCGTTCTTTGTACCGTCGGACGGGTCGACGCTTTGTCGATTCTGCCGTAGAATTGATTTAGTGCAAAGGCCATTCAACAGAGCAGATCGACAGACCATCCTTATCACCGTAGAATGAAAGGAAACGAAAGTTGCTCACTGAAAATTTCACGAGTTCGACGGTTAGATCTATGCCCCGTCATTCCTACCGTATGATTGCCCGACGGGTCAGATTTCTTTTATATATGGATGACCCAAGCTCATCGTGTTTCTTCATTATCATCTTCTCCAACCCTCTCCACACCTCTATAACCTTCCCCACACTATAGCAACATAAACCCATGATAAATCAAGGATTAAACACCAAAAAATAGTATAATCAAGTGCAAGGATGTTCTCCAGGGCTTGTGGAAATCAAGAATTCCTTTGAAATTAAAGCTAGGGTTTTATCCAAGTGAAATATATTCATTCAAGGATCATTCCTACATAATCAAAGGTGTGTTTTATGCTCATTTAATGTGATTAAGAATATTGAGTGGTTAAAAGACTTGGATTGAGGAAGAAAGTAGAATATAGAGCTCAAATGTGAAAATAATGGTATTTTTGAATAGTGACTTGACTTGAATGATAGTTCTTGACATGCCATGGGTATAATATTGTTATGAATAATATTAAGGATGTTAAAGAAGTATTATATATGAATGAATACGACGTTGGGTGGTAACTATGGTTATGGATGACCTTGAGAGGGAATTTTGAGAATTGAATAATGTCTAGCCTAACAAGTTTATTGATTATGATATTATGGATGTTGTTATTGATGTTTGGGAGTTGGTATATTATATGGAGAAAGTTGTAGAAACAAAGGAAGTGCTGCCCAATTTTCGTTAGCCTTTAGTCGCCTTAGCTTAGCTTCAAATATGTTTCCGGTTATCTAATCTTAGTACAAATTCTCTTGAATGTAGAATCATGAATTTGGAGGGAAGCGTTTAGTCGGAAAAGTTAGAGAAACATAAAGGTATGTAAGGCTAGTCCCTTTCTTTCAAAAGGCATGACTCTTATTTTGTGATTCCCTTTCTATATTCCCATGATCTTCTTACATCCTGAAAGATGAAGGTTAAAGGTTCTTAAGGGCTTCTTATAAGATAGAGATGAGATATGTTCCATGATAATGATGCTATCATGAACTCGATATTCTTATCTTATGATTTCATGGATGTTGCTTCTTGTTTCTATTCTCACCTCATGTTACTAGTCCCTTCAGGGTGAGACATGACGATCATGACTATTTCATAACATAATCGGAGGTTACCGACCTTGCGTCACTGCGACAGAGTTGTAGCTTTCACTTGGGATCTCATGCATGATTATTTTATTTTTATATATAATCACACCGTGCCTACATGGCCAGGCAGTATAACACCGCGCCTCCCTATAGGCGGCCGAGAAGACACATCACTACAGTGGGCAGCTTACACCCCGGACTCGGGAGGCCTGGACGCGGGCTAATGATGATCACATCGTACCTATATGGTCGGGCAGCTTATATATGTATGATATGATATTGTTTTTGTTATAAAAGTTAGCATGTATGACTCCGCCTTAAGAGACAACCAGTTACAGGTTTGCTCCTCGCTTTATGTTTCTTTATGTCTTCATTATGGTGTTGTACATGCCTTACATACTCAGTACATTGTTCGTACTGACGTCCTTTCTTTATGGACGCTGTGTTCATGCCCACAGGTAGACAGGGAGATGGTGCAGGCACTTAGGAGCTTGTACAGTGAATTTGCAAGAGCACTCCACTACTCCGGAGTTGCCATTTCTTGGTATATTCTTTTGCGTACATGTTGGGGCATGGTGGGGTCTTGTCCCATCCTTATGATTCCGGTATTCCAGTTAGAGGCTCTTAGATACTTATGTGTGGGTTGTACATGCTATGTGATCATCTTCATTGTATATTCTGTAGATGATTTCGTACCCTCGAGAGCTTATGTCTATTCATGTTTTGGGACGTATTGACGACCGTTTACGATAAATCTTGTGTTGAGAATGATGTATGCCCAGGTTCAGGATGATGGATAGCATGATGAGTGGTGCTCGGTAGTCAGCTCCGGGTACCCGTCATGGCCCACTAGTTTGGTCATGATAGAAGCTTTCAAGTATGAGTCTATCTTTGCACTCATGTCAAAGTCAGATTCAGATGATAGGGATGAGACTGATGAAGTGGAAGAAGTAAATGTCACGACCCAACTAGTGGGCCGTGATGGGTACCCGGAGCTGACTACCGAGCACCACTCACGATACTATCTATCATACCTAACCTAGACAACTACCATTTTCAACATAGGACTTGTCATAAACCAACTCCCGAATCTCCCAAAACATGTATATATGTATATACACATATAAGCCCACAAGGCTACAAAATAATATACAAAATATACACTGAGGTGATCAGGAGACATCTATTACCCCACATATGTATCTACGAGCCTCGAACTGGAGTACTAAAATCATAAGGACGAGACAGGACCCTGCCATGCTCCAAATATGTGCACAAAAGAATATACCAATAAACGGCAACTCCGAAGAAGTGGAGTGCTCCGGTGTATCTGCTGATAATGCTCCTAGGGATCTAGACCGTCTCCCTGTCTACCTGCGGGCATGAACGCAACATCCACAAGAGAAAGGACGTCAGTACGAATAATATACTGAGTATGTAAGGCATAAATAATGACATAATGAAGAGATAAGTAAACATGAGATAGAGAAATAACCTGCACATATGTTTGCCCCTTAAGGCGAATACCATGCATGCTAAATTTTACTTTTAAAACCATATCATAACACACACACACACACACACACATATATATATATATATATATATATATATATATAAGTAAGTTTTCTGAGTCATATATCATCACTAGCCCGCGTCCAGGTATCCCGCGTCCGGTATAGTCATCTCACGCTGCCCACTTGTGGTGACTGCCCGGCCAATTAGGCCCGATGTAACTGTCATCATCTATAAGCCGCCCACTTACGCCCAGCGTAGTGGTGTCTGCACGACCAACTAGGCCCGGTATGATCATATATAAAAATAATCATGCATGTGAGCCCAATTAAAGCTACAATCATATCGGAGTGACGTAAGGTCGGTAACCTCCGATTACATTATGGAATAATCATCATCACTACATCTCGCCTTGAAGGAACAAGTAACATAAGGTGAGAGCATAACAATGAGTGAAATCAATAAAATCATATGATAAGCTCAATTATCTCATAATATCTTTGCAACCATATGTTATATCCCGCATTTTTCGCATTCGGATAATTTAAGGTAATTGCGGGAGATTAAGAGCAAGATTATAATTTTGATTTTGTTTGGTGTACAAGTGTTTATAAAAATTTAGAAGTAAAAATAATGAGAAAGGTCAAGGGCATAAAAGGAAATTCGCAATATGACTCGTGGAAAGATGGAGGGAGACGAAGGGCAAATTTGGAAGTCGGAAAAATTGTTTTCAAGAATTGCAAGAACTAGCCAAAATACAAAGTGGGCTTGACATTTTTTTAAGGGAAAATCATAGGCCCAACCGGCCATATTGATGGGCTAGGCCCAAAATGGAATATATTGTGAAATAAATAAGATGATAAAGTCATATTTATCACATAAGCTCTCTAGAAAATTCAAGAAGTGGAAGAACAAAAGAGAGAACAAACCCTTAGGGCCTTTCGGCCATAGTGGAAATTCCAAAGAAAAATTGATAAAATTCTTCCAAAAATCATTTCCTACCAAGCTAAAGGTTCTTAACAAGGTGGAGTTGTTGTTGGAGCAAGAACAACTCATAATTCTACAAGTTGCCAAAAGATAGGCAAGTGAGAAGTTGAAGAAGAAAGGTGAGTATTGATCTTGTTTTATGAGTTATGCATGGTTTATATGTGTAGTAGTATGTTAAAATTGATGAAACTCATGAAGGGGAGGAATATGAAGCATGGCCGTATATATATATGTATATATATGTGTGTAGAAAGTATGTTTTAATTATCTTGCCTAGTGTTGGTTGTTATGGTTGTGAATGGAATGTGGAAAATGGAAGTTGAATGATTTTGGAAAGATTGAAGTTGTGTGTAGTTGAAAATGGCCGTGTGTGTATGTTTGATGAATGGATAGTGAGCAAGTCTTAATTGGTATGTCGATCGTCGTGTTGTGGAAGCATAATGAACTTAGTAAAATATTAGTAATTGGAAGTTCGTTTCGGAAGGTTATGTGAATTGAATGTTATGTTCTTGCATGAATGAAATGTCATGATATTAGAATGATGTTTTGGAATGTATATATATGGTTGTTATTGGCTTTACAGATGTTGGAAAGTGTTGAAGAAAGTGGTAAATTGATATAATGTATCGTGAGTCGAATATGTGAATTGCTAGGATGATTGTTGATTATGTTAATAGTTTGGCCGGGTTTGAATTCCCGGATTGTGTGTGTCAAGAATTTGGCTATATTGAATGTTGGGAATGGTGTAATTACAGAGGAAATGCTGCCGAAATTTCGGTAGCCAAGTGTTCCCGTAAGATTCTAACTCAAAGTATACTAATGGAAGTTTTGGTAAAAATGACCAATTCGCAGATTTTGATGAGATTGTGACGCGAATTTGGAGTAGCTAAAGGAGCGAAAAGAGGTATGTAAGGTTTCACCCTTCTTTTTATGGCATGTCTTAACTAAAAGAAGTCGGGTACGAGCCTCGGGGACAACCCTAATCCCCGGAATCCGCACCTAAAGTTTTCAACTTTTCGTTCAATTGAATTGAAGTAGAAAGTGTGCAAAATGATGAAGTGACCTTCTAGACCCCTATAACTTGCCTAAGTGGGACCCGATTACCCTAAGACTCATACAAGTAACGCTATGACACGTAATATGGGTAAATTGTATACGCTACCTCATCCGGCTCGAGGTGGGCCCGATACTCTCGGATTTTCCTATAGTCTTGGTTAACGTACTTGAAGTGAATCAAAAGGGGGCCTTTGATCCCGATTCCGTCACCAAGTAATAAGTGCTATGACTGCTCCAACGGGAGTGCCCCTATGATGATAATGACAATGACAATGTCGGGCAAGAGAATGTAGCTATGATAAATACGACCGGAATGACCCTATGACTAAGCCAAGTACCTTATGTAAACATTAAATTAATAAACTAAATTTCTAAATTGTATTTATACCTTTTAGTTATAATCTTATTTTCTAAGATTCCAAAACCTATGACTGTCACCTAAAATGCCTGCGATTTCACTTTTGGTTACTGTAACACTATTCTCCGTTAAAAGTCTCACTTTAAAATACTTGTTCCTTCAAGGTGAGACAAAGCTATCACTAGCATTCCGTACTGTAATCGGAGGTTACCGACCTTACGTCACTCCGATGGATACATGATTTTTCTTGGTTCTCTTGTTTGCTTGCAGGATATATGTATATAAAGCGAGTAAACGTGTATGGATATGTATATATATAAGATAAAGTAATTGTGTATGAGACAGGTATATGCATAAAGGATGAGTAAATATATATGTATGTGTATATGGGGAAAAGGGAAGGGCCACTGTGATATCACCACCTGATCAGCTGGATTCCATCCTGGACGCGGGATGCCCGGACGCGGGATATGGGATGCGCCGTACGCGGCGTCTGTATATATATATATATATATATATATATATATATATATATAATGTGTGATACATATGTGATGTACTATGTTGGGTCATCGTTGGGGAGGGGGTTGGGAGAGCCGATTGTATTCGGCGTCTGTAAATGTAAATGAAAGATACCGTCTACTGAATTGTACTGTTTTCTGTATACATGAATAAGGGACACCGAGGGGGGGTTGGGAGAGCCGATTGTATTCGGTGTCCGTAAACGTGAGCAAATGATACCGTTACTGAAACGTACTGTTTTATTTCTGTACACGAGAATAAGTAATATAAAGATGTGATTCCTATGCCTATGAAAAGAAACGTTTCAAAGACGAAAAAACAAGCCTACATGACAGCAGGCCTAAAGAGGGGCCTTCCTATGTACAGGTTACGTTCTTGCCTCGTTATACGCCCTATGGCTCCGTGATATTATTATTGATCGTACTTCATGTTACTGCTTGTATTGTTTTCCATGCCTTACATACTCGGTACATTATTCGTACTGACGTCCCTTCTTGTGGACGCTGCGTTTCATGCCGCGCAGGTCAGCAGGTATACGGACCAGACTCCTAGTGCCCTATCAGCAGCATTCGACAGCGCTCCAGTTGTTCTGGAGCCTTATTTCATCGGTACTATTTTGTGTATGTATTTTCGAGCGCGATAGTACTCGGCCCTTCTTATGTATAAATGTACTATGTCTAGAGGCTCGTAGACAGATATACACAGTCAGCTATGTACAGTTTAATGTATTTTATTCCGAATGGTCCGCGTTCTGGTGTAACGCGATATTAGAAAGTTTACTGCAAATGTTAATGTTTAGAAAAAAAAATATGGCACTGTTTGTACAGGATAGCTAAGGGGTGCTCGGTACAAGTATCGGGTACTCGTCACGGCCCCTGGTCGGGTCGTGACACCATAGGATTTGGAACTTCTAGCATTAAAATCATCATCATCATAATCATCATAGAAAACATCTCATCTCCTTTCTCGTAAGAAGTTCTTAAGAATCTTTAACTCTCAACTTTTGGAATGTAAGAAGGTCATAGAAATATGTAGGAAATCATAATTCAGGAGTCATGCCTTTGAAAGAAATAGGACTAACCTTAACATACTTTACGTCTTCTTATCGACTAAACGTTCTCCTTCCAAGCTCACAACTCTACATTCAAGGGAATTCGTATTAAGATTAGATAACTGGAGGCATACTTAAGCTTTAGTTAAAGCAACTAAAAGCTAATGAAAATTGGGCAGCATCTCCTTTGTTTCGACAACTTCCTCCATATAATAAACAACTCCCAAACTTCAATAACAACACCCACAATACCACAATGAACAAACTTCATCAAGCTAGACATTATTAAATTCTGAAAATCCCCTTTCAATGTCATCCATAACCATAGTTATGACACAACATCATATTCATTCACACATATTGCTTCTACAACATCTTTAATATCATTCATAGCAAGATTATACTCATTACTTATCAAGAACTATGATTCAAGTCAAGTTACTATTTAAAAATACCACTATTTCCATATTTGAACTTCATACTCTACTTCCTTCCATAATCCAAGTCTTTCAACCACTCGACATTCTTAATAACATGGAATAAACATAAAACTCACCTTTGATCATGTAGAATAGGCTTTGGATGAGAATACTTCATTTGGAGGAAAACCTAACTTCAACTTCAAAGAGATTCTTGGTTTCCACAAGCCCTAGAGAGCATCATTGCACTTGATTCTACTAATTCTTAGTGTTTAACCTTTGATTCACCTTGGGTTTATATTAGTAGGGTGTATAGAATATTCTAGAACTCTCAAGAAGTGAGGAGGAAGTAAGATAAATGAAAAATAAGAACTTGGGTCTAATATATATACTTGCAAAAATCTTACCCGACATGGTTTTATACGGACGCTTATACGGTCCGTATAAGTGACCGTATAAGTCCATCAGAGACTCGTTCATTCTGTGCTTGTTATGCAGACCACTATAAGGACCATATAGTTGGTCGTATAACTCACCCTTTTTCCAAAAATGCTCCCGTCGATTCGTTTGATCTCCGATCCTTATGAAACCTTCTTAACACTTGTTTACCACTTCATTAACAATTCAAGGAACCTTATAACTCGCCCTCAAGACCTGACTAAATAATCATTAGCTCGATAATTACCGAACCTTTCCCAAACACAACTTATCCTTCACTTTCCTCTGACAAACTTAGTCTCACCAATTCCTATAACTCCAAATTCTTTTCGCATACACTTTAAAGCTACCAATATCCTTCTTACGGTCATAAGAGCTCCATGTTCACCTTATACTTACATTAGTTTACTCACAGTACGACAACCCAAATTTTCGAGGTGTAACAGTAAATTTCTTGGAGGTAAAGAAAAACTTGAAAGCCTACTCTCTAAATAAACTCATGTCACTGTCAGGTATGTTAATTGATGCCTATCACGCCCTTACTGCTGAAAAGGATGCACCAACTCTTGAAATCAGTAATTCTGAACTTAAAAGAGACAATCTGCTGGTGTCGATTGGAGAGATGAGAGAGTAGGCTGATGAGACCAATCAACCGAATATTATCCTGGAAGGTCAAATAAAAGGGGATACAAGAGCGTCTAGTAAAGGGAAGGGTGAAGCTAGTATAATTTACTTGGAACTTGAAGAGGAGATCAAAAGGGCATAACTAAGTCTCACTACTGAAGTCAAGGGGAGCAAGCAATTGAAGGAAGACTTGATTAGAATTAAGTTTGATCATGATGAAACTCTCAAGTGGACCTGGTCCTCTGATGTAATTACCTCCATGTACAAGAGTAAAGGAAGTGATAGGGAATGGATTAGTACAAGAAGACACCTTACAATCCTCACAACAAGTATGTCTCCTCTACTGAAAATTGGCTGTGCACTGATTACGAGCAAGTAAGTTACTACAAGGAGTCTTGCAAAGCATGAATTGAATCTTTTCAGAGGACCAGAAACTTCATTAAAAGGAAAGTAAGTTTGGGCACGAAAGGAAAAAGAAAGGACCTCAGAAGAAAAAAGGGAAGGTCCTGTGCAAGGACCCAACCAGAGGGCCATGACGAGCACCGGGAGCTAACACACCGAGCACCTCTAAACATACATCTCATAAACATTTATGGGTGGACTATAAGGATAGCTCATGGATATCATAATCTGTAAGGACATATATCACAATATAACGGCACATCTCTATATAAGCTTCAACAATTATATCCATCATCACCAGCCGACAAGGCTATTAAAAGGTTATACAATGATATGAACGGGTAGGGGTATGAAACGTCTAACTGTACACACATGTCTACGAGCCTCTACATATAATACATGTGACCATAAAGACCAATATCAAATAGACTGAAGTAAGTGGTGTGATCCTGAGAATCCGCTGAGAAAGCACCTACGGGTCAGATCCGTCTCCCTGCCTACCTGCGGGCATGAGCATAGCGTCCACAAGAAAGGACGTTAGTACAAATAACGTACTGAGTAAGTAAGGAATGAATAAAAACCTAATAAAAATATGACACATAACATGAGATAAAGATAACCTGTACATCTGGTTGCCTCATAAGGAGGATACCGTGCATGCTTAGTTTTCTTAAAAAAAACCATTTCTCATACATATATAACATAATCATTAGGCCGCGTCCAGGGTAATCATCTCATGCCGCCCACTAGTAGTGTCTGCCCGGCTAACTAGGCTCGGTGTAATTATAAGCCGCCCACTACGCCTACCATAGTGGTGTCTGCCCGGCCAGCTAGGCCCAGTGTAATCATACATAAAAATATGAATGCATGAGAGCCCAATTAAAAGCTACAGCTCTATCGGAGTGACGTAAGGTCGGTAACCTCTGATTATATTATGGAATAATCATCATCGCTATATCTCACCTTGAAGGAACAATTATCATAAGGTGAGATCAACAATAATGAATAAAATCAAGGAAATCATGAAATAAGCTCAATAATCTCGTAATAGCATTAAAATCATAAGCTTTGGAATTTCTAGAATTAAAGTCATCATCATCATGCTCATCATAGAAAACATCTCATCTTTAGTATTATAAGAAGCTTTTAAGAATCAAGAACTTTTAACTTTTGGAAGTAAGAAGGTTATGGAAACATATATGGATCATAACATAGGAATCATGCCTTTTGAAAGAAAGGGACTAGCCTTAACATACCTTTTCAGTCGCCTTAACCTTAACTATTTAACGCTTATCCTCCCAAGCTAGTAAATCTACATTCAAGAGAATTCATATTATTGTTAAGCTTATCGTCATATGCTTGTCTTAAGCTCTCAAATTAATTCCTTTTAAAATATGTCGAAATTTCGGCAGCATCTCCCTAGCTTATATCCCTAGCCCAAATCACAATACCAACAAAACAAAAACAATAGCAATACTAATATCAACCACATCATCATCAATACCAAAATATTCCATAAAACATCCCACACGATGTGTCACGACCCGACTAGGGGCCATGACGGGTACCAGGGGCTAACCACCGAGTACCACTCATTCTATTACTTATCATACTCATTAAGCGTACATTCATGAATATTAATGTGCTCATAATCATAGGAAATCCATTTTTCATTTGAAAACATAATTACTTTTATATACATAAGCCCTTCGGCTATCAAAATAATAATAATATAGATACAATAGTAACATTGTGAGACCATATTACCCACACATGCGTATCTACGAGCCTCTACTAGAGTTCTAAACATATGGACGGGACAAGACCCCGTCGTGACCAAAATACATATACATATATATACACAAAAGAATAAACCAAATAGCACCTCCGGAGTAATAGAGTGCTCCTGTAAATCTGCTGATAACCTCTATGAGTCTAGATCACCTCCCTGTCTACTTTTGGGCATGAGCACAACGTCCAAAGAAGACGGACGTCAGTACGAACATTGTACTAAGTATGTAAGGCATAAATGAAGTGAACATAATAGAGAAATCATAAGCCATAGGATGAAGACATAGCCTGCGGGACCTTTAAGGGTGGATACAGTTCATACATATATATCATATATACATAATCATAGTACGTGTATCATTATAGCGCATACATCGTATCATATAACTCATCACCGTTAACCCGCGTTCGGGTAACCATCATATGCCGCCCACTAGTGGTGATCATGCCCGGCCCTCTAGGATCGATGTAAACATAGCAGTCCGCCTTAGCGGTGACATGCCCGACCATTTAGGCATGGTGGAATTGTATGCAGCCCGCCTTCGCGGTGACATGCCCGACCAACTAGGCACGGTGGAATCGTATCGTCACATAATTAATCATAAACTCATCATTATTACACATCTTATAGGCATATCATAATCTTATCATAACTTAACATCATCATTAACCCTACATTAGAACTTGGAGGTAACCATGGTTATGTCGAGGTGACGTAAGGTCGTGAATCCCCGACTACATTATGTAGTGATCATAATAGTCATGTCTCACCTTGGAGGAACTAGCGTTTTAAGGTGAGTGCACACAAGGAAAATCATCAATGAAACTATACTTAGCATCGTTAGCTTCATGGACGTCTTATATTACTCTAGGATTCTTCATACCTATATTCATCAGCATCATTAACATACCCGTATCGTATCTTCTTTCTTTGTCATGTGCGTATGTAGCTCTGTATAGTCATGGACTCATAGTTTCCATTATATAGGAAGATCATGGAAAATTTGGAAGATTCATGCCTTAGAAGGAAAGGATTAGCCTTACATACCTTTTTCGTTTAGCTATTCTATCATTTGATCATTCTTCTTCGTTGCTCGCGTTTCTACCTTCAAGAAAGTTCACACTCATATTAGATAATCGATAATATAAGTGCGTTTGAACAAAGCTAGAGAAATTTGAGCAGCGTCTCCTTTATTTATACTACTTTCTCCATATCATATATCAACTCCCAAACATCAATAACAACATTCATAATATCATCGTCAACAACTTATATCAAATTCATCATTATCCTATCCCCACAATTTCCTCTCAAGGTCATCCATAATCATGATCATAGCCCAACATTACATTCATTCTCATCTAATGTTTCTATCATGCTCTTGACATCATTCATAACGGAATTACAACCTCAACATATCAATATTCATGATTCATTCCCAACTACTATTCAAAAATGGCACTATTCCCACATTCATGACCCATTTTCTATTTCTTTCTACAATCCAAGTGTTTCAACCTTTCAAAACCTTAAATAACATGGAATTACCATAAAACTTACCTTAGATAGTGTAGAAATAGGCCTTGAGTTGAAATATTTCTCTTGCACCAAAACCCTAGTTCACATCCATTGATATTCCTTGGCTTGGATGAACTTTAATGTGTTTCTTACACTTAATTTTGTGGGTTTGATGAAGTGGATCTTTAGTTTCACTTGAATTCTTGCATATGAAGTATCTGGAAAGTTCTAGAGAATTCTTGAGTTGTGGAGAATGAGGATGAAATGAAAATAATGGACTTGGGGTCCTGTATTTAAAACTTAAAAATCTGTCCCGACATAATTATACGAACACTTATACGGTCCGTATAAATTTATACGGTCCGTATAAGTGACCGTGAAATTGCTTCAGCAACATCCCTTTCTGTGTCAATTATATGTCACATTATACGGTCCGTATAAATTTATACGGTCCGTATAAGTGATTGTGAAATCACCCCATTCAACAACTCATTCTGCGACCATTATACGACACAGTATACGGTCCGTATAATTTTATACGATCCGTATAAGTGACCGTATAATCCCATCAGTGAGGGACCTTCACTGTGATGATTTTGCGGACCATTATACGGACCATATAATATTATACGAACCGTATAATATTATACGAACCGGATAAACGGTCGTATAATCTACTTTTTCTCCGATTTGTTCTCGTCACTTCGTTTGACCTCAAGTCCTTATGGAACCTTCTTGATACGTGTTTAACACCTCGTTAATAATCTATGGGACATTATAACTCTTCTCCAAAACATCATTAAGCTATCTTTAATTCAATACTCGTATATCGACACACAACCTGTACCTTATTTTTCTTAACAACTTTTGTCTCCTACCTCCCATGTCTTTGAAATATCATTTAGAACCATCAATTGTTATTTCTTACTTATCGAAACATCGGATACATCGTGCCCTTCGTTAGTCTACTTACGGTACGTTAACGAAAAATTTCCGGGGAGTAACATTCTTCCCCCCTTTTGGAACATTCGTACTCGAATGTTAAACACTCGGGAATTCTACGAAAATTTCGCCAGAGTCTCCCCCGTAATATGGCACTACCATCCTGTCACAACAGCCCACAATAACATTGCCTCATAGGGCCACAACACAATAACAATATAAATTGGCCACACGCGACCCATATGCATAAAAGAAAACATCCAGACCTCATAATCTTGGTATTTCATCGTGAATATCTTATGGGGGCTGAAATAAATGTGGGTATTTGGATTTCATACTCTCTTCTGCTTCTTAGGCCATTTCTTCTCGGTAGTTATTTCGCCATAAGACTTTAACTGAGGCCACTTCCTTATTTCGAAGTCTACGTACTTGCCTGTCTAGTATGGCAATGGGCACTTCTTCATATGCTAGCTTTTCTGTTACTTGAACACCATCTATTGGGACAATTTACGTAGGATCCCCAACACACTTGCGGAGCATTGAGACATGGAAAACTGGATGGACTAATTCAGGTTTTGGAGGCAAGTCCAATTCCTAAGCTATTTGACCTACCATGCGGATAATTTTATAGGGTCCAATGTATCGAGGACTTAACTTTCCTTTCTTGCCAAACCTTATCACGCCTTTCATCGGTGACACCTTCAAGAATACCCAATCATCAACTTGAAATTCTAGGTCTCGCCGGCGGTTGTCCGCATAAGATATTTGGCGACTTTGGGCTGTCAAAAATCGGTCTCGGATCACCTTGACTTTCTCTACTGCTTGTTGAATCAACTCAGGGCCTATTAGCTATACTTCTCCTATTTCAAACCATCCAATAGGGGATCTACACTTCCTTCCATATAAGGCTTCATACGAAGCCATTTGGATACTGGAATGGTAACTATTGTTGTATGCAACTTGATTAGAGGTAAGTGGTCATCCCAACTTCCACCAAAATCCAGAACACATGCTCTTAGCATATCCTCCAAGGTCTGAATGGTACGTTCGGCTTGCCCATCAGTCTGCGGATGAAATGCCGTGCTAAGCTTCAATTGAGTACCTAGACCTTCTTGGAAAGATTTCCAGAACTTGGCTGTAAATTGCGCTCCTCTATCTGTGATAATGGATATAGGAATACCATGGAGTCGCACAATCTCCTTGAGATACAACCTCGCATAATCTTCTGCTGAGTATGTGGTTCTGACTGGAAGAAAATGAGCCGCTTTTGTGAGTCTGTCCACGATCACCCATATGGAATCATACTTGCCTCAGGAACGAGGTAACCCCACAATAAAATCCATGTTGATCAATTCCCATTTCCAAGTAGGGATTTCTATTACTTGCAATAATCCTCCTGGCTTTTGATGTTCGATTTTCACCTGCTGGAAATTTGGACATCGAGCTACAAATTCTGCTATGTCTCTCTTCATGCCATCCCGCCAATATATCAACTTGATATCATGATACATCTTTGTTGCACCTGGGTGAATAGAATATCGAGAATAATGAGCTTCTTCTATGATGAGATGGCGCAATTCTGCAACATTCGGAACACATAGTCTGCCTCGGTATCTAAGAATTCCATCCATAGCAGTTTCAAAGGGAGACTCCTCTTTTTCATGAAATGTGTCTCTGTAATGGCTCAAATGAGGACCTTCATATTGACGCTCTTTTACTTCCATATTCAGGGACGAAACTATGGGATCATTAATACCAATCCCTGCACTACCCGAATCAATTACACGTACTCCAAGATTAGCTAGTTAGTGGAGCTCATGAATCAATTCTTTCTTTTCTGGAGGAACTTCACATAGGCTGCCCATTGATCGGTGGCTAAGCGCATCAGCTACTACATTTGCCTTTCCGGGGTGGTATAAAATACTAACATCATAATCTTTCAATAATTCTAACCACCGCCTCTGCCGCAGATTCAACTCCTTCTGTTTGAAAATGTATTGAAGACTCTTGTGATCTGTATAGATATCAACATGCACACCATACAAATAATGTCTCCACATCTTTAATGCATGAATAACTGCAGCCAATTCGAGATCATGAGTTGGGTAGTTCTTTTCATGCTTCTGTAGCTGTCTCGGAGCATAAGCAATGACTCTACCGTGCTACATTAACACACATCCTAACCCAACACCGGAAGCATCACAATATATAACATAACCATCTGGCCCTTCTGGGAGTGTCAAGACTGGGGCTGAGGTTAGTCTGTCCTTCAACTCTTGGAAGCTACGTTCACAAGCATCATTCCACTGAAATTTAACGGACTTTTGGGTTAGCTTCGTCAATGGGGCTAAAATAGAGGAAAATCATTCTACGAACCTCCTATAGTACCCTGCCAATCCCAGAAAACTACGGACTTCGGTAGGCGTTGTAAGCCTTGGCCAAGCCTTCTGTTACACCTCGGAAAATTTCCCGTTAGAACGCAAGTAAATGGATTAGTAATGCATGCAAATGGATATGGACGATTAAAATGAGAAGTCTAAGAAATATGAAAAGTTGCAGATTTGAAATCTGCCCAGTGGTCGTAAACTTGTTTTAATTCATTACAACATTACACCAGTTCTCTCTAAAACCTCTCTCTACATTTATTATACAAGTTTTCAAGGATATTTGAGGATCAACAACATAAAACAAGGTGAATCAAGAGTAAGAACATCATCAAAGATCATCTAGGTCAAGAAATCCAAATGGAGAAAAACTAGGGTTTTGCTCAAAGTGGAGTATTATTAACCAAAACTTGTTCCTACAACTTCTAAGGTAAGATTCATGATTTTTACATGATGTTTAAGGTATTGAAGAGTTGAAATACATGGATTGTAGAAAATATGGTCAAGTAGGTCATGAATGATGAATAGTGACATTTTGAGGAGTAGTTTGAATTGAATCATGAATGTTGTTGTGTTGTGATATGAATGTATTTATTATAAATGGGACTAAGATCATGAACTAGACACTTTAGATGAATGGAAGAAGTTGGATGTTATGACCATAAATATGGGTGAATTAGAGGCAAATTAAGGAATCTAGATAATGTGGATAATGTGAATGACTAATGGTCATTGTTATGATATTAATGAAGGTATAGACGCTAGCATTGGAAGGAAGCGTGCAAGTGTAGAATAGTCCGATGAAAAGGTATGTAAGGCTAACCCTTCTTTCATAAGGCATGGTTCCTTGGCCAAACTCTTAAATCCTCTATATGAGTATGTTGTATTCAAATGATTGACACTCCGAGCTCATAAGCTCACGATCCTCGATATGTGCCACGATTGTACTACACACCCCATATGACGAGTAAGCATAAGATATAGATGTAGCGAAAATGATGATGATAGTGATGACGATGATAATAATAATGATGCTAAAGGTGCCTACGGGCTATTATACTTACATGTGCCTATGAAGGGCTATAATGACACCCCGAGCTTATAACGCCGGGTAGGATATATGTATATGAATATGTATAAAGTATGTATACGATTACGAAACGCGCGCACACTTCTGCAGATGGTACGGATAACCCTGAAGCCTTGGTAGGGCCAGGTATGAGTAACCTTGAGCCCTGGTTGGCCAAGTATGTATGAAACACCGATCCTAAGAGGTCGGGTATGCTATGTAAATGCTATGTATATGAAATGACTATGTATATAATATGAATATGAATGTGATAAGACTATGTATAAGAATAATAAGGACATGTATACGAATATGAGTACAAGTATGGTACGAGTACTATTATGGAATACGGATGATGACGTAGGTGTACTAATACGTATGAAAAATGGAAAGTCCTACGAAAGGCAGGTAAGTACTATGACGATGGTATTATTGTTTCCCCTCCTATGCTATTTCATATGCTGTTCATTATGCTTATATATCGATGTTGATCATGATTTACATACTCAGTACATTCTTCGTACTGGCGTCCTTTTGTTGTGGACGTTGCGTCATGCCCGCAGGTGCACAGGGAGACAGACTTGATCCATAGCTGCTTATTCAGAGATTGCATAGCAGAGCTCCATTTCTTTCGGAGCCGTAGCTTTTGGGTACTTATTCTTTTGTGTATGTAATTATGGGCATAGCGGGGTCCTGTCCCGCTCATGTGATATGTTATACTCTTCTTAGAGGCTCGTAGTCACGTGTATATGGTTAGATATGTCCGGCCTTGTCGGCCTATATTTTGTATGTCATTTTGTTGGCCTCGTCGGCCCATGTACATTGTTATGGCACAGATGCCTATGACGATTAAAGATGTTGTCGTCCAATGGGACTAGTTGATGAATGAATGGAAATGTATGTCTAATTACGTGGCTTACCTAGATGTAAGCATAAGAGTAAGCTAAGAGGGTGCCCGAGTGGGCTAGCACCGGGTGCTCGTCGCGGCCCCCTTGTCGGGTCGTGACACATTCACAGCTTCAATCTTCTGAGTATCAACTCAAATGCCATCATCTGAAATAACATGACCCAGAAATTTCACAGAATTAAGCCAAAACTCACACTTTGAAAATTTTGCATACAATTCTCGGGTTCGAAGAATTCCAAGAATAATACGTAAATGATTTGCATGTTCTGATTCTGTGCGAGAGTATACCAGAATGTCGTCAATGAACTCTATTACGAATAAATCAAGAGAGGCCTGGATACGTTATTCATCAAATTCATGAACACTGCTGGAGCATTGGTAAACCCAAACGACATCACCTGGAATTCATAATGGCCATATCTCGTTCTGAAAGCTGTCTTGGGAATATCTTCTTCTTTAACTCTCACTTGGTGATAACCTGACCTCAAGTCGATTTTGGAAAACCACTTGGCACCCTGTAGTTGATCAAATAAGTCATCAATTCTCGGAAGAGGATATTTGTTCTTTATCGTCACTTTATTCAACTGCCTGTAGTCGATACACATTCGTAAGGAACCATTTTTCTTTCTTACGAATAGGACTGGTGCTCCCCACGGGGATGAACTGGGTCTAATAAATCTCTTCTCAAGCAAATCTTTCAACTGTGCTTTTAATTCTTTCAATTTTGCCGGAGCCATTCGGTAAGGAGGAATAGAAATAGGCTTGGTGTCCGGCAACACGTCAATGAAAAAATCAATCTCTCTTTCCGGAGGAAGGCTTGGAAGTGAATCTGGGAATTCATTTATTACTGGAACAGATTGAAAAGTTGGCAACTTTGCTTCGGCGTCATGAACTCGGACTAAATGATAAATATAGCCCTTAGCTATCATCTTTCTTGCCTTAAGGTAGGAAATAAACCTACCTCTTGGAGATGCTATATTACCCTTCCATTCAAGCACGGGCTCTCCTGGAAATTGGAATCGAACTACTTTCATTCGGCAATCAACATTAGCATAACATGAGGCCAACAAATCCATACCCATAATCACATCGAAATCTAACATCTCTAGCTCAACTATATCAGCTTTAGTCTGGTGGTCGCATATCACAATTACACAATTCTTAAACACTTGTCTAGCTATCACGGGATCACCAACCGAAGTAGATACCTCAAAAGGTTTAATACGACCAGTAACATACGGAGTAATATAAGATAGGTAGAACCCAGATCTATCAATGCATACACATCATGAGAAAATACGGATACTGTATCTGTAACCACATCCGGGGAGGACTCAAGATCCTGTCGTCCAGCTAAAGCATACATACGGGGCTGAGTGGCACCTAAAGTAGATATTCCCCCTCTGCCTCTACCTCGACATGCTGGAATCTGGGGAGTCTACCCTACCGGGCGCACTGAAGAGGAACTAGCTGCTGATCCTGTGGGCAGAACCCCACCTTTACCATACCTCGAGGGACAATCTCGCATCAAGTGTCCAGTCTGTCCACAAACATAACAAGCATCTATGCTCTGACGACATGTCACACCCTAATTTCCCTAGGGTGTGATGGGCACCCGACCCCATATCCGGAGTCGAGCGAACCCACGGACTCTTATTACATACATAATCTCTTCGGACTCTGAAATTAAATAAAAGTAAAATACAAAATAAGCTTTCAAAATATTTCTTCTATCGTTCTCAAATCAACAAAATCTGTGATCATATGGAATTTATATCATAACATAAATGACACATCGGCTGATGGATCCGCTCACAGAACTGACATTCTATACCCACGACTCTGTCTGCAAAGTCTCTAACTTCGAACAAAACATCATAGCACATATACTCTCACTCGGCAACACTCCAGGAGCAATTGGAGTTGCCAATCCAGCTGAAGCATCTTCTAGCAATGTCCTTTACTCATCTAGGTGTACCTGCGTGGCATGAAACGCCAGCCCCCGAAGAAAGGGGGTCAGTACGAAATATGTACTGAGCAAGTAAGGCATAGAATACAGAAAAGAGGATTATAACTGAAACAGAGATTTACCAGAATCACGTATGACCTTTTTAAAACATCAAAGCACTTGCCTTTTCAAATGAAAATCAGGTATGTCATCATAAATCATAAATGGAAGTCATGTATACCATCAGCATTTATCATATATCATAGAACGTGCCCCGGCCCTCTCGTGAGGGACGCGGTGAGTAAATTCATGCATGTCATCACCACGTATCATATATGCATATAACGTGCCCCGACCCTCCATTGAGGGACGCGGCGAATGGAATCATGTATGTCATCATTATGTATCATATTTGCATATAACGTGCCCTGACCCTCCATTGAGGGACGCGGTGAATGAAGTCATGTATGCCAACATCATGTATCACATATGCATGTAACGTGCCCCGACCCTCTATTGAGGGACGCGGTAAGTAGAATCATATATGTCCATGTCATGTATCATGTATGCATGTAACGTGCCCCGACCCTCTATTGCTGGACGCGGTGAATAAAGTCATCATATGCCATCCTGGCCACCACCCCGTCATCATATCATAATGTCATCATATCATATATAACATGCCCCGGCCCGCAAGTGAGAGGGACGCGGTGAACAATGCAGAGACGTGCGCACGAGAACATACCCTGGCCCGGGATGCAGTGAAGGACATACTGAGACTTGCACGAACAGAGTAATGCGAAACCATATGCAGATAAATCAAGACTCGATAGATACGAACACTTACCGACATTTGAAGGATCATAAACATGTTTCGGGTCAGTCCGAGTTAGTATGAGAAAGTTACGGACGTTTTTACCACAGAACTTTTACGAACGTTTCAAAGCAAATCCAAGATCTTTTACGAAAGTTAGGGACATTAAAACTTACAAAACTCATTTAGAAACAGAATTCTTTATGCTCGTCTCGTTATTCAATCATATAGTAAGCTCAACTATATCGAGCGTACTCATATCAAAAGTGTATAAGAATCATAGACAAACTCGGAAACATATCAAATGGAGCTTCGGAATCATGGATACATATCCAAACCATATGAAGTAGCTTATTCATTTATTAATCATACAATAGACTCAACCATATGAAACATGCTCATGACCAAAGAGAATAAGCATCATAACCAAGCTCGGAATCAAAGAGTAGAGTTACCCCCAAGTGCATGTCATGTCATACCTTACTGAGCTCTAGGACATGCTAAAAGAAAGAAAGGGTAAGCCTTACATACCTGTTCCACGTCCTATTAGCTACGCTTGTTCGTCCAAACTTGCTAGTCTACATTCAAGAGAATTGACATAATTATTAGATTCATCGACCTATACTTGTCTTATCCTTTCAAATGAATTCATTCATATTCTACCGAAATTTCGGCAACATTTCCCCTGTAAATACACCATCCCCGAGAATCTAACTCGGCCATTTAACAACAACAAACCCGAGAATGCAACTCGGCCAAGCTATCAACAACAATACCAACAATCGTGCCAACAACATCAACAAATAATTCAAGACGCATTCTAGCATTAACAATTCTTTCTACACAATCCGACGGCATTCCATTATACTCAATTTAATCACATGAAATCAAGCCAATACCAATGATCCCACATTCAAGTATTAATACGAAATCTTCCTAACATGATTCAAGAATACTTCAAACAATTCACATAACATTCCAACAACCCAATCAACATATTACTTCACCCGAAACCTTCCAAATTCAATAAGAATAATAACGACACATTTCATTCTTTCTTCCAAATTCATAAACTACATCAACAATCTATACTTTAGCAATATCATTCATTCTTATAATCATAAGAAACCATACTAATATCACATTAGCTTCTTCCATAATCCACAAACGATTACAACTTCGCTTCAAACCATTAAATCCTTATTTCACATCATGGAATTCACAACTACAACAATCAAATACTAAATAAAATTTAGTTCATCATTCCTACAACATAGCATGTACACGGCCAACCCCAACACATACACGGCCATAACACAACTCCCATATTTTCATGAATTTCATCCATTTCCACACACTACAACATACACAACCATCCATAATATATAAAAGAAGATTAAATCTTACCTTTTTCCACTTGTCTTGTTACTTGTCTTGGATTATGAACTTGCAAGAATTAATAGTTTTCTTGCTCCAACAACTACTCCATGTTGTAGAGGACATTCCAATTGGTAGAAAAACTAGAAGAAATTATTTTTTGGTGATCAAAATTGAGGGCTCAATTCTTCTCCCTTATGGCCGAATGGCCTTGTGTGTTTCTTCTCCTTCTCCAAGTTTCTTCATCTTTCTAAAAGATGAAGATCAATATGTATTATTTATCCTTTTTTTCCACCATTTATCCATATTTATATTTTAGTCCCTCAAGTAAGAATATGGACACATGGCCTTATTCTTTCTCTCCAAGGTTCTAGAAATTTTGTGGAGGAACATGACCAATATATCTTATATATATACATATAATTCATATAGGTGGGCCAAGGCCCACCTTAAGTTGGAGGGCCACCATGGTTCATTTAAGAAATTTCTGGAATACTTTGTGAATTCCCATTTTTCCCTTAGCCTTCCACAATATTACCTTGAGCCACTTTGCGAATTTCCCTTTTTGCCCTTAGCCTTTCTCAATATTTTCATACTAATAATATTCATAAATAATATTCATAACCAACTTGTACATTAAAATAATTTTGGACAATGGTCTTGCCCTTCACTTACCACGACTTCCTTGAAATACCCGAACGTACAAAATACAGGCTATAACACGACATGGCCCCGAATGTAATTTACCGCACTGGCTACATCGCTGCACAGGTGGTCTCCTCTGACTATGATTACCCCCAAACTGAGAACCTGAAGCTCTCGAACTCTGACCCTGTCCTGAAGGAAAGGAGCGATCAAATCTCCTATCTGCAAATCGTGGAGGCACACTAGTCGCCGACTGGCCTGAATGTCTGGGATATATCTGCCTCGATCCCCCTCTGTAAACACTACCTGTCCCCATAGATCTGGCCCTCTTACTTTGCCTTCTATCGGTATCACGATCACCCCTTTACGGATGTTGTTGTCCTTCTAAATTCTGGGCATGAACTTGAATTCAGGAAATATCCATCCCATCTTGCAGCGAAGCCGTCAAACAATCCTTAAACAAATGTGGCCCTAAGCCACTCACGAATCTTTTTACCCTATCTCCCATGTCGGCTTCCATAGTCGGGGCATATCTAGCCAAGGAATTAAATTGAAGGCTATACTCCCGGGAACTCATATTTCCTTGTTTTAGATTTAAGAACCTATCCGCTCTAGCTCGGCGGACCTTGGGTGGAAAATAGTGGCGGATGAAGGCATCTACAAATTCTTGCCAAATGGGAGGAGGCGCATTCTCTTTTCTTGACGATATCCAATTATTATACCATAATACCGCCACATCTCGGAGTCTATAAGATGCCAACTCCACAGATTCAGTTTCGGAGGCATGAATAATCTTCAACGTCCTCAACATTTCATCAATAAAACTTTGCGAGTTTTCATTCGGCTTTGACCCAAAAAAATCCGGAGGATTCAAACTCATGAAATCACGGGCCCTGGTACTAGCTGCCCGATCACTTGGACCCACATTCTGCCGCTGTGCCTAGGCCGCAACTAACTTTATCAATAGATGGATAGCCTCGGTCACTTGTTGACCCGAAGCAACCGGTGGAGGAACCGGAGGCATAGGAGCTGGAGTTGATGCCCCTTCTTGTTCCTCTATAATAGGCGGAGTGGAAGAAGTATTAGATGGGGCCTCATTTTGTGACTCGCCCTCTTCTACATTTGTTGGCGGCTCTCTTTATACCTGCCTTTTCATCGTAGGCTTGCCCTTCTGGGCGGCTGTAGCATTTCCCTTTGGCGGCATTTCTGAAATCATAGTACACTATTAAGGAGGATAAAATCTTATAACACAGCTCTATCACACGATCTCTTAAGATGAAAGATGGTCATTTTTCCTAAATGCCCTGTAGCCGCTTGTTTATTAGTGTGGCGCACAACACACCATAAATAAAACTCTACTAGACACAGCTCGTAGACACTTCCTAGGACTGAACTGCGGTAATACCACCCTTGTCACGACCCAACTAGGGGCCATGATGGGTACCCGGGGTTAACCACCGAGCACCACTCATTCTATTACTTATCATACTCATTAAACGTACATTCATGAATATTCATGTGCTCATAATCATAGGAAATCTATTTTTCATTTGGAAACATAATTACTTTTATATACATAAGCCCTTCGGCTATCGAAAAAATGATAATATAGATACAATAGTAGCATCATGAGACCATATTACCCACACATGCGTATCTAAGAGCCTCTACTAGAGTACTAAACATATGGACGGGACAAGACCCCGCCGTGCCTAAAATACATATACATATACATATATATACACAAAAGAATAAACCAAATAGCTCCTCCGGAGTAAGGAAGTGCTCTTGTAAATCTGCTGATAACCTCTACGAGTCTGGATCACCTCCCTGTCTACCTGTGGGCATGAGCACAACGTCCAAAGAAGACGGATGTCAACACGAACATTGTACTGAGTATGTAAGGCATGAATGAAGTGAACATAATAGAGAAATCATAAGCCATAAGATGAAGACATAGCCTGCGGGACCTTTAAGGGTGGATACATTTCATATATATATATATATATATATATATATATATATATATATATATATATATATATATATACATAATCATAGTATGTGTATCATTATAGCGCATACATCGTATCATATAACTGATCACCATTAACCCGCGTCCGGGTAACCATCATATGCCGCCCACTAGTGGTGATCATGCCCGACCCTCTAGGCTCGGGGTAAACATAGCAGCCCACCTTAGTGGTGACATGCCCGTCCATTTAGGCACGGTGGAATCGTATGCAGTCCGTCTTCGCGGTGACATGCCCGACCAACTAGGCACGGTGGAATCGTATCGTGACATAATTAATCATAAACTCATCATTATTACACATCTCATAGGAATATCATAATCCTATCATAACTTAACATCATTATACATTCATCATTAACCCTACATTAGAACTTGGAGGTAACATGGATATGTCTAGGTGACGTAAGGTCGTGAACCCCCGACTACATTATGGAGTGATCATAATAGTCATGTCTCACCTTGGATGAACTAGTGTTTTAAGGTGAGTGCACACAAGGAAAATCATCAATGAAACTATACTTAGCATCATTAGCTTCATGGACATCTTATATTACTTTAGGATTCTTCATACTTATATTCATCATCATCATTAACATACTCGTATCGTGTCTTCTTTCTTTGTCATATGCTTATGTAGCTCTGTATAGTGATGGACTAATAGTTTCCATTATATAGGAAGATCATGGAAAATTTGGAAGATTCATGCCTTAGAAGGAAAGGATTAGCCTTACAAACCTTTTTCGTTTAGCTATTCTATCATTTGATCATTCTTCTTCGTTGCTCGCGTTTCTACCTTCAAGAAAGTTCATCCTCATATTAGATAATCGATAACATAAGTGCGTTTGAACCAAGCTAGAGAAATTTGAGCAGCGTCTCCTTTATTTATACTACTTTCTCCATATCATATATCAACTCCCAAACATCAATAACAACATTCATAATATCATCGTCAACAACTTATATCAAATTCATCATTATCCTATCCCCACAATTTCCTCTCAAGGTCATCCATAATCATGATCATAGCACAACATTACATTCATTCTCATCTAATGTTTCTATCATGCTCTTGACATCATTCATAACGGAATTACAACCTCAACATATCAATATTCATGATTCATTCCCAACTACTATTAAAAAATGGCACTATTCCCACATTCATGACCCATTTTCTATTTCTTTTTACAATCCAAGTGTTTCAACTTTTCAATACCTTAAATAACATGGAATTACCATAAAACTTACCTTAGATAGTGTAGAAATAGGCCTTGAGTTGAAATATTTCTCTTGCACCAAAACCCTAGTTCACTTCCATTGATATTCCTTGGCTTGGATGAACTTTAATGTGTTTCTTACACTTAATTTTGTGGGTTTGATGAAGTGGATCTTTAGTTTCACTTGAATTCTTGCATATTAAGTATGCGGAAAGTTCTAGAAAATTCTTGAGTTGTGGATAATGAGGATGAAATGAAAATAATGAACTTGGGGTCCTTTATTTAAAACTTAAAAATCTGTCCCGACATAATTATACAGACACTTATACGGTCCGTATAAGTGACCGTGAAATTGCTTCAGCAAAATCCCTTTCTGTGTCAATTATACGGTCCGTATAAATTTATACGGTCCGTATAAGTGACCGTGAAATTACCCCATTCAACAACTCATTCTGTGACCATTATACGTCATAGTATATGGTCCGTATAAGTGACCATATAATCCCATCAGTGATGGACCTTCACTGTGGTGATTCTGCGGACCATTATACGGACCGCATAATCGGTCGTATAATCTACCTTTTCTCCGATTTGTTCTCGTTACTTCGTTTGACCTCAAATCCTTGTGGAACCTTCTTGATACTTGTTTAACACCTCGTTAACAATCTATGGGACATTATAACTCTTCTCCAAAACATCATTAAGATATCTTTAATTCAATACATGTAAATCGACACACAACCTGTACCTTATTTTCCTTAACAACTTTTGTCTCCTACCTCCCATGTCTTTGAAATCTCATTTAGAACCATCAATTGTTATTTCTTACTTATCGAAACATCATATACATCGTTCCCTTCGTTAGTCTACTTACTGTATGTTAACGAAAAATTTCCGGGGTGTAACACGATGTTTTTCGGCATACAACAACTATGTACACTTCCTTTCTTCCCAATCAAGGAGCATAATCTCATCAACACACCAACAACATTTGATACCATTCATAAACATGTAAATAAGCCCAACAACATGGCCACAACAGGGTCAAAACTGTCCATAAACATAACAACTACAACACAACACTTTATGACCTTTCCTCCATAACTATTTTCACTTTTAAGACTTGTTAAATCTTCAAATCAACTCAACATAAGAGATAGGATGAACAACATACGTTATACTTGAATAAATTTATCCACAACAACTTTCTTCAAGTCCAAACTCACTACAACATCAAGTAGAAGCAAGAGCAATCACCTTTCATGGACTAGTTTGGTGAAATCTCGTTAAATTCTTGATTTAATGGGCTATAGATGTTTGGGGGATGTGTTAGGAAGTTTCTAGGACTCATGAGTGTATAGAATGATGAAAAAATGGATGGCGGTTTTTTATACCCCTTATAAGTCGGTTCTACCGACTTTCCCAAGTGGGACCCGCAGAAGCCATTTGGCTTCTTGGATGGGTTATCTTAAAATGGCCATATATCCTTACTCCGATGTTGTTTGACGGGAGATTTGTTGCGTTGGAAACTAGACTCGATGAAATTAATTTTAGGATTTTGAAACACCTTAAAACTCCTAATATACTGGAGATATATCCCTCCAAAGTTGACCCAAAATTTTGTCCAAAATTCTGTCAACTTTTTTCCAAATTTTCAACAAACTCATTTATTTTGATTTGCTTGGTCCCAGAATCTTCCGAAACTATCCATACATGATGTTTATCATTAATCATATTTGATAATGGTCATGTCCTTTGGTTCCATGGTCTTCTTTCCCGGTTACTACTTACGAGATCGTAATTCATCCTTTACTTCATTGTTACGTACTTCCCATGGCTTGTACCTTCCAAAACTTCACAGGACGTCTCCAATACTCTATTAGTATGGTGAAATACATGGAATGATCATGCTCTAAAAGTGCGAGGTGTAACATCCTTCCCCCCTTAGAAAGATTCGTCCTCGAATGTGGTAGCTTGTGAGCTTACGATGCTATCATTAATTTCTAGAAATGGTTGCCCTCCTTTAGTTGCTGATCTCCATGCTCTTATACTATGGGCTCATTAGTCTTCTTTCATATTCCCTTAACTCTCTATCAAACTCACCCATTAATTTCATATCCTCTTGTCCTCATGTATGTAACCGATGGTCATCTGATATCCAGCTATCATCCTGTTCTTATTAAGGTGGTCTTAGCTCATGATCACTACGGCTCTTCGTTGATCTTACGAATATTCTTAATTTTTGTACTCTTTTGCCTTGATTCTTATTTCTCTACTAGTGGACAAACTCTCTTGTTCAGATATGCACCTTTCCTTGCTTGCTTTTTTGGTACTATTCTAGATCATCCCTTTTTGTGCTAGTCGACCTCATATGCATATCATATCATCTCCTTTTAGTTCCTTGGTCGGAATTTTTAATTTCTTAAAATATCATCCTATTCATAATTGAACTTTTCCTTCAATTTCCTCTCCTCAGTTTTAGCATAATTGCAAAATAAACTCATGAACATGGAACTAAGATAAAATCTTACTTAATCATAACTTCCTTTCACTATGAGTATGCTTTCTTCTTAAGTCCTTGGCTCTCTTATACTGGTGACTAATTGAGACTTAAATTAATCTCCATTCTTCTTCGGCTCCTTATCGTCGTCCTTGCACCATTCTGTTAGCCATTTCACCATGGAGATTGTTTATATGTTTCTATGTCATACACTCTCATAATTGATATAACTAGCGGTTTGAAATTTCACAACTTACGAGGTACTCCCTAATCTCAGGCAGTACTGCTGTCTTGCTATCCATAGGCACACTATCTTCCTTTCCTTTGAAGATTATTGAACTTCCTATAAATAGTCCTCTTTTAAAGCTTTCATCTCTTCTAGTGTACAAGTTCTTGTTAGTAGTCCCGATTGTCCCTTATACTTATTCCTGGTTAGCTTGCAGGCCCTTCTTACTCCTCCTGTTACCTTTTAGAGTACGTTACTGCATGTTTAGTTGTAACCAAAACTTCTACGGCGTGAGTGATTTGAATCATCACCCGGAACCCAGCGTATCGCATTGACGAAACTTATTCTCCTTCCCATATTTGTCTCATAATATACCTACATTTAATACATTCTCATTTTTCTTTAGCACATTCTTGACATATCGGTTCATCTCAAAATTTGACTCCTTCAATCCAATATATTTTCCTCTCTTGAGCTTCGGAATATTGTAGCTCATCTTAGAACTAAATTTGTTCTCCCCCCTTTTAAAGGATGTTCTCATATACTGTAACCTTTGAGTGTTAACCGTCTTTGATAGTCATCTGGCCGACCTTAGCGATCCTTCAACTCCTCTATTCCATATAATACCAGAGTTCTTTTCATCGCATGGTTTAACTTATTTTCCTTTTTTCCAGTTGAGTTCTTGTATTAAATCAAAATTCTTATACATATCGAATACAATTCAGATGCCTTCTCTATTGTCTTTTCACTTCTACCCCTCATGACTAGTAGTCCCCTAGGTTAATAAATTAATGGGGACATCAGAACTCATTAGGCCCCTTAGGGGGTGTTCGACTATATCATGCTTCTTTAGCCTTATTCTTTCTCCACGACTATCTTCTTAATATCTCTGAAATTCTCCTTGCTCTAGGTTCCCAATTTCGATTTATGTCTATACTATACCATTAAAAGTTAATATTCCACACCATCCATTCCCACGACTCGTCCTTTCATTAGCTTAGCTCATTTTGTCCCGTAATTCTTATTAACTACTTGTTTGCATCATAGCTATGCATTATAGTCCTTCTAGTGTTCTATTGGTTCTTGTTTTTATCGTGAAATCCTCACAAAGTACACCCTTTCCTTTATTCTTTCGTCGAGTCTTCATCTTCCTTTATGATACTACAACTTGTACACACATATATAGATATATGTATATCTCGAATTTTCTTGGTTTTCTTCATGATCACGTCTTTCACACAACCATTGTCTTATAATTCCAATTTGTTTTCCCTTGGGCAGGCACACTAACTCATTAACCTTCTACCTGTTGTCGGTGGCCACATAATTCCATTTAACCATTTCGTTACCTCCTCCTTCCTTTAGTCCGTATAGTTTCTTTTACTTGTAATATGCCTGTTTCTATTAGTCATCCTCTACTCTTAGGTTAGGAAACTTTGGAGTGTTTCGTTACGAGTGAAAATCCCTTTTGACGCTGAAAATCTCTTCTTGAGGTACTTTTTTCCCTTAAATAGGCATACCAATCATGGGTTCACATCCATTCTCCTGGTTAAATCTCAGGAGTTTAAAATTTCCTCATCGCTTTCATAAGACCTATTTATTTCTTCTCTAGGATGCACCTTTATTTAATATTTACAACCTCCTTGGTTCTAGTTATGAAGACCTATAGGTTGGTTCCAGGGTCCTCACGTTCATCCCTTGTCACGTATAACATTACTCTATCTCCCGTTGATTTATTTAAATTTCATCCTATCGTCTGCTTTCCTACTTTCATCCTAACCTTTTCCTCAAATATATATTACCTGACCCTCAATAGGTATACGGTTTCCTTGTCCAAGTTTCTCTCCCCTACATGATATCATAACCTTCTTTTTCCTAATGCTCCTTCTTACATTGTTGGTCGCGTTACCGCTATCTGACTTTAATTCCCAAGAAAACACAATCCTAAGTCTCTCTGTAGCGCTTGCTACCTCAATTTTGACATACAACACAATCAATACTTTTAACATGTCGTAACATCAATCATAAGGGTATACATAATACTTGATATAGCCACTCATGACTTATCTTTTTATTACTTTTCAACACCTTTTCTTTTGACATATCCCATTGCCATTTGATTTTTGTCCTGAATCTGTGGTTTTAATCCATCTCCCCACTCTTTTTGCCCAGCTAGCCAGACTCATACCTTGCGATCATTTCGAAATTCTAATTGTAAAGCTCATATGCTCCTCATTTCCCTCAGGCTATTCTGGTTTCTCATAATCCTTTTATTGTATGTCTAAATCTGTAGGTCTCCCTAGCATATCCTTCTACGTCCTCGCTATGAATCCCAGCGATATAACTTTTCTTAAAAATCTTTACTTGAACCTGTACCCTATCACTTTGTCCAAAATAATCAACCTCACATCCTTTACTTTCCTGCAACAACCGAATCGATCCTTGCGATATTCTATCTTCACTTGACACCTACTCTCTTCTCTCCTTACACAAAAACCGACATCACACCTAATTTCTCTACCGTCAATTAACTTTCACAAAACCCGTTTGAAAAAAAATATTAGATGAATCCTTCTTATAAGGATTAGCTAGAAATACACCACATATTCCTAAGGCTGATACAATCTCTACTTCCTTCTCGGCCACGCAACATCACATTTAGAAGTTATATAAGCAATCTAGAAGACAATCATAATTACATTACAACTTACCTACCCATTTCTCATTCTTGAGTTCAGATCATCATTAATACCCACAGTAACTTAGCCATAATGATTCTCAGAATAGTACCAACTATCAAATACTCAGAACCCTCTTGAATTCGAATGACTGGTGACTTCTAAATTCCAATGTAAGCCCACATCATATGGGAAAGTCTGATAAAATGAGTCTGAGTGCCTGTCATTAACCGGTCTTGATCTTATGTGTGTGTTTATATATATATATATATATATATATATATATATATATATATATATATATATATATATATATGTATGTATGTAAAAACTTCTAGAGTAAAACTTTCCTCTACTCGTTAACGTCCTTTCCCCTCTTAATATCTTTTCGTTATCACTTTGTCACACCCCAATCTAGATAGGGCATGATGGGCACCCGACCCCTTACTCAGAGCCGAGCGAACCCGCTGGTTCTCGTTATGTTCATAACCTCACTAGACTCTTAAATCACGAAATGAAATGCATAATGAAAGCTTTTCAAAAACATTCTTTTCGTCTTTCTCACATCAAGTAAAATCTGTAATCATATGAAATTTGTAACATAATGCATAATGATACACCGGCTTGCAGAGCCGCTTGCAAGACTGACATGATATATACGTCACTCCGTCTGCAAAGTCTCTAACATAAATAAATATACCATAACATAGATACTCTCACTCGACAACACTCCAGAAGGAAATGGAGCTCGCCAATCCAGCTGGAACATCTTCTAGTAATACCCTCTACTCATCTGTATACACATGCGTGGCATAAAATGCAACGTCCAAAAGAAGGGACGTCAGTACGAGTAATGTACTGAGTATGCAAAGCATGAACAATACCATAAGATCATAGTAAGAGACGTAAAGCACAGCATAGAGTAAGGAAATAACCTGTACCTCTGTTTTCCTCTTAAGGTGGATATCACGCATGCTAACTTTACCTTTTAAAGCAACATATAAATATTTACAAGTAAACTGCCCGACCATATAGGTACGGTGTAATGCTGCCCGGCCATTTAGGCACGGTGTGATCATCATTAGCCCGCGTCCAGGCCTCCCGCGTCCGGGGTAATCATAAACTGCCCACTGCAGTGGTGTGTCTGCCCGGCCGCCTATTGGACGGCGCAGTGTTATACTGCCCGGCCATGTAGGCACGGTGTTATACTGCCCGGCCATGTTGGCACGGTGTTATACTGCCCGGCCATGTAGGCATGGTGTTATTAAAATACATACATAATTATAAAGCATGCATGAGATCCCAAGTGAAAGCTATAACTCTATCAGAGTGACGTAAGGTCGGTAACCTCCGATTTATATGATGGAATAATCATCATCGATAAATCTCACCTCGAACGAACAATTCATGAGGTGAGACCAACAACAATGAGAAATTCAAGTAAATCATGAAATAAATTCGATAATCCCATAATAGCATTAAAATCATAAGCTTTGGAACTTCTAGAATCAAAATCATCGTCATCATGCGTATCATAGAAAACATCTCATCATAGAAAACATCTCATCTTCTCTATCCTTATAAAGCATACTCATCTTTAGCGTCATAAGAAACTCATGAAACTTTAACTTTTGAGGATAAAGACATTATGGAAAACATCTCATCTTTAGTATCATAGGAAGCTTTTAAGAATCATGAGTTTCTAACTCTTGAAAATAAGAAGGTTATGGAAACGTATGTGGAATCACAACATAAGAATCATGCCTTTGAAAGAAGGGGACAAGCCTTAACATACCTGGAAGCTCGCTTCTCGACTTTCCAACCTACCTCCTGTCTTGAAGTCTACATATAAAACCATTCATTATATTGTTAGGCTCGTTGTTATATACTTATCCTAAGCCTCCAAATAAATCTTGCTAGAATCTGCCGAAATTTCGGCAGCATCTCCTCTATTTATATTCCTAGCCCAAAATCTCAATTCAACAGCCAACAACAACAACAACAATACCAACATCAATAACATCATTTCCATCACCAATATGTACCATAAAACATCCCACACGCTGTTTTCCAACTTCCATAACTAACCAACTTACTACACAATTATTTCACGACTTTATCTTCGCGAATAAACCGGTATCAACGTAATTAGAAGAAGATTCATACCTTATTCTCGTTGAAATAGCAAGATCTCCAATATACTCTTTGAGTCCAAGCTAGAATCCACCACACCACAATGCTAGAATCACGACCACGCGCTATCCGAACCTAAACTAATACTCCGTCGGTTAAAAATTGCTCACTTTTTGTTTCCTTCTCTCTCTCTCTCTCTTAAATTTCTGGAAATTTCTATCAAAATCTGGGGAAAAAAAGGGGTCCTTACCCTTTTTATAAGGGTCAAATTCGGGTCGGGTACCGTAGCATTGTACTGTAGCAGCACTGTAGAAGCTGGTACTGTAGCAACACTGTAGCACGCGTTTCTGTTCTGTCAGCTGAACTTGTAACGTCCATAATTCTCTACTCCGATGTCTTATCGGTGAGCGATTTGTTGCGTTGGAAACTAGACTCGACGAAATTCATTTTAGGCTTTTGTGTCACGTTAAACCACTTCATATGCTAAGCGATATGCGTCCCCCAAGTTGGACCAAAGTTTTTCACACAAAACATTACCCATCCTTTCTCCGAAGTCGTACTACTTCATTTCTTTCACTCATTTCCTTATAAAACCTTCCGATATATCTTATATACATCCTTCACTTATTAAATATGCTTGATAATTCTTGCTCTTTATATTCCAAAGTGGTTTTACTTAACCCTAACTCAACGTACTTATGTTCCAAATTTGGTAAGTGCTTTTCGAAGATACGGGGTGTAACATCCTTCCCCCCTTAGAAACATTCATCCTCGAATGTTTAAACTAGTCTCGTACTCTGTCCATGATCCCATTCTCGGGTACATCCCTTCATCGGATCATTCTTCCTTTAATGCTATCATAATCGATGCAATATTGCATCTATTTTCTACGACCTGATCATTTAGTTGTCCAGCTCGCGCTGTTTTGTAGTCTCCCTTTACTGGGTGATCATACCATAGTAAGAATCGTATTTATTCCAATATCTTGTCAATCGTTGTCCCCTTCACTAGAATATCGTTCAATTTCTTTTCTTCTTCACAAATTATTGTCAGTCCAATCTCAAAAGATACCCTTCAATCTCTCTATTCCTTTGCTGACTAACCCTTAGATCTTATTGAACTCACTTCTACAAAAATTCTCACTTCAAACTACATCTGTTTTTCATATCTGAGTGCGTTTAGAATCATTGCACTATATTCACTCGCTTTCTCCTTATGAGTCTTACCTTACGGTGCCTTAAAAAATTCCACACTTCGATCTTCAATCCTTACTTTCAATTTTAAGCCTAATACGTTCCTTTCATCGATTCACTTAATGTCCATACTGAAATGTATAACGATAACAACTATATCATTTCCGTATAACTCTCACTTTTTGTTTTAGGGTCTATACTTGTCACATCTTAGGATTCGTCATTTCAATCTCTACACCTATGCTTTTCTTACTTGCTTCCCCCCTTTTAGGGTCTTACTTATATCATTCGCAAATCCATTACCTCACCTCCAATCTTGAATTCATGTATCCCTTTCCGCAATTCCCTTAAATTGCCATCTGTCTTATCAAGGATCTAAGTCTCATGCGCAACTAATACCCCTTGTACGTCATACTCTTTTATTCTTGTGTTGTGCTCAGCATTGATTTCAAAGACAATCATAATCATATCTTTACTTGTTATTGGTGATAGCCTTACATTATTGCTTTATCGTCATGTGGTGAACTCGTAACTCATAGCCACATTTTTCTTTCCAGCTTATTCCTTTATGTACTTTACTTGTTCTGTCTTAGTATAGGGTATCCGTAGGAGACGCATCCTCCTTTTCTCATAATACGACTACTTCTTAAGCTTGTGTACTTCGCATGTTTCCTTTTCTTTCTATACCCATACTTATTCCATTTTATAATTAATCCTTTATTCCTCGCACAAGGAACCCTATTCTTAACTCAGTACCGCTTTGTCCTTCAAAATATATTACTTCTATACAATCCATTCTTTGCTTCCAACACTTATCCTACTCATTCCCTCTCATCCTTATTATGCTGATCCTTTTCCTAACAATTGTTCTATTTAGTCATTCATCTTTCCGTAGTCTTAGTCCTTTACATCCAACCAAAATATCATTCGTGATCTCGATTCTCCGCCACTACTTTGCTATGTAACCTTTCTCTGATTTCTTTTTCGAGTTGACTTCCTCTTCCCTCATGCTTGCTGTCACTCTTGTCATTGCGAAACCACTATGCTGAACTTTCCCTAACAAGGTCTTATAAGCTTTCTTATCCACTGCTTTATGGCTCGCTTATTGGTTTCACATTTGCATACACTCTCTATTCACATAGAACATGTCACCTCTTTAGTCGTTTCCTAACTACACTTTACTTACTTTGTATTACAGTTCTTGCTATGTTCTCATTATATCCCAATCATAATCAATTCTATAGTGTACCACTTCTTGATCTCATTCGTAACACTACTTATAAAATAGAATAAACCTCGTGGAGTAAGCCTACTTAACCTGTAACTCTTTCTGATTGACCCTATTACACTTACCACATAAGTTGTCTTACCAAGTTATTCAAATTCGTTACAAACCTTCATATTCTATGCCCCTGTCTCTGTCATGCTGTTACTTCATTTTACTAATAGACTCGTCGTATTTCACTTGTAGTTATCCATCCCAATCGATACTTCAGTATCACACTCCATTAGAGTTAACCTTTCTCTTTTTAAATCATATTTTAGTACTACCAATCTTCCCAATTTTCTCTGGTATTTCTCTTTACCATAAATACCATTCCGTGTAATCATCCTTACCTTCCTCTTTCCTTTCACTTCTGGTTATCTTTTAATGCTTCCTTTCCTTTTGCACTCTAGTTCTGTCCTTGGTCTTCTTTGGATCTCAATTTCGTTATGTTCTATTTAGCTTACTCAATGATACTTTCATAGTTTGCCTCATGTCCTTTCACTCTTATCATTCCTTAACATTCTAGCTTGAGTTGCCTTGCACTTTCCCTCAATTCATCTGTAATATCATAGGCGTATGTCCTTCGCTTATCATCCTACCTTTGGCCTCAACTCTTCGCGTAGTCCGTTCATATTGTATCGTCTTATTAACGCAACTCTACTATTCCCCTCAATCCAATTTGTATACAACTATCTCCATAGCTTCGACATCTGTAATATGTCAAGATTAGGCCGTATCTATATGCGGTAATACTCTTTAACTTGACTTAAATGTATAACTAATCTCATAATCCTTTCGATACTTTAATATCTTTGAATTTGTCATTATAACCTTCTCTTCGTATAACTCACCTTCCTCACAGATCATTCTTCAGGCCATGCCAAATCCATCTCCTCTAAAGCAACACATCCCACTTATTGTCTATCTACGATATTTCCTTTTCACGCTTCTTCCTGTTCGGTGTACCTAACCAAATGACCTGATTTTGAAAAATTCTGGCAGAGTCTCCTTTATAATTCTTACTATCCAAAACCTGCATGCAGCAAATACTAGCAATGTCTCACAGGGCATATATATATATATATATATATATATATATATATACATATACCTACACGACATATCCTAGCCACCCGAGGCTCCCAATTTCAGGTAAAAGAACAAAGATATCAAAACTTACCTCATATATCGTACCTCGAGATGTACCTGATCCTTTAGCGATCTGCCCTGTTATATCTTCCTGTTTACCTTCCCTTTTCATTCTTCATCTTTACATCTCAATCGTACATGCAATATTCTTACCTTACCCGACACACATCCTTCGTGCCATTGCTTACCTTTGTACTAATTCATTCAATTGTCCAGTTCACAAACTTATGACTGAACTCATCATCAAGAGATACATTTGATCAATTCCTCTATGTCAACCGATCCATTATCATATATATATATATATATTCTGATAACGTAGCCTCAACGAAGTGACTTACCTCTGTGACTTCCCATATCATCGCTCACTTTCTCCCATCGATACTGTGCTTCGGCTGAGATCAAAGGTTAGTATAAGGAATCTTTTTTCCTATGACTTGGCTCTATCGCACGATCTTAGATGTGAATAAAGAGTAACCACCCTAGATGCCCCGTAGCCTCCTGTTTATAAATGTGGCGTGCTTCACACCATAAACAGGACTCTACTGGACACGACTTTACAGAAAACCCTTAGGACGAACTGCTCTGATACCACTTATGTCTTGACCTATATGGTCGCTTTATACCACTGTCGACTCCTCGACGCACTATCCACAGGACACTGTCTGCAAAGTCTCTAACATAAATCAATATACCATAACATAGATACTCTGACTCGGCAATACTCCGGAAGGAAATGGAGCTCGCCAATCTAGCTGGAACATCTTCTAGCAATACCCTCTACTCATCTGTATACACCTGCGTGGCATGAAACGCAACGTCCACAAGAAGGGACGTCAGTACGAGTAATGTACTGAGTATGCAAGGCATGAACAATACCATAAGACCATAGTAAGAGACGTAAAGCACAACATAGAGTAAGGAAATAACCTGTACCTCGGTTTGCCTCATAAGGCGGATATCATGCATGCTAACTTTACCTTTTAAAGAAACATATAAATATTTACAAGTAAACTGCCCGACCATATAGGTACGGTGTAATGCTGCCCGGCCATTTAGGCACGGTGTGATCATCATTAGCCCGCGTCCAGGCCTCCCGCGTCCGGGGTAATCATAAACTGCCCACTGCAGTGGTGTGTCTGCCCGGCCGCCTATTGGACGGCACGGTGTTATACTGCCCGACCATGTAGGCACGGTGTTACACTGCCCGACCATGTTGGAACGGTGTTATACTGCCCGACCATGTAGGCATGGTGTTATTAACATACATACATAATTATAAAGCATGTATGAGAGCCCAAGTGAAAGCTACAACTCTATCAGAGTGACGTAAGTTCGGTAACCTCCGATTTATATGATGGAATAATCATCATTGATATATCTCACCTCGAAGGAACAATTCATTAGGTGAGACCAACAACAATGAACAATTCAAGGAAATCATGAAATAAATTCGATAATCTCATAATAGCATTAAAATCATAAGCTTTGGAACTTCTAGAATTAAAATCATTGTCATCATGCGCATCATAGAAAACATCTCATCTTCTCTATCCTTATAAAGCATACTCATCTTTAGCTTCATAAGAAACTCATGAAACTTTAACTTTAGAGGATAAAGACATTATGGAAAACATCTCATCTTTAGTATCATAGGAAGCTTTTAAGAATCATGAGTTTCTAACTCTTGGAAATAAGAAGGTTATGAAAACGTATGTGGAATCACAACAAAAGAATCATGCCTTTGCAAGAAGGGGACGAGCCTTAACATACCTGGAAGCTCGCTTCTCGACTTTCCAACCTACCTCCTGTCTTGAAGTCTACATATAAAACCATTCATTATATTGTTAGGCTCGTTGTTATATACTTATCCTAAGCCTCCAAATAAATCTTGCTAGAATCTGCCGAAATTTCGGCAGCATCTCCTCTATTTATATGCCTAGCCCAAAATCTCAATTCAGCAGCCAACAACAACAACAACAATACCAACATCAATAACATCATTTCCATCACCAATATGTACCATAAAACATCCCACACGCTGTTTTCCAACTTCCATAACTAACAAACTTACTACACAATTATTTCACGACTTTATCTTCGCGAATAAACCGTTATCAACGTAATTAGAAGAAGATTCATACCTTATTCTCGTTGAAATAGCAAGATCTCCAATATCCTCTTTGAGTCCAAGCTAGAATCCACCACACCACAATGCTAGAATCATGACCACGCGCTATCCGAACCTAAACTAATACTCCGTCGCTTAAAAATTGCTCACTTTTTGTTTCCTTCTCTCTCTCTCTCTCTCTCTTAAATTTCTGGAAATTTCTAGCAAAATCTGGGGAAAAAAAGGGGTCCTTACCCTTTTTATAAGGGTCAAATTCGGGTCGGGTACTGTAGCAGGTCGGTTACTGTAGCAGTACTGTAGCACGCGTTTCTGTTATGTCAGCTGAACTTGTAACGTCAATAATTCTCTACTCCGATGTCCTATCGACGAGTGGTGTCACGACCCAGCTAGGGGCCGCGACGGGTACCTGGGGCTAACCACCGAGCACCGCTCGTTCTACTACTCATCATGCTCATTAACTATTCTTTTATCGATTTTACACTCAAACCATGAGAAAGTCATGTTTCAATTGTAAACATAAATAGTTTCATATACATAAGCACTTTAGGCTATCAAAATAATATATACAGTTATACCATAGTGACCTTATCAGACCACATAACCGACACTGTGTATCTACGAGCCTCTACTGAAGTACAAAACGCATAGACGGGACAGGACCCCGTCGAGCCCAACATATACAAATATACACAAAAGAATAATCAAGCACCTCCGAACAAAGGAGTGCTTTTGATCGGCTAACAGCTCCTATGAGTCTGGCTCAAGCTCGCCTCCCTGTCTACCTGTGGGAGTGAACACAGCGTCCAAAGAAAATGGACGTCAGTACGAACATTGTACTGAGTATGTAAGGCAAGAATGAAATAATTATAATAGGAGGATCATGAGCCATAAGAGAGAGATATAACCCGCAAGAGTGTCATAAGCTAATACATTTCATACATATATCATATTTTACATAATTATGGCACATATGTCATCACATCACATATCTCGTCACATCACATGTCTCGTCACAACACATATCTCATCGTTATCCCGTGTCCGGGTAACCATCATATGCCGCCCACTAGTGGTGATCATGCCCGGCCCCTCTAGGCTCGGTGTAATATCGTAGCCCGCCTTAGCGGTGACATGCCCGACCATCTAGGCACGGTGGAATCTCATCATTACAAAATCAATCATTACCCATCACTATTACACATCTCATGAACGTATCACAATCTTATCATAGCTTGGCATATTCATACATAACATAGGCATATTATAAGTTAGCAGTATTTATCATCTTATAAACATACCATGACTTCACATCATTTCACGTTTAGCATTAGGAGTATACATTAGACTTTGAAGACAACCATGGCTATGTCGGGGTGACGTAAGGTCGTAAGCCCCCGATTATATTATGAGCGTTTATGAGTGCCTTGCCTCACCGTGAAGGAAATAGTGCATAAGGTGTGTGTTAACAATAATGGCATCATCAGCGTTATAGGATCATCATATCATGTACTATTGAATCTCTATGCTTTAACGCATTATCATCATTATCATGCTCATATGTAATTTAGTATATTTAAGGACTCATAGGTTCCATCATATAGGAGGATCATGGAAAGTTTGAAAGATTCATGCCTTTGAAGGAAGAGATAAGACTTACATACCTTTGATGTTTAACTAAGCTATCGCTTGCGTGTCCTCCTTTAATGCACACGTTCTACCTTCAAGAGAATTTATATCGTCATTAGCTAAGCAATTATAAGAACGGGCTTTCTAAAGCTAGGGAAAATTGGACAACACTTCCTTTGTTTATACTACTTTTCCCATAGTCTATATCAACTCCCAAACGCTCACAACAATATTCACAATATTACAATCAACAATCATCATTTATATACATTCACCATAATCCACCATTTCTCTTCAATTTCTCCACATTTATGGTTATTGCTTACTATCAAATTTCCTCATATACAATACTTATTTCATGGCCTAAATGTCATTTATGACGTATTCATACTCACAACACCCCAACATTTATGATTCAATCCAACTACCATCCAAACATGGCACTATTCACTCATTAATGACCCATTTCCTATGCCTCGCTACAATTCAAGTATCTTAACCTTCCAATGCCTTAAACAACATGGTTTAGTCATGAAACTTACCTTAGATGATGGTTGAACAAGTCTTGAGTAGAGTTTCCCCTCTAGCACCAAAACCCTACTTCACCTCCCTTGGGTTTTCTTGATCTGGATGACCTTCACTTGGGTTTCATACACTTTGTTTCATGGATTTGGTGTTGTTGATTTTGGTTTTCCTTTGATTCTCTTGTGGAGGAGTATTAGAGAGTATTATAGATGTTTCTTGAAGTGTGGAGTAAGAGTGGAATGAAAATGAAATGAAAAAGGTATCCTTATACTTAAACTTAAAATCTGGCCGACCATGTTATACGGACCAACATACGGTCCGTACTATTTATACGAATGCTATGTGTTGCCGTATGTTTGGTCCAGTAGCTGGTGCCCTCCTTGGCCAATTATACAGTCCATCATATGGCTGGTACAATTTATACGGTCCGTAGGTTGGGCCGTATAATGCCCAGTGGTTCCGTTTTCGTTCTCGTCGATGCGTTTGATCTCCGATCCTTATGGAATCTTCTTAACAGCTGTTTAGCACCTCAATACCAATATAAGGGATGTTATTACTTGTCTTCAAGACATCATTATGCCCTCATTGGCTCGTCGTCCATATTCCCTACCCAATACATAACATATCCCCTACTTCCTTCGTCAAACTTCTTTCTTTACGTCTATCGTCTTCAAGCCTCGATTACGATCATCAAATGATATCTCTTACTCATCAAATCATCATGTATATTAAGCCCTTTGCTAGCTTGTTCTCTGTATGCTAATGGGGAAAATTTCCAAGGTGTAACATTCTTCCCCCCTTTTTGGAACATTCGTCCTTGAATGTTAAACACTCGGGATTCTGCGAAAATTTTGCCAGAGTTCCCCCTGTAATTTGGCACTACCAACCTGTCACAACAACCCATAATATCATCGCCTCACAGGGCTACATCACAATATCAACATATCTATGGCCACACACGACCAAAAGCATGAAAAGTAAGCATACATACCTTATATCATTGGCGTCTCATTTTGCATCTCTTCTGGGGGCCGAAATAAATGCGGTTACTTGGACTTCATCTTCTCTTTTGCCTCCCAATTCAGTTCTTCCCGGTTGTTGTTTCGCCATAAGACTTTGACTGAAGCTACCTCTTTATTCCGAAGTCTTCGCACTTGCCTGTCTAGAATAGCAATAGAGACTTCTTCATAGGTTAGCTTTTCTGTCACTTGCACATCACTTATCGGGACAATATTTGTGGGATATGCAACACACTTGCGGAGCATCGAAACATGGAAAACTGGATGGACTGATTCAAGCTCCGAGGGTAAGTCCAATTCATAGGCCACATGACCCACCTTGCGAATAATTCTATAGGGTCCAATGTATCTTGGACTTAGCTTCCCTCTCTTGCCAAATCTCTTCACCCCTTTCATTGGCGATACTTTAAAAAATACCCAATCATCAGCCTGGAATTCCAAGTCTCGTCGGCCATTGTCCGCATAAGACTTTTGGCGACTTTGGGCTGTTAGCAATCGTTCTCGGATCACCTTAACTTTTTCTACCGCTTGTTGAATCAATTCGGGGCCTATTAATTGTGCTTCTCCTATTTCAAACCATCCAATTGGAGATCTACACTTCCTTCCGCATAAAGCTTCATAAGGAGCCATTTCAATACTAGAGTGATAACTATTGTTGTATGCAAATTCGATTAGCGGTAAATGATCATCCCAACTACCACCGAAATCCAACACACATGCTCGTAGGATATCTTCCAAGGTCTGAATAGTGCGCTCGGCTTGTCCATCGGTCTACAAATGAAATACCGTGCTAAGCTTCACTTGAGTGCCTAGACCTTCCTGAAAGGACTTCCAAAACTTGGCTGTAAATTGTGCTCCTCTATCTGTAATAATAGATAATGGAATACCATGAAGTCGTACAATTTCCTTGAGATATAACCTCGCATAATCCTCGGCTGAATATGTAGTTCTGACCGGAAGAAAATGAGCTGCCTTTGTTAATCTATCCACGATCACCCATATAGAATCATACCTGCCTCAAGAACGAGGTAACCCCACAATGAAATCCATGTTGATCACTTCCCATTTCCAAGTAGGGATTTCTATTGCTTGCAATAAGCCTCCTCGCTTCTGATGTTCAACTTTTACTTGTTGGAAATTTGGACACCGTGCTACAAATTCCTCTATGTCTCTCTTCATGCCATCCCACCAGTATAGCATCTTGAGATCATGCTACATTTTGGTTGCACCTGGATGAATAGAATACTGAGAACAATGTGCTTCTTCTAGAATTCGTCGGCGAAATTCTGCTACATTCGGCACACATAGTCTACCTCGGTATCTAAGAATTCCATCCATAGAAAATTCAAATGAAGACTTCTCTTTTCCATGAGATGTGTCCCTGTAACGACACAATTGAGGATCTTCATATTGTCGTTCTTTCACTTCCATATCCAAGGACGAAATTGTGGGATCATTGATGATAATCCCCACATTATCCGAATCGATTACACGTACTCCAAGATTAGCTAGTTGGCGGAGCTCATGAACCATCTCTTACTTTTTTCGGAGGGACTTCACATAAACTGTCCATCGATCGGCGGCTAAGCACATCGGCTACTACATTCGCTTTTCCCGGGTGGTACAAAGTGTTCACATCATAATATTTCAACAATTCTAACCACCGCCTCTGCCGCAGGTTCAACTACTTTTGCTTGAAAATATACTGAAGACTCTTGTGATCTGTATAGATATCAACATGCACACTATACAAATAATGCCTCCATATTTTTAAGGCATGAATAACCGCAGCCAATTCGAGGTCATGAGTTGGATAATTCTTTTCATGTTTCCGTAATTGTCTCGAAGCATATGCAATCACTTTTCCATGCTGCATCAATACGCATCCTAATCCGACACCAGAAGCGTCACAATATACCACATAGCCATCCGACCCTTCTGGAAGTGTTAAGACCGGAGTTGAGGTCAATCTGCCTTCAACTCTTGGAAACTGCGTTCACAAGCATCATTCCACTGAAATTTGGCTGTCTTCTAGGTTAGCTTCGTCAATGAGGCTGAAATAGATGAAAAGCCCTCTACGAATCTCCTATAATAACCTGCCAAACCCAGAAAACTATGAACTTCTGTAGGCGTCGTAGGCCTTCGCCAAGTCTTCACAGCTTCATTCTTCTGAGTGTCAACTCGAATGCCATCGTTTGAAATAACATGGCCGATAAATGTCACATAATTTAACCAGAACTCGCACTTTGAAAATTTTGCATACAATACTCGGGCTCGAAGAATGCCAAGAACAATTCGCAATGATCTGCATGTTCTGATTCCATGCGAAAATACACTAGAATATCATCAATAAATACTATCACAAATAAGTGCAACAGAGGCCTGAATACATTGTTCATCAAATTCATAAACACGGCTGGAGCATTAGTCAACCCAAATGACATCACTCTGAATTCATAGTGGCCATATCTCGTTTTGAAAGCTATCTTGGGAATATTCGCTTCCCTAACTCTCACTTGATGATAACCCGACCTTAAATCTATTTTAGAGAACTACTTGGCACTTTGCAATTGATCGAATAAGTCGTCAATCCTTGGAAGAGGATATTTGTTCTTTATCGTCACTTTGTTCAATTACCTGTAATCAATACACATTCGTAGAGATCCGTCTTTCTTTCTCACAAACAAGACCGGTGCTCCCCACGGTGATGAACTGGGCCTGATAAACCCCTTCTCGAGCAAATCTTTCAGCTGTGCCTTTAGCTCTTTTAATTCCGCCGGAACCATCCGATAAGACAGAATAGAAATAGGCTTGGTGTCCGGCAACACATCGATGGCGAAGTCAATCTCTCTTTCTGGAGGAAGACCTGGAAGTTCGTCTGGAAACACATCTGGAAATTCATTCACAACCGGAACTGATTGGAAAGTTAGTGGCTTTGACTCGGTATCATGAACCCGAACTAAATGATAAATATAACCCTTGGCTATTATCTTCCTTGCCTTAAGGTAGGAAATAAACCTACCATTTTGAGATGCTGCATTACCCTGCCATTCAAGCACGGGATCTCCCAGAAATTGGAATCGAACCACTTTTAATCGGCAATCAACATTAGCATAGCATGACGCCAACCAATCCATGCCCATAATTACATCAAAATCTATCATTTCCAACTCAATCAAATCAGCTGTGGTCTGGCGATCACATATCACAACTACACAATTTTTATACACTTGTCTCGCTATCACGGGATCACCAACCGGAGTAGATACCTCGAAAGGTTTGATTGGCTCTGGTTTCACCCCAATATAGCCAGCAACATATGGAGTAATATAAGAGAATGTAGAACCCAGATCTATCAATGCATACACCTCACGGGAGAATATAGACAATATACCTGTAACCACATTCGGAGAAGACTCGAGATCCTGTCGTCCCGCTAAAGCATAAACACGGGGCTGATTGGCACCTGAAGTAGATGCTGCCCCTCTTCCTCTACCTCGACTTGCTGACATCTGGGGATTCTGCCCTACCAGGAGTATTGATGAAGAACCAGCTGCTGAGCCTGTGGGCTGAACCCCACCTCTACCATACCGCGAGGGACAATCTCGCATCAAATGTCCAGTCTGTCCACAAACATAACAAGCATCCGTGTCCTGACAATATGGCCATGAGTGCAGTTTCCGGCACCGGCTACATCATGGAACTGGTGGTCTCCCCTGACTGTAATCATCCCCAAACTGAGAACCCGAAGCTCTCGAATTCTGACCCTGTCCTGAAGGGAATGAGCGATCAAATCCCCTATCCGCGAATCGTTGAGGTGCACTAGTCGCTGACTGACCTGAGTATCGAGAATAGGTCTGCCTCGATCCCCCTCTATACTCACTGCCTGTGCCCATAGATCTAGCCCTTTTGCTTTGTCTTCTATCACTGTCGCGATCACCCCTTTGTGGTTGTTGTCGTCCCTCTAAGTTCTGGGCATGTGCTTATATTCGAGAAATATCCATCCCTTCTTGCAAAGAGGCCGTCAAGCAATCTTTGAACAAATGTGGCCCCAAGCCACTCACAAATCTATGTACACGATCTCCCATGTCGGCCACCATAGTCGGGGCGTATCTAGCTAAGGAATTAAATTGTATGCTATACTCTCGGGCACTCATGTTTCCTTGCCTCAAATTTAGAAATCTATCCGCTCTAGCTCGGCGGACCTCGGGTGGCAAATAATGATGAATAAATGCATCCACGAATTCTTGCCAAATCGGAGGAGGCGCATTCTCACCACTTGATAACACCCAGTTGTTGTACCATAAAACTGCCACATCCCGGAGTCTATAAGATGCCAACTCCACGGATTCGGTTTCGGAGGTATGGACAATCTTCAATGTCCTTAACATCTCATCTATGAAACTTTGTGGGTCCTCATCCGGCTTTGACCCGAAGAATTCCGGAGGATTTAGACTCAAAGAATCACGGGCTTTGGTGCTTGCTGCCCGATCACTTGGGCTCGCATTTTGTCATTGTGCTTGAACGGCAACCAACTGTGTCAATAGATGTATGGCCTCGGTCATTTTTTGACCTGAAACAACCGGTGGAGGAGTTGGAGCTGGAGCTCCTCTTTGCTCTTCCACATTAGGCGGGGTAGAAGAAGTATAAGACAAGGCCTCGTTATGTGATTCGCCTTCTTCTACATTCATCGGAGGCTCTCATCTACCCGCCTCTTTGCTGTAGTCTTGCCCTTCTGGACGGCTATAGCCTTTCCCTTTGGCGGCATTCTGAAATCATAACACACTATTAGGGAGGATAAAATCTTATACACGGCTCTATCGCTCGATCTCATGAGAAGAAAGATGGTCATTTTTCCTAAATTCCTGTAGCCTCTTGTTTATTGATGTGGCGCGCAACACACCATAAACAAGACTCTACTAGACACGGCTCGTAGACACTTCCTAGGACTGAACTGCTCTGATACCACTTTTTTCACGACCCAGCTAGGGGCCGCGACGAGTACCCGGTGCTAACCACCGAGCACTGCTCGTTCTACTACTCATCATGCTTATTAACTATTCTTTTATCGATTTTACACTCAAACCATGAGAAAGTCATGTTTCAATTGTAAACATAAATAGTTTCATATACATAAGCCCTTTAGGATATCAAAATAATATATACAGTTATACCATAGTGACCTTATCAGACCACATAACCCACACTGTGTATCTACGAGCCTCTACTGAAGTACAAAACGCATAGACGGGACAGGACCCCGTCGAGCCCAACATATAAAAATATACACAAAAGAATAATCAAGCACCTCCGGACAAAGGAGTGCTTTCGATCAGCTAATAGCTCCTACGAGTCTGGCTCAAGCTCGCCTCCCTGTCTACCTGTGGGCATGAATACAGCGTCCAAATAAAACGGACGTCAGTACAAACATTGCACTGAGTATGTAAGGCAAGAATGAAATAATTATAATAGGAGGATCATGAGCCATAAGAGAGAGATATAACCTGAAAGAGTGTCATAAGCTAATACATTTCATACATATATATATATATATCATATTTTACTTAATCATGGCACATATGTCATCACATCACATATCTCGTCACATCACATGTCTCGTCACAACACATATTTCATTGTTATATCGCGTCCGGGTAACCATCATATGCCACCCACTAGTGGTGATCATGCTCGGCCCCTCTAGGCTCGGTGTAATATCGCAGCCCGCCTTAGCGGTGACATGCCCGGCCATCTAGGCACGGTGGAATCTCATCATTACAAAATCAATCATTACCCATCACTATTACACAGCTCATGAACGTATCACAATCTTATCATAGCTTGGCATATTCATACATAACATAGGCATATTATAAGTTAGCAGTAATGATCATCTTATAAAAATACCATGACTTCATATCATTTCACGTTTAGCATTAGGAGTATACATTAGACTTTGAAGACACCCATGGCTATGTCGGGGTGACGTAAGGTCGTAAGCCCCCGATTATATTATGAGCGTTTATGAGTACCTTGCCTCACCTTGAAGGAAATAGTGCATAAGGTGAGTTTTAACAATAATGACATCATCAACATTATGGGATCATCATATCATGAACTATCGAATCTCTATGCTTTAACGCATTATCATCATTATCATGCTCGTATGTAATTTAGTATATTTAAGGACTCATAAGTTCCTTCATATAGGAGGATCATGGAAAGTTTGAAAGATTCATGCCTTTGAAGGAAGGGATAAGCCTTACATACCTTTGAAGTTTAACTAAGCTAGCGCTTGCGTGTTATCCTTTAATCACACGAATTTATATCGTCATTAGCTAAGCAATTATAAGAACGGGCTTTCTAAAGCTAGGGAAAATTGGATAGCACTTCCTTTGTTTATACTACTTTTCCCATAGTCTATATCAACTCCCAAACGCTCACAACAATATTCACAATATTACAATCAACAATCATCATTTATATACATTCACCATAATCCACCATTTCTCTTCAATTTCTCCACATTTATGGTTATTGCTTACTATCACATTTCCTCGTATATAATACTTATTTCATGGCCTAAATGTCATTTATGACGTATTCATACTCACAACACCCCAACATTTATGATTCAATCCAACTACCATCCAAACATGGCACTATTCACTCATTAATGACCCATTTCCTATGCCTCGCTACAATTCAAGCATCTTAACCTTCCAATGCCTTAAACAACATGGTTTAGTCATGAAACGTACCTTAGATGATGGTTGAACAAGGCTTGAGTGGAGTTTCCCCTCTAGCACCAAAACCCTACTTCACCTCCCTTGGGTTTTCTTGATCTGGATGACCTTCACTTGGGCTTCATACACTTTGTTTCATGGATTTGGTGTTGTTGATCTTGGTTTTCCTTTGATTCTCTTGTGGAGGAGTATTAGAGAGTATTCTAGATGTTTCTTGAAGTGTGGAGTGAGAGTGGAATGAAAATGAAATGAAAAAGGGATCCTTATACTTAAACTTAAAATCTGGCCGACCATTTTATACGGACCAACATACGGTCCGTACTATTTATACGAACCGTATGTGTGGCCATATGTTTGTTCCAGTAGCTGGTTCCCTCCTTGGCCAATTATACGGTCTAACATATGGCTGGTACAATTTATACGGTCCGTAGGTTAGGCCGTATAATGCCCAGTGGTTCCGTTTTCGTTCTCGTCCACTCGTTTGATCTCCGATCCTTATGGAACCTTCTTAACACTTGTTTAGCACCTCAATACCAATCTAAGGGATGTTATTACTTGTCTTCAAGACATCATTATTCCCTCATTGGCTCGTCGTCCATATTCCCTACCCAATACATAACATATCCCCTACTTCTTTCCTGAAACTTCTTTCTTTGCGTCTATCGTCTTCAAGCCTCGATTATGATCATCAAATGCTATCTCTTACTTATCGAATCATCATGTATATTAAGCCCTTTGCTAGCTTATTACCTGTACGCTAACGGGGAAAATTTCCAAGGTGTAACAAGTGATTTGTTGCATTGAAAACTAGACTCGACGAACTTCAGTTTAGGCTTTTGTTTCACCTTAAAACACTTCATATGCTAAGAGATATGCGTCCCCCAAGTTGGAACAAAATTTTTCACGTAAAACATTACCCATCCTTTCTCCGAAGTCGTACTACTTCATTTCGTCCACTCATTTCCTTATAAAACCTTCCGATATATCTTATATACATCCTTCACTTATTAAATATACTTGATAATTCTTGCTCCTTATATTCCAAAGTGGTTTTACTTAACCCTAACTCAACGTACTTATGTTTCAAATTTGGTAAGTGCTCTTCGAAGATACGGGGTGTAACACTCTTACTCACCAATCTATAAATCATAATACTACATTTGAATTCTTAGTTTCAACTTTCCCTATACCTTCAATAAATCTCAATTCTCCGAAATCTCGAATGCACTCATTCCAAATACTTTAATTACTAATCATATTTCCCTTCCAGGGTTCTTCCCTTAAATTAAATTTATTCTAAAACTTCTCTTTGAAAACGTATCACAATGGTTCATTCAATCATGACTTACCAAACATCCGATTGTCACATTTTCTCTTCATTCTTTCTCAATAGACTAGACATTCAAAAAATCCAATTTGTAAAAATTTCAGCTAAGTTTCCTTTATACTTCTTACTGCCTCATTCCTGCACACAACCCAGAAAACACATCCAATGCCTCACAGGGTGATCATAAATACTCGTAACATCTAGCTAAAGTTCTTATATCAAAGTCTATCAATATCAATAAGGCAGGAAACATACCTTTCAGACTATCAACTTCAATTCTCATCAATTACCTCATAGCGGCATAATCGACTGCTTATCCATAATAAAAACATTTAGGGTTAGAATTAGGGACATCACATCCTATACTTTAGCTCTACGGTATGATCTAAGATGAGAAAGAAGGGTCAATCATTCCTAAATGGCTTGCTGCCTCTTGTTTATAAGTGTGGCGCGCTTCACACCCATAAACAAGACTCGACTGGACATGGCTGGTAGACACACCCTAGGACGAACTGCTATGATACCACTTTTGTCATGACCCAACCAGAGGGCCATAACGGGGACTCGGAGCTAACACACCGAGCACCTCTAAACATACATCTCAGAAACATTTCTGGGTGGACCATAAAGATAGATCCTGGATATCATAATCTGTAAGGACATATATCATAATATAATGACACATCTCAGTATAATCTTCAACAATTATGTTCATTATCACTAGCTGACAAGGCTACTAAAAGGTTATACAATGACATGAGCCGGTAGGGGTATGAAATGTCTAACTGTACACAAATGTCTACGAGCCTCTACATAGAATATATGTGACCATAAAGACCAATATCAAATAGACTGCAGCTCCAAATTAAGTGGAGTGCTCCTGAAAATCCGCTGATAAAGCACCTACGGGTCAGATCCGTCTCCCTGCCTACCTGCGGGCATGAGCACAGCGTCCACAAGAAAGGACATTAGTACGAATAATATAATGAGTATGTAAGGCATGAATAATAAAATAATAAGAAATATGGAACATAACATGAGATAAAGATAACATGTACATCTGGTTGCCTCATAAGGTGGATACCATGCAGGCTTAACTTTCTTTTAAAAAAAGTATTTCTTACACATATATAACATAATCATTAGCCCGCGTCCAGGGTAATCATCTTGTTATGCCTCTCGTTCTCGTCGTAGTAGAACCTATGGTTTCATAGTCGGGTTTTCCTTTGGAATTGAGACTCGTGTATGAGTTTTAGAGATAGAAAGTGCCTTACCTCGTGTACAAAGGTACCAGCAGGTATTCCGGGCAATTTACAGAGTTAGAAGTTGAATGAATCGAATCGACGCGATCTGAGCTGAACCTGAGAAAATCTGCAGACACAGTCATCGTCGACGGGACGTCATTGTGCGGTATCAACAGGGTTCCGCGGCCTGAAATCTATAGGCACTGGTCGATGGGCAAGTCGACGGGTCGTCGACCAATCCGTCAAACCGCACCGCTATAACCTTTTTAACTCCGAGGATAAATATGTGGTTCAGGATCTTATTTCTTTGTTTCCTCCATTCCAAATCAAAGAAACCCTAATATTTTGTCTCCCAATATTTCCTATCATATTAGTGTTTTGTACTTCAAACGCTCATAACTTTCTTATACTAAATCGGATTGATCCGAAACCTGTTTCTGAGCCTTCAGGTGTCGGTAAGTGTATTTGTCCATCGAGACTCAGAATTGATTTATATGCATATAGTTTCTCACTACTCTGCTCGTGCATGTGTCATTGCCTCCTTCACCGAGTCCCGGGCCGGTATGTATCGTGCGTATGGTTCGCCGAGTCCCTTGCTTGAGGGTCGGGTTCCATATATATATTCCGGAGTATGATGTGTTATGGTGCCAGAGACAGGAGTGGCGACCATGTTCCTGTGCCCTATGTATGACTTTGATATGCATCATTTGTGTTTCAAAAAGTAAGCATTCTGATATTCTGGATAAGCTACTTACCCTATGTATTTCTTCTGATATATGATGTCGGCAATAATATAATATATGTATGGATTGGGCTTGTTATGTCCCGTGTTTTCGTATAATTGGAAATCGAGAAAATAATTACAACTTGTGTGTTATAAGGACATAATTTGATTTTAGTGAATATGACTATGTTGGTTATGGAATTATTAATGTTAAGACCTCGGGGAAGGCCGAGAATAAATTTGGAATTTCGGAAATTAGTTTCGGGAATTACAAAACGGGACGTTTTACGAATTGGGCCAAGAAAAACACAACACAAAAATTGGGCCCAAAGAGGTGAAGTGGCCGGCCATGACATGGTCTAAGCCCACTTTAAATGGTCATGTGATTATCACATGACCTATATTGTGGATATATATCAATTAATACTTAGTAATTATCAAGATCAAAGAACAAAAAGCAAAGAACACCAAAGAAAGAAGGGTTCGGCCGTAGCTAGAGAGAAAAAGAAAGAAAAATTTCCAAGCTTGATTGTTGATCCAAAAATCCTAGTTTCTACATAGTTGTGAAGTGCTCAAGACCCTCTTCAACGGGGTATAATTAGTTTGGCGCAAGAACTACGTTTACAACAAGTCGGGTTTTCAAGAAAAGGGTAAGAATTTTGCCCCTTTAATGTTATAGAATTGTTATGAATGTGTTAAGGATTGAGAATAGACGGGAATCCCGTAACTTTGATGTATATAGAAAGCCGTGTGTGTGTGTGTATATGGTGTGTTGGCCGTGAGTTATATGTAGTGCAAAGGCATGGGAATTGTATCTTGTTTAGTTGGTTTGTGGCGTCGTTATAACATTTATGTCGTAAATAATTGATTGATGAATTAAATTGGCGTTGGAAAATGATTTTGGACGTTATCGGAAAGTGTATACCTTTGGTATAATTGTGTATATCATTGTATATTTAGGGTGTTAAATACTTTAAATATGAGTTATAGTTGATGTTAATGAATTCGGAATGAAACGACGCAAGTTAGAACCTTCGTTATAAGTTTTGATGTACTTGAAGGAATTAGGGAAAGTAATGAATTTTGGACGATTTTGTATATAGTTTGGAATATGTTTGGGATGTGTTTGAATAATCGCGAATGAGTAAATGAATATAATGATGTGGATATAGATTTGGAGTTTTCGAAGTTTGAATGAAAAGTTGCCAACTTAGGTAATAAGGTAGGACTTTGAAGGTAGAGTGGTTTGATTGTGATTTGTGTTGTTTGTTGATGTGTGGGCTGCTGTTGTTGTTGTATTTTGAGCCGAGCTAAGTCTCGGGAATGTTAGATTTATAGGGGAAGTGCTGCCGAAATTTCGGTAGGCAAAAATTAAGTTAATGGCATTTTTCAGCCTAAGAATCTCAATTGGTAACTTTGACCATTTGCAGATTTTAGACGGAACGGGACTTGACTTTTGGGAGAGCATACGACGTCTGTAAGGTATGTAAAGCTTCCCACTCCTTCGTTTGGCATATCTTAGTATGATAGGCGAATATGAGAACTTCCGGAGCATTTCTGCTCCTCGAAACCCGATCCACAGAAAGGTTACTATTCATTCAATTCAATTGAAGCCTAAGGGCTCTATTTTGGCTAGAATGCCACCACTCGTCCGAAACCTATCGAAATGTGGTCGGGTAACTTAGAAATGATTATGTATGACCCTTTGGCCTATAAATGTTCGGAAAAATATGTTCGCCACCTCAATTTGGCTCGAGGTGGGCCCGCTACCCCGAAACGCCCTAATTGTCTTATTGGGCTATCTTTGTGAATAAAGTTTGACATGCTACTTTCGCGTTTGGAACTTCCTCCTACGGGATATGTTTTGAATATTACGATGCGCTAAGTTACGTTTTGAGCTATACGTACTATTTTGGAAACGTTTTGTGAAATGAAACCTTATATCGACTAAGTATTCGATTACTTTGTATTATGAAATGACTTACGGGATTACTCTGTTTTGAGAGGCTATTTTGAAGTATGATTTGCATTTGTTTGCTCACGACTCCGCTCGTGCCTTATTATGACTTCGTTCACCGGTTCCCGGGCTGGATTTTGATTCGTGCGCCTTATGAAAATTCGGCCGTATGCTGTGTTACGGTTCCCGAGGCTTCGCCATAGGGCCGGGTTCTGTTTGGAGTTATGCTGTGATATGGCTCGTGATGCGATACGCTCACCTATGATTATGCTTGTGTTCGGGGATGTACGGGGATTTGAAACCTTCTGGTGTTATGCTGTGTGTGGCGCCAGCGTCGGAGTGGCGACCACGTTCCTAAGCGTTTGCATGATTTCATTTGCATTATGTATACGTATATGATTTCGATATAGATTTTGACCTACCCATTTGTACTCCACTTTGACATTTGATTTGCTATCGGTTTTGATCCATATTTCTGTACTCCGTGCTTTACATACTCAGTACATATTTCGTACTGACCCCCTTTCTTCGGGGGCTGCGTTTTATGCCCGCAGGTGCAGATATCGGTGATCCTCCGCAGTAGGCTTCACTTCTTGCTATTCCGGAGTACTCCTATTTGATCCGGAGTCCACTTTTGGTACAGACTCTTTTTGCTTTGTATATATTCGGTATATTTGACTATTTGGGTACGGCGGGGCCCTGTCTCGCCATATGTCTTTGTTTGATTTCGTAGAGGCCTGTAGTCATATATGTGGGGCGAGGGTCCTATGTATGTTTGTCCGATTTTGTTTTCTGGTCTTAAAGCGGTCCGTTTGTTATGATGGCCCCAAATGGCCCTTATGTTTATGTTTGCACTTTTGGCCGGCGATGTCTACTCCGCCGCTTCGTTTGTATTTGATATGATATTTTGATTTGGCACGACCGCTTAAGACATATTTTGATATAAATTATGTTCGATATGATTTCGAAAAATTATGAAATAAGTTTGGATTTGAAAATGAATGTGCGATTCGGTCTGGGTACCCAGGTAGGGTGCCAGTCGCGGCCCACGGGGCTGGGTCGTGACAAAAGTGGTATCAGAGCAGTTTGTCCTCGGAATGTCTACAGGCCGTGTCTCGTAGAGTCTTGTTTATCGATATGTTGTGCACCACATCTATAAACATGGAGCTACAGGGCATTTAGGATGTTACTTTCTTTGGAATCTTAGATCGTGCGATAGAGCTGTGCTATTAGGATGATTTTGACCTGACTCGCCTTTGTGTTTGCAGTGATGCCTCCGAAGAAGGCAACGGCGGCCCAGAAGGGCAAAGCGAGGATGGGAGAGGCTAGCCAGGCACAGCGAGCTACCCGGGCTCGTGTTTATGATTTGCCTGAGGATGTGCCACATTCTGAGGGGTCTGCTACACCCCCACTAGTACAGCCTGGAGCAGGACCTTCAGCAGCTCCAGAGGTCCGTGTACCCGCACCTGAGACTCCAGCTCCTCAGCCAGGGGCGGAGGATAGGACCCTGAGAGAGGCTGTACAGTTGCTGACTACATTGGTGGCAGGACAGGCTCGCAGACGCGGGCGGAGGGACGACGATGACGATGACAGGCGGGACAGCCTGAGAGTTCGGGAGTTTTTGTTATGTGGCCCTCCATAGTTCTTCGGGTCTAAGCCCGACGAGGACCCCCATGACTTTATTCGGGGGATGCGACGTTCACTGGACTTGGTCAGGGCTTCAGAGACCGAGTCGGTTGAGCTGGCTTCGCACAGGCTTCGAGATGTGGCTACCCACTGGTACGAGACTTGGGAGCTGTCTAGAGGAGAGGGTGCCCCTCCAGCCACTTGGGATCAGTTTGTGACAGCATTCACCCGCCACTTTTTGCCCCCAGAGTTACGGCGGGCGCGGGCTGATCGATTCTTATGTCTGCAGCAGAGGGGTCGGAGTGTTCGCGAGTATAACCTTGAGTTTGATTCTCTGGCCCGATATGCACCGGCCGTGGTAGCAAATATGTCCGATCGGATGCACAGATATGTTATGGGATTGGACCGGTATTTGGTTGATAGTTGTATGGCAGTGTCATTGCAGGCAGACATGGACATTGCCCGACTTCAGGCCTATGCGATGGGTATGGAGGACCGTCGCAGGTCTGATCCTGCTGGCAGAGATCGAGATAGGAGGCCGCCCAAGAGGGCTAGGTCCGCAGGTTATTCTGGAGATTCCCGAGGCGAACAGCCTCAGCAGTAGCAGTCAGATAGGCATTTTCCTTCGTCCGGCCGGAGTACTCAGTCAGGCAGCCGGAGATTCGATAGTATAGGACCGTCTGGGGCCGGTCAGAGCTCCAGAGTGGCAGGTTCGCAGGTATCCAGGGGCCCCAGCCAGGCCAGACCACCCAGGCCCCGTTGTCCTCATTGCAGGAAGTCTCATCCCGGGGAGTGTTACCGAGCGACTGGAGCTTGCTTTTCGTGTGGTGGTCAGGGCCACTTTATGAGAGACTGTCCATTGGCTAGCGGTTCTAGTAGTGCTGCTCAGCAGACAGGGTCAGCCGCCAGTTCTTCTTCTGCTCCATCAGTTGCACGCCCTGGAGGGCGAGGTATGCCAGCACCGGCAGGACGCGGTCGAGGCCGCGGTGGCGCTTCAGGTTCTAGCGGTCCCTCGAACCGCATATATGCTTTGGCCAGCCGCCAGGATCAGGAGGCTTCGCCAAACGTCGTCACAGGTACATTACTGGTTTTCTCCAGATCTGTATATGCATTGATTGACCCTGGCTCTACCTTATCATATATTTCCCCGCTCGTTGCTAGTGAGATTGGGATAGTGTCTAAGCCTATAGAGCCATTTGAGGTAGCTACGCCAGTTGGGGATTTTATTGTAGCGAGACAGATCTATAGAGATTGTTCTGTGACCATTTATGATCGTAGCACTAAGGCTGATTTGATAGAGTTAGACATGCTTGAGTTTGACGTCATTATGGGCATGGACTGGTTGTCTTCCTGTTATGCTAATGTCGACTGCCAGAAAAAGGTAGTCCGTTTTCAGTTTCCAGGAGAACCAGTCATAGAGTGGTTCAGATCTACAGCATCGCCGAGGGGTAAGTTTATTTCATACCTCAAGGCTAAGAAGATGATCCAGAAGGGGTATATCTATCATTGGGTTCGTGTGCACGATACTACCGCGGAGGTACCTACCCTTCAGTCTGTTCCGGTCGTCAGTGAGTTTCCAGATGTATTTCCTGACGAGCTTCCTGGCCTTCCGCCTGAGCGGGAGATTGATTTCACTATAGAGTTGATGCCGGATACGCAGCCTATATCTATTCCTCCGTACAGGATGGCACCAGCTGAGTTGAAGGAGTTGAAAGAGCAGCTGAAAGATTTGTTGGATAAGGGCTTTATCAGACCCAGCACATCACCCTGGGGAGCGCCGGTATTGTTTGTCAGAAAGAAAGATGGGTCATTGCGGATGTGTATCGATTACCGACAGCTTAATAAGGTGACTATAAAGAATAAATATCCCCTCCCCCGGATTGATGATTTGTTTGATCAGCTGCAGGGTGCTAGACACTTTTAAAAGATAGATCTGCGCTCAGGTTATCATCAGGTGCGAGTACGGGAGTCAGATATCCCGAAGACTGCTTTCAGGACCCGGTACGGGCATTATGAGTTCAGAGTTATGTCTTTCGGGCTGACTAATGCTCCAGCAGTATTTATGGATCTGATGAACCGGGTATTTCGGCCTTTTCTGGATATGTTTGTTATTATGTTTATTGATGATATCTTGATTTACTCGCGATCAGCCGAGGAGCATTCAGATCATTTGAGGACGGTACTTGGCATTCTCCGTCAGCAGAAGTTATATGCTAAATTTTCTAAATGTGAGTTCTGGTTGACTTCTGTGGCATTCTTGGGCCATATTGTCGGCGCAGATGGTATTCGGGTCGACACGCAGAAGATTGAGGCTGTGCAGAATTGGCCCAGGCCTACTACACCGATAGAGGTGCGCAGTTTTCTGGGATTGGCTGGGTATTATCGCAGGTTTGTGGAGGATTTTTCTTCTATTGCAGCACCACTGACGAGGCTTACCCAGAAAGCAGCAAAATTCCAGTGGACAGATGCCTGCGAGTGCAGCTTTCAGATGCTGAAGGAGAGATTGATTACAGCACCAGTTTTGGCTCTTCCAGAGGGATCTGACGGGTATGTTGTCTATTGTGTCGTCTCTGGTATTGGGATAGGATGTGTATTGATGCAGCACGGTCGAGTCATAGCCTATGCTTCCCGGCAGCTCAGACCGCACGAGAAGAACTATCCCACTCATGATCTTGAGTTGGCCGCGGTGATTCATGCTTTGAAGATTTGGCGGCATTATTTATATGGGGTCCATGTTGATATCTATACGGACCATAAGAGTCTCCAGTATATTTTTAGGCAGAAGGAACTAAATTTGCGGCAGCGGAGATGGCTTGAGCTACTAAAGGACTACGACGTTGATATTCTGTACCATCCGGGGAAAGCCAATGTGGTAGCTGACGCGCTTAGCCGCAAGTCCGTGGGCAGTCTGGCTGATGTTCCATTTGATAAGAGAGATTTGGTTCGTGATATTCATCAGCTGGCCAGCCTCGGAGTCCGTTTGGTGGATTCTGGAGATTCTGGGATTTCTGTTCGTCCAGTTGTTGAGTCATCTATTATTCAGGAGGTAAAGCAGCGCCAGTTTGAGGATCCTCTTTTGATTCAGTATAGAGATGTGGCCCTTAATAAAGCAAAGACTCAGTTTGAGATCTCGCCTGACGGAATATTATTATATGACGGCAGATTCTGTGTACCGGACGTTGCGGGCTTACGGCGGCAGATTATGGGCGAGGCCCATAATGCACGGTATTATGTTCATCCTGGTTCCACTAAAATGTATCGGGACCTCAGGTGTCTGTATTGGTGGGACGGCATGAAGAAAGATATTGCTGAGTTTGTTAGTCAGTGCCCGAACTGCCAGCAAGTTAAGATCGAGCATCAGAAGCCCGGTGGATTATTACAGGAGATGGAAATTCCAGCCTGGAAATGGGAGATGATTAATATGGATTTCGTTGTTGGATTACCGCGCACTCCACGCAGGTACGACTCTATCTGGGTTGTTGTTGACAGGCTGACGAAATCAGCCCATTTCCTTCCGGTTCGGACTACCTATTCGGCGGAGGACTATGCCAGATTGTATATCAGAGAGATAGTCAGACTTCACGGAGTCCCTATATCTATTATTACTGACCGAGGTACCCAGTTTACAGCAAATTTCTGGAGGTCATTTCAGGAGGGATTAGGGACTCAGGTGAGTCTCAGTACAGCTTTTCACCCTCAGTCCGATGGGCAGGCCGAGCGCACTATTCAGACGCTCGAAGATATGTTGCGGGCCTGCGTTATTGATTTTAGGGGCAGCTGGGATGATCATTTGCCGCTTATTGAGTTTGCCTATAATAATAGTTATCACTCCAGCATTCAGATGGCACCGTATGAAGCCCTGTATGGCAGGAAATGCAGATCTCCTATTGGTTGGTTTGACGTGGGCGAGACTAAGCTGATTGGGCCAGATGTGATCCAGGAAGCCGTAGATAAAGTAAAGCTTATTCGAGAACGGTTATTGGCTGCTCAGAGTCGACAGAAAGCTTATGCAGATAGACGACATCGACCGTTAGAGTTCCAGATTGGCGACTGGGTATTCCTGAAGGTGTTGCCCATGAAGGGTGTCATGAGATTCGGTAGAAAGGGTAAGTTGAGCCCCCGGTACATTGGGCCGTATCAGATCGTTCGAAAGATAGGCGAGGTCGCCTATGAGCTAGACTTACCATCCGACTTGGAGGCCGTACACCCGGTGTTTCATGTGTCTATGTTGCGGAAATGTATTGGTGATCCTTCCAGGAAATTCCCAGTAGATGATCTTCAGGTGACGGAGCAGTTGTCTTATGACGAGCAGCCTGTATCTATTCTGGATCGTCAGGTGAGGAGGTTGCGCACTAAGGAGGTGCCTTCTGTCAAAGTCCTGTGGCGCAATAATAACCGAGAAGAGATGACTTGGGAGGCGGAGGATGAGATGAAGAAGAGATACCCCCATTTATTCCCTACGCCTCTTGTAATCTAGACTTTTGTATTTGTTGTACCAGTGAACGGATGGACCATGTGTGCTATATATAAAATGGTTTTCCCGTTATGTTTGTGAGCCTTCATAAGATTTATTTAACATTCGGGGACGAATGTTCTTAAGGGGGGGAGAATGTTATGTCCCGTGTTTTCGTATAATTGGAAATCGAGAAAATAATTACGACTTGTGTGTTATAAGGACATAATTTGATTTTAGTGAATATGACTATGTTGGTTATGGAATTATTAATGTTAAGACCTCGGGGAAGGCCGAGAATAAATTTGGAATTTCGGAAATTAGTTTCGGGAATTACAAAACGGGACGTTTTACGAATTGGGCCAAGAAAAACACAACACAAAAATTGGGCCCAAAGAGGTGAAGTGGCCGGCCATGACATGGTCTAAGCCCACTTTAAATGGTCATGTGATTATCACATGACCTATATTGTGGATATATATCAATTAATACTTAGTAATTATCAAGATCAAAGAACAAAAAGCAAAGAACACCAAAGAAAGAAGGGTTCGGCCGTAGCTAGAGAGAAAAAGAAAGAAAAATTTCCAAGCTTGATTGTTGATCCAAAAATCCTAGTTTCTACATAGTTGTGAAGTGCTCAAGACCCTCTTCAACGGGGTATAATTAGTTTGGCGCAAGAACTACGTTTACAACAAGTCGGGTTTTCAAGAAAAGGGTAAGAATTTTGCCCCTTTAATGTTATAGAATTGTTATGAATGTGTTAAGGATTGAGAATAGACGGGAATCCCGTAACTTTGATGTATATAGAAAGCCGTGTGTGTGTGTGTATATGGTGTGTTGGCCGTGAGTTATATGTAGTGCAAAGGCATGGGAATTGTATCTTGTTTAGTTGGTTTGTGGCGTCGTTATAACATTTATGTCGTAAATAATTGATTGATGAATTAAATTGGCGTTGGAAAATGATTTTGGACGTTATCGGAAAGTGTATACCTTTGGTATAATTGTGTATATCATTGTATATTTAGGGTGTTAAATACTTTAAATATGAGTTATAGTTGATGTTAATGAATTCGGAATGAAACGACGCAAGTTAGAACCTTCGTTATAAGTTTTGATGTACTTGAAGGAATTAGGGAAAGTAATGAATTTTGGACGATTTTGTATATAGTTTGGAATATGTTTGGGATGTGTTTGAATAATCGCGAATGAGTAAATGAATATAATGATGTGGATATAGATTTGGAGTTTTCGAAGTTTGAATGAAAAGTTGCCAACTTAGGTAATAAGGTAGGACTTTGAAGGTAGAGTGGTTTGATTGTGATTTGTGTTGTTTGTTGATGTGTGGGCTGCTGTTGTTGTTGTATTTTGAGCCGAGCTAAGTCTCGGGAATGTTAGATTTATAGGGGAAGTGCTGCCGAAATTTCGGTAGGCAAAAATTAAGTTAATGGCATTTTTCAGCCTAAGAATCTCAATTGGTAACTTTGACCATTTGCAGATTTTAGACGGAACGGGACTTGACTTTTGGGAGAGCATACGACGTCTGTAAGGTATGTAAAGCTTCCCACTCCTTCGTTTGGCATATCTTAGTATGATAGGCGAATATGAGAACTTCCGGAGCATTTCTGCTCCTCGAAACCCGATCCACAGAAAGGTTACTATTCATTCAATTCAATTGAAGCCTAAGGGCTCTATTTTGGCTAGAATGCCACCACTCGTCCGAAACTTATCGAAATGTGGTCGGGTAACTTAGAAATGATTATGTATGACCCTTTGGCCTATAAATGTTCGGAAAAATATGTTCGCCACCTCAATTTGGCTCGAGGTGGGCCCGCTACCCCGAAACGCCCTAATTGTCTTATTGGGCTATCTTTGTGAATAAAGTTTGACATGCTACTTTCGCGTTTGGAACTTCCTCCTACGGGATATGTTTTGAATATTACGATGCGCTAAGTTACGTTTTGAGCTATACGTACTATTTTGGAAACGTTTTGTGAAATGAAACCTTATATCGACTAAGTATTCGATTACTTTGTATTATGAAATGACTTACGGGATTACTCTGTTTTGAGAGGCTATTTTGAAGTATGATTTGCATTTGTTTGCTCACGACTCCGCTCGTGCCTTATTATGACTTCGTTCACCGGTTCCCGGGCTGGATTTTGATTCGTGCACCTTATGAAAATTCGGCCGTATGCTGTGTTACGGTTCCCGAGGCTTCGCCATAGGGCCGGGTTCCGTTTGGAGTTATGCTGTGATATGGCTCGTGATGCGATACGCTCACCTATGATTATGCTTGTGTTCGGGGATGTACGGGGATTTGAAACCTTCTGGTGTTATGCTGTGTGTGGCGCCAGCGTCGGAGTGGCGACCACGTTCCTAAGCGTTTGCATGATTTCATTTGCATTATGTATACGTATATGATTTCGATATAGATTTTGACCTACCCATTTGTACTCCACTTTGACATTTGATTTGCTATCGGTTTTGATCCATATTTCTATACTCCGTGATTTACATACTCAGTACATATTTCGTACTGACCCCCTTTCTTCGGGGGCTGCGTTTTATGCCCGCAGGTGCAGATATCGGTGATCCTCCGCAGTAGGCTTCACTTCTTGCTATTCCGGAGTACTCCTATTTGATCCGGAGTCCACTTTTGGTACAGACTCTTTTTGCTTTGTATATATTCGGTATATTTGACTATTTGGGTACGGCGGGGCCCTGTCTCGCCATATGTCTTTGTTTGATTTCGTAGAGGCCTGTAGTCATATATGTGGGGCGAGGGTCCTATGTATGTTTGTCCGATTTTGTTTTCTGGTCTTAAAGCGGTCCGTTTGTTATGATGGCCCCAAATGGCCCTTATGTTTATGTTTGCACTTTTGGCCGGCGATGTCTACTCCGCCGCTTCGTTTGTATTTGATATGATATTTTGATTTGGCACGACCGCTTAAGACATATTTTGATATAAATTATGTTCGATATGATTTCAAAAAATTATGAAATAAGTTTGGATATGAAAATGAATGTGCGATTCGGTCTGGGTACCCAGGTAGGGTGCCTGTCGCGGCCCACGGGGCTGGGTCGTGACAGGGCTGCACGTTCCGCAGCAATATAATATATTTATGGATCGGGCCGAACGTTCCTCGGCGGTACATATTATATTTATGGATCGTGCCGAACGTTCCTCGGCGGTACATATTTTATTTATGGATCGGGCCGAACGTTCCTCGGCAATATCTATTATATTTATGGATCGGGCCGAATGTTCCTCGGTAATATATATTATATTTATGGATCGGGCCGAACGTTCCTCGACAGTATATATTATATTTATGGATTGGGCCGAAAGTTCCTCGGCAGTATATATTATATTTATGGATCGGGCCGAACGTTCCTCGGAAGTATATGTTATATATATATGGATCGGGCCGTACGTTCCTCGGCACTATTATATTACATATGGATCGGGCTGTACGTTTCACAGCACTATCAGTTATATGTATATCTGTATATGATGATATGTAGGTGGTGACATATGATGTCGGTACGCATAGTTTGTGTTTAGAAAGTAAGCATTTTGGCACTCTAGATGATTTACTTACTTGTTGTACTCCTTCTGACATTTGACTTCGGCATATATGATTTGCGTTTGGAAAATAAGCATGTTGGTACTCTGAATGATGTACTTACCTTTGTACTGCTTGTTTCGATTATGGTTCCGTTTTCTGTATTCTATGCCTTACATGCTCAGTACATTTTCCGTACTGACCCCTCTTTCTTCGAGGGCTGCGTTTCATGCCGTGCAGGTACACCCAGATGAGTTGAAGCTATTATAGAAGATGTTCCAGCGGAGTTGGCAAGCTCCACTTGCTCTTGGAGTGCTGCCGAGTCAGAGTGTGTGTGCTATGATGTCTGATTAATGTTAGAGACTTTGCAGACAGAGTTGTGGGTATAGAATGTCAGTTTTGTAAGCGGCTCCATCAGCCGATGTGTCATTTTGTGTTATGTGATAAATTCCATATGATTATAGATTTTGTTGATTTAAGAACAAAGAAAAAGAATAATTTTGAAAGCCTACTATGTATTTCATGTTTACTTGATTTAAAGGTTCAAAGAGGTTATTTGTGTATTAAGAGTCAGAGGGTTCGCTCGGCTCTAAGTAAGGGTCGATCCGAACCCCATGAAACTTGAACTTATGAAGAAGAAGAAGGTTGCTTATAGGGTTTCTTCAAGCCATGAAACTTAAGGAGTTGGAGTTGAAGTTGGTCTTTGGAATCTTATACCCCTCAAGGTATCTGAATGATTTGTACCCTTATATTTAAGTTGATTATCAAGATTTTTAGTGATTTTAAGTAAATAGAGGGTATTTGTGGAAGTGGCTAGTTGATAGAGGTTAAAGAAGTGATGTGAGGATATTTTAAGAGATGTTTGGGGATGAATTTGAGATATATTTATATATATAAGTGTTGTTATTGTTGTTGTGGTTGATGTTGGATTGAATGGGAAGTTGAAGGGATGTTAAGCGTATAAGGGAAATGTTGCCCCTAATTAGTCAAGCTCTATTCATATTTAAAATGGTTAGTGAGCGAAGTAAATAGTCTAATTAAGGCCTACGTTATCTTGATTGTAGACTTACAAGTTCGAGAGGTAGAAGTTGGACGATTGGGTATACTTCAAGGTATGTTAAGGCTATCCTTTGTTTCTTTTGGCATGACCTTATGACATGAACTGAACGAGCAAGCGAGCTTCCATATTACTCTACTCTTAGAAGTATTAGGAGTTCTTCAGCCTTTGATGTTCATGTAGCCCGTTTATGATGGTTTCTTCTGTTCATGGGTCCAGTCTTATGTATACAGTTGTTCATGCATTGTATTCATTCATATATATATGTATATTGACCCGTGATCAGAAGGCATTATATACGCACTATTATGTATTATATATGGATCGGGCCGTACGTTCCTCGGCACTACTATTATATATTATATATGGATCGGGTCGTACGTTCCTCGGCACTACTATTATATATTATATATAGATCGGGTCGTATGTTCCTCGGCACTATTATATATTATATATGGATCGGGCCGTACGTTCCTTGGCACAATTATATATTATATATGGATCGGGTCGTACGTTCCTCAGCACTATTATATATTATATATGTATCGGGCCGTATGTTCCTCGACACTATTATATGATATATGGATCGGGTTGTACATTCCACAACACTATCAGTTAAACTATGACCTATATATATATATACATGAGCATGATTATCATTGAGAGCATGTATATTATGCAGATATGCACAAATACTAGTTCATACAAATGCATGCAGATAGCCATTTCAGTTTATGAGTTCAGATTTTATTCATGATTCTCATATATGTACATGTTGTTCTTATGCCTTTCATATTCAGTACATTGTCCGTACTGACTCCTCGTTGCTCGGGGGGCTGCGTTCGAGCCCGCAGGTTCTGGTAGACTGACAGGTGGTCCAGCTTAGTAGGACTTCCATTCAGCAGTAGTGAGTGCGCTCCATTGATCTGGAGTTGTAGTCTATTTTGGTATGCTAGCCCGTTTTGAGATGTATATTCATATGGGTATGATGGGGCCTTGTCCCGCCCTTTCTATAGCTTTCATTCTAGTAGAGGTCTGTAGACGGTTGTATGTACTAGTCAGATGATGTTGCCTTGTTGGCTTCTATTCTTTTGTGTACAGTATATGTAGCAGCCTAGCTGGCTTGCACTGTTCTTTCAGTATGTATGTGTATATACAAATTTTACTGAGTTTTTGATGTTTGCCCTTTCATGAGATCATTTTATGCCATTTATAGGCCCTTGATGTACAATCTGGTTCAGATATGTGTTTAGGGGTGTTTGGTCGCTAGAGGTCAGACTCTCGTCACGACTCATCGGTTTGGGTCGTGACAAAAGTGGTATCAGAGCAGTTTCGTCCTAGGGTTGTCTACAGACCGTGTATAGTAGAGTTTTGTTTATGGGCATGTTGTACACCACACTTATAAACAGGAAGCTACAGGACATTTTGGATGATGTCATTCTTTCTCTCTTAGATTGTGCGATAGAGCCATGTGTTAAGCGTTCGCTTGTGATAAATTGTTCTGATTTCAGCGATGCCCTGCAAGAAAGCTACAGCTACCCAGAAGGGTAAGAGAGCGGCCGGTGAGGCCACTAGCCGTACTCGGCAGGCCCCGAGGGCCCAGGATGAGATTCAGAGTGAGGGGCCGTTTGAGACATAGCATACCTCGCCTCCAGCACCTAGCCCAATTCCTCAACCGGAAGCACCGGGCCAGGATGTGCGGGATGCTATACAGTTATTGACCAGATTAGTAGCTGCCCAGGCTCAGGGGCAGGGAATTGGTGTTGACCAGGAAGATAGGACTGGTGGTTCGAGAGTTAAGACCTTCCTTGGGTTAGGCCCTCCCGATTTTTCCATGGTAAAGCAAAATATGGACCCTCGGGATTTTATTGACGGTATGCAGAGGACTTTGAGGGTTATGCACGCGGATGAGGTCGAGTCTGTGGAGTTGGCTCTGTGATATTACAGTACAGTGGTATCAGACCTGGGATTTATGTAGGGGAGAGAATGCCCCTCCAACTATTTGGCGAAAGTTCTCAGATGCTTTTATTCGCCATTATCTACCTCCTGAGGTCAGGCGAGCCCGAGCAGATAGATTTCTGCGTATTACGCAGGGCAGTATGAGTGTCCAGGAGTATTGCGTGTATTTTGGTTCTATGGCCAGATATGCTACGACCATGGCGGCTGAGATGGAGGACAGGGTTCATCGTTTTGTGGCTGGTCTAGGGCCGAATTTGATAGATGCTTGTACGACTGCTGCATTACAGCCAGACATGGATATCTCCCGTATGCAGGCATATGCATAGAATCTGGAAGATTGCAGGCGTCAGAGGAGGACAGATCGTGACCATGACCAGGGCTATGGCAAGAGGGCCAAGACTTTAGAGATTGGGGGTGAGTCTAGGGGAGGACAGAGACCGCAGTATCCTCGATATCCATTCCATTTAGCAGGGAGTGCACCTCCGCGGTTTTCAGGTCTGAGGTTTGATCGGGCTTCCTATTCCGGAGCAGGCCAAATTTCTAGAGCATCAGGCTCTCAGTACAGACCGTAGTTAGGCCAGATGAGGCCCCCTTTGCCGCGGTGTGCCCAGTGTGGCAAGTCACATGCCGTTGGCTAGGCTCAGGTGTTTGTTATGCTTGTGGCCAGCCAAGCTATAGGATGCGGCAGTGTCCAATGAGAGAGAGTGGGGGTATGGTTCAGCCTACAGGGTCTGTGGCTGGTTCTTCTTCTGTGGTGCGCACTTCAGGGCAAGTTTCTCAGACACCAGCAGGACGAGGTATGGGGAAGAGTGGAGCATCCAGCTCGAGCAGTCCTTAGCACCGCGTATATGTACTAGCCGGTAGATAGGATCGTGAGACATCTCCTGATATTGTTACAGGTATATTATCAGTCTCCTCCTATGATGTGTATGCATTGATTGACCCAGGTTCTACTTTATCATATGTTACGACCTTTGTTGCTGGCAATTTTGGGATAGAGCCCGAGTTGATTAAACCTTTTGAGGTGTCAACGCCAGTTGGTGATCCGGTTATAGCTAGGAGAGTATACCGGGGCTGTGTTGTTATAGTTTATGACCGCCACATCGTAGCAGATTTGATTGAGTTAGATATGATTTATTTTGATGTTATTATGGGCATGGACTGGTTGGCTTCATGTTATGCTAATGTTGATTACAGGACAAAGATAGTTCGATTTCAGTTTCTCGATGAGTAAGTTCTTGAGTGGAAAGGTAATACCGTTTCACCGAGGGATAGGTTTATTTTCTACCTTAAGGCAGAGAAGATGATCAAAAAAGGGTATATTTATCACCTTGTTCGGGTTCAGGATGTGCAAGCAGAGTCACTGACTCTTCAGTCTGTCCTGTGGTTAATGAGTTTCCAGAAGTGTTTCCAGATGAACCTCCAGGCATTCCCCCCAAAAGGGAAATTTATTTTACCATTGACCTATTGCCAGATACTCAGCCAATAGCTATTCCTCCTTATAGGATGGCACCCACAGAATTGAAAGAATTGAAGGAGCAGTTGAAAGATTTTCTTGAGAAGGGATTTATTAGGCCTATTATATCGTCGTGGGGAGCACCGGTGTTATTTGTAAGAAAGAAGGATGTCTCTTTGCGAATGTGTATTGATTATAGGCAATTGAATAAAGTGACTGTAAAGAATAAGTATATGCTCCCAAGGATCGATCATTTATTCGACCAGTTGTAGGGCGCCAGGTACTTCTCGAAGATAGACTTGAGGTCAAGAGGCCACTAGGTTAGGGTGAAGGAAGAGGGCATTCCGAAGATGTCATTCCGGACTAGATATGGCCACTATGAGTTTTGTGTTATGTCATTCGGGTTAACTAATTCCCCAGCTGTATTCATGGATTTGATGAATCGTATTCAGATGATATTCTGGTTTATTCTCCTTCAGAGGCCGATCCTGCAGAACATCTACGAACAATGCTTGGAATTCTTCAAGGTAGAGAGTGGTATGCCAAGTTTCCAAGTGTGAGTTCTGGTTGAACTCTGTGGCTTTTCTGGGTCACATTATTTTAGAGGAAGGCATTAGAGTGGATGCCCAAAAGATTGAGGCTGTGAAGAATTGGCCAAGTCCCACGGCACCAAAAGAGATACGTAGCTTCTTAGTCCTGGCAGGATATTATAGAAGGTTCGTAGAAGGATTTTCCTCTCTTTCAGCCCAGCTGACAAAGTTGACTCAGAAATCAGCTAAGCACCAACGGGCAGATGCTTGTGAGCAAAGTTTTCAGACGTTGAAGGATAAGTTGACTTCAGCACCAGTTTTGACTCTTCAAGAAGGGGCAGATGGCTATATGGTATATTGTGATGCTTCAGGTGTTGGATTGGGCTATGTGTTAATGTATCACGGTAAGTGTCACGACCCGGCTAGGGGCCGCGACGGGTACCCGGGGCTAACCGCCGAGCACCGCTCATACTAGTACTCCTTAGGCTTATTTAACAATCATTTATCGGATTCATGCTCGATTTATAAGAAAACCCGTTTTCCTTTAGGAACATAATGTTTTTATACACATGAGCCCTTAGGCTAGCAAAATAATATATATGTATATATTTACACAATGACCACGCCATGAGATCACATGACCCACATTGAGTATGTACGAGTCTCTATGAGATGACATTTACAATTGTACACAAAAGAATCATCATAGGCACCTCCAGGACAATGGGGTGCTTTCAGTCAGCTAACAGCCTCTAGGAATCTGGAGCAAGATCTCCTCCCTGTCTACCTGTGGGCATGAACACAGCGTGCAAAGAAAACGGACGTCAGTACGAATATTATACTGAGTATGTAAGGCAGGAATGAAATAAACAAACATAATAGGAAGATCATGAGTCGAGAGGAAAAGGTATAACCTGCACAAGTGTCATAGGCAATCGCATTACTTACATATATCACATTTTATAGAATCATGGTATACATGTCATCACATCATATAAATCATCTCATCATAGTCCTCGTTGTTAACCCGCGTCCGGGTAACCATCATATGCCTCCCACTAGTGGTGATCATGCCCGGCCCTCTAGGCTCGGTGTAACATCGCAGCCCACCTTAGCGGTGACAAGCCCGACCATCTTGGCACGGTGGAATCATATGCAGCCCGCCTTAGCGGTGACATGCCCGGCCATCGTGGCGCGGTGGAATTATATCATCACAAAATCAATCATAACACATCACTCTTACACATCTCATACCATAGCATCATGTTATCATTTCTTGGTATTCCATGCATCCCATAGTCGTATTACAAGTTAGCATTATTTATCATCTTATTGTCATAGCATACATTAGCATTAGGAGCATACATTAGGCTTTAAGGCAACCACACTATGTCGGGGTGACGTAAGGTCGTGAACCCCCGATTGTGTTATGGACATTTCATGGGTATCATGCCTCGCCTTGAAGGAAATAAGGCATAAGGCGAGTGGTAACAATAATAACATCATTAGCATTGTAGGAACATCGTGCCACAATTTCTTGAATCTCTATACTCTAGCTCATTGTCATTATTATCATGCTTATAGGTGATTCGATATATAGAAGGACTCATAAGCTTCATGTTATAGAAGGATTACGGAAAACTTGAAGGATTCATGCCTTTTGAAAGAAGAGTTAAGCCGCACATACCTTTCTCGCTTAAGAAATCTAGCGTTCTCTTATTCTCCTTCAATGTCACGTCTCTACCTTCAAAAGAGGATTCGTACTAACGTTAGTTAATTAACTATAAGAATGCACTACTATTTCTAGAGACAATTTGGCAGCACTTCCTTTGTTTATACTACTTTTCCCATATTCCATATCAACTCCCAACACCCACAACAACTACAATATAGCAATCAACAATCATCATTCATATACAATGACCATGATACACCATTTCTCTTCATTTTTACCACCTTTATGGTTTTGGGTTCGCTATCGTATTTTTTCATGTATCACACTTATCTCATGGTCTACATGTCGTTTATAACGCATTCATACTCACAACACACTAACATTCATGATTCAATTCAACTACCATTCACTCATGACACTATTTACTCATTTATGACCCATTTGCTATGCTTTTCTACAATTCGGGTATCTTAACCTTCCAATGCCTTAAACAACATGAAATGATCATGAAACTTACCTTGGATGATGGTGGAACAAGCCTTGAGTGGAGTCTCTACTCTAGCACCAAAACCCTACTTCACCTCTTTTGGTTTTCTTTGAGGAAGATGAACTTGAGCTAGGTATCACACTCTTGTTTTCATGAATTTGGCATTGTTGATCTTGATTTTCCCTTGATTCTCTTGAATTCTTATGGATGAAGTGTTTTGGAGTATTCTAGAGAATTCTTGAATTGTGAAGATGAGAAATGAAATGGAATGAGCTTGGGGTCCCTTATACTTAACTTAAAAATCTTATTTTTGTGAACAGTAGTCGGGATGCACAGTGGCTGTAAACCCAGTTTACAGGCCGTATTCTGGTTTACGGTTCGTCCTCCACGACCGTATTTAAGCATATCAGAAACAGAAAGGTTTGTTGTAGGCCATGGTGGTTTACGGTCGCAGTTTACGTGCCGTATTTCGATTTACGGTCCGTATTCTGAGTCATATTTAACCATTTCAACATTTGACAGAAAGTTGAAGTTTTGATAGTTGGAGGACGATGGCACTTTACGGTCCGTAAATCACTTTACGGGCCGTATTGTGTTTTACGACCACTGGGTCGCAATGCAAATCTGCAACCTTCGCGTTTTCAAAACTCATTGGTAGTCATTCCCTTCTTAGTAAAATATCGTACACTCATACTCTTCGTTGGTCTATTCATTGTATCCTCACGGAAACTTTTCCGAGGTGTCACATTCTTCCCCCCTTTTGGAAACATTCGTCCTCGAATGTTAGATCATCGGGGATTCTAGAAAAATTTCGCCAAAGTTTCCTTTATAATATGGTACTACCATCCTGCCAGAACAACCCATAATATCACGTCACTGCCTCACAGGGCTACATCACAATATCGACATATCTATGGCCACACACGACCAAAAGCATAAAGATAAAGGATACATACCTTATATTGTTGGTGTTTCATCTTGGATCTCTCCTGGGGGTTGGAATAAGTGTGGGTACTTGGACTCCATATTCTCTTCCGCTTACCAAGCCATTTCTTCCCGATTGATGTTTCGCCACAATACTTTGACTGACGCTACTTCTTTATTTTGAAGCTTTCGCACTTGCCTATCTAGGATGGCAATAGGCACCTCTTCATAGGTTAGCCTTTCCGTTACTTGCACATCATCTATCGGGACAATCTTTGTGGGATCTCCAACACACTTGCGGAGCATTGAAAAATGGACTGGATAGACTGATTCAAGCTCCGAAGGCAAATCCAATTCATAGGCTACCTGTCCCACCTTGCGGATGATTTTTTAGGGTCCAATATATCTGGGACTTAGCTTCCCTGTCTTACCAAATCTCATCACCCCTTTCATGGGTGACACTTTCAAAAATACCCAATCATTAATTTGAAATTCCAAGTCTCGTCGGCGGTTGTCCGCGTAGGATTTTTGTCGACTTTGGGCTGTCACCAACCGATCTTGGATCACCTGGACTTTTTCTATTGCTTGTTGGATCAATTCAGGGCTCACTAATTGTGCTTCTCCTATTTCGAACCATCCGATTGGAGAGCTGCATTTCCTTCCATATAAAGCTTCATATGGGGCCATTTGTATACTAGAATGATAGTTGTTGTTATATGCAAACACAATTAGTGGCAAATGATCATCCCAACTACCACCAAATTCCAGCACACACGCTCGTAGCATATCTTCCAAGGTCTGAATAGTGCGCTCGACTTGCCCATCGATTTGCGGATGAAATGCTGTGCTAAACTTCACTTGCGTGCCCAAACCTTCTTGAAAAGACTTCCAGAACTTAGCTGTAAACTGTGCTCCTCTATCTATAATAATAGATAATGGGATTCCATGGAGTCGCACAATTTCTTTGAGATACAACCTTGCATAGTCTTCTGCTAAGTACGTGGTCCTGACTGGAAGAAAATGGGCTGCTTTCGTCAGCCTATCCATGATCACCCATATAGAGTCATACCTGCCACGGGAACGGGGTAATCCCACGATGAAATCCATGTTGATCACTTCCCATTTCCAAGTAGGGATTTCCATTGCTTGCAATAAGCCTCCCGGCTTCTGGTGTTCAGCTTTTTCCTGTTGGCAATTTGGACATTGTGCTACGAATTCTGCTATGTCTCTCTTCATACCATCCCACCAGTACATCATCTTGAGATCATGATACATTTTGGTTGCACCTGGGTGAATAGAATATCGAGAGCAATGTGCTTCTTCTAAAATTCATCGGCGCATTTCCGCCACATTCGGCACACATAACTCGCCTCGGTACCTAAGAATTTCATCCATGGAAACTTCAAACAGAGACTTTTCTTTCCCATGTGATGTGTCTCTATAACGACATAACTGCGGATCTTCGCACTGTCGTTCATTCACTTCCATATCCAAGGAAGAAATTGTGGAATCATTTATACTAATCCCGGCATCGCCCGAATCAATTACACGCACTCCAAGATTAGACAATCAATGAAGTTCTTGAACCATCTCTTTCCTTTCCGGAGGGACTTCACATAAACTGCCCATTGATTGGCGGCTAAGTGCGTCGGCTACTACATTCGCCTTCCCAGGGTGGTATAAAATGTTAACATCATAATCTTTTAATAATTCTAACCACCACCTCTGTCGCAGGTTCAACTCTTTTTGCTTGAAGATGTACTGAAGACTTTTGTGATCTGTATAGATATCAACGTGCACACCGTACAAATAATGTCTCCACATTTTTAAGGCATGACTGACCGCAGCTAGTTCGAGATCATGAGTTGGATAATTCTTCTCATGTTTCCGCAATTGTCTCGAAGCATATGCAATAACCTTACCATGCTGCATCAATACGCATCCCAATCCGACACCGGAAGCGTCACAATACACAACATAGCCATCTGGCCCTTCTGGAAGTGTTAGAACCGGGGCTGAGGTCAACCTGTTTTTCAACTTTTGGAAACTGCGCTCACAGGCATCATCCCATTGAAACTTTGCTGACTTATGGGTTAGCTTCGTCAATGGGGCTGAAATAGATGAAAATCCCTCTACGAACCTTTGATAATAACCTGCCAAACCCAGAAAACTACAGACTTCTGTGGGCGTCGTAGGCCTTGGCCAAGTCTTCACATCTTCAATTTTCTGGGTGTCGACTCGAATACCATCATTTGAAATGACATGACCTAGGAACGTCACAAAATTCAGCCAGAACTCATACTTTGAAAATTTTGCATACAATTCTCGGGCTCGAAGAATACCAAGAACAATTCTCAGATGATCTACATGTTCCGATTCCGTGGGAGAATACACCAGAATATCATCAATAAATACTATCACAAATAGATCCAAGAGAAGCCGGAATACGTTGTTCATCAAATTCATAAACACAGCCGGAGCATTAGTCCACCCGAACGACATCACTTGAAATTCGTAGTGGCCATATCTCGTTCTGAAGGCTATTTTAGGAATATCTGCTTCTCTAACTCTCACTTGATGGTAACCTGACCTCAAATCTATTTTGGAAACTCACTTGGCACTTTGCAACTGGTCGAACAAGTCATTAATTCTTGGGAGAGGATATTTGTTCTTTATGGTCACCTTGTTCAATTGCCTATAGTCGATGCACATTCGCAGGGAACCATTTTTCTTTCTCACAAACAAGACCGGTGCTCCCCACGATGATGAACTGGGTCTAATGAATCCCTTTTTGAGCAAGTCTCTCAACTGCGCCTTTAGCTCTTTTAATTCCGCCGGGGCCATTCGATAAGGAGGAATGGAAATAGGCTTGGTATCCGGCAACACATCAATGGCGAAGTCAATCTCTCTTTCTGGAGGAAGTCCTGGAAGTTCGTCTGGAAACGTATCTGGGAATTCATTCACTACCGAAACTGACTGGAAAGTCGGCGGCTTTGCCTCGGTGTCGTGAACCCGAACTAGGTGATAGATATAACCCTTGGCTATCATCTTCCTTGCCTTGAGGTAGGAAATAAACCTGCCCTTTGGAGATGTTGTATTACCCTTTCATTCAAGCACGGGCTCTCCCGGAAATTGAAATCGAACCACTTTTGTGCGGCAATCAACATTTGCATAACACGAAGCCAACCAATCCATAACCATGATTACATCGAAATCTACCATTTCCAGCTCAATCAAATCAGCCTTGGTCTGTCGATCACATATCACAATGACACAATTCTTGTACACTCGTCATGCTATCACAGGATCCCCAACCGGAGTAAGCACCTCAAAGGGTTTAATTTACTCAGGTTTCACCCCAATACAACCAGCAACATATGGAGTAATATAAGAGAATGTAGAACCCGGATCTATCAACGCATACACATCACGGGGAGGACTCGAGATCTTGCCGTCCGGCTAAAGCATATACACGGGGCTGAGTGGCATTAAAGTAGATGCTGCCCCTCGACCTCTACCTCGGCCTGCTGTTATCTGGGGAGTCTGCCCCGCTTAGCGTGCTGATGAGGAACCCGCTGCTGAGCCTATGGGCTGAACCCCACCTCTGCCATATCGCGAGGGACAATCTCGCATCAAATGTCCGGTCTGCCCACAAACATAGCAAGCATCAGTCTCCTGACGACATGGCCCTAAGTGTAATTTGCGGCACCGACTACATTGTGGAACTGGGGTCTCCCCTGACTATAATCACCCTCAAACTGGGAACCTGAAGCCCTCGAACTTTGACCCTGTCCCGAGTGAAAGGAGCGGTCAAATCTTCTATCTGGAAATCTGAGAGGTGCGCTAGTCGCTGACTGGCCTGAATGTCGGGAATAAGTCTACCTCGATCCCCCTCTATAATCACTGCCTGTGCCCATAGATCTAGCCCTTTTGTCTTCTATCACTGTCGCGATCACCCCGTTGTTGTTGTTGTCTCCCCTCCAAATTCTGAGCATGGGCCTGTATTCGGGAAATATCCATCCCGTCTTGCAAGGAAGCGGTCATACAATCTCTGAATAGATGTGGCCCTAGGCCACTCACAAACCTATGCACCCGATCTCCCATGTCGGCCATCATAGTCGGAGCATATCTAGCCAAAGAGGTGAATTGCAATCTATACTCCCGGGCACTCGTGTTTCCTTGCCTCAAATTCAAAAGTCTATCCGCTCTAGCTCGGCGGACCTCGGGTGGCAAATAGTGATGAATAAAATCATCTACAAACTCTTGCCAAACCGGAGGAGGCATATTCTCTCCTCTTGATAATACCCAATTGTTGTACCATAACACCGCCATATCCTGGAGTCTATAAGACGCCAACTCCACAGATTCGGTCTCGGAAGCATGGACAATCTTTAATGTCCTCAACATTTCATCAATGAAACTTTGTGGGTCTTCCTCCAGCTTTGACCCGAAGAACTCCGGAGGATTTAGGCTCATAAAATCACGGGCCTTGGTACTTGCTGCCCGGTCACTCGAACCCATATTTTGTCGTTGTGCTTGTGTGACAACCAATTGTGTCAAAAACTGGATGGCCTCGGTCATTTGTTGACCCGAAGCAGCCGGCGGAGGAATTGGAGCTGGGGCTCCTCCTTGCGCTTCCACATTAGGCGGGGTAGAAGAAGTATTAGACAAGGCCTCATTGTGTGATTCACCCTCTTCAATATTCATTGGGGGCTCTCTTTCTACCCTCCTCTTTGTCGTAGTCTTGCCCTTCTGGGCGGCTGTAGCTTTTCCCTTTGACGACATTCTGAAATCATAACACATTATTAGGGAGGATAAGATCTTATACACGGCTCTATCGCATGATCTCATAGAATAAAGATGGTCATTTTTCCTAAATGCCCTGTAGCATCTAGTTTATTAATATGGCGCGCTACACACCATAAACAAGACTCTACTAGACACGGCTCGTAGACACTTCCAAGGACCGAACTGCTCTGATACCACTTTTGTCACGACCCGGCTAGGGGTCGCGACATGTACCCGTGGCTAACCGACGAGCACCGCTCGTACTAGTACTCCTTAGGCTTATTTCACAATCATTTATCGGATTCATGCTCGATTTATAAGAAAACCCGTTTTCCTTTAGGAACATAATGTTTTTATACACATGAGCCCTTAGGTTAGCAAAATAATATATATGTATATATTTACACAATGACCACGCCATGAGACCCCATGACCCACATTGAGTATCAACGAGCCTCTATGAGATGATATTTACAATTGTACATGTTCCATATTGATATTTCCTTTATGTTATTGTTCTATTTCATTGTTTATGCCTCTCATACTCAGTACAATGTTCGTACTGACGTCCGTTTTCTTTGGACGCTGTGATCATGCCCACAGGTAGACAGGGAGGAGAGCTCGACCCAGACCAGCAGTAGCTGTCAGCTGATTGAAAACACTCCTTTGTCCGGAGGTGCTTATGACGATTCTTTTGTGTATATTCATGTATATGTATTTTTGGGCATGACGGGGTCTTGTCCCGTCCTTATGTTTAGCACTCTAGTAGAGGCTCGTAGATGCGCAGTGTGGGTTAGATGGTCTCACGAGATGCTATTATATGTATATATTATTTTGAAGGCCGAGAGGCAAATGTATATAAAAGTATTTATGTTTCCATATAAAATATGATTTTCTTGTAATTTGAGTATAAAGTCAATAAAAGAGCGTTAAATGAATAAGATGAGTAGTAGAACGAGTGGTGCTCGGTGACTAGCCCCGGGTACCCGTCACGGCCCCTAGCTGGGTCGTGACAAAGACATACATATTTATAAAGCATGCATGAGAGCCCAAGTGAAAGCTATAACTCTATCGGAGTGACGTAAGGTCGGTAACCTCCGATTTATATTATGGAATAATCATCATCGATATATCTCACCTCGAAGGCACAATTCAGGAGGTGAGACCATTAACAATGAGCAATTCAAGGAAATCATGAAATAAATTCGATAATCTCATAATAGCATTAAAATCATAAGCTTTGAAACTTCTAGAATCAAAATCATCGTCATCATACGCATCATAGAAAACATCTCATCATAGAAAACATCTCATCTTCTTTATCCTTATAAAGCATACTCATTTTTAGCGTCATAAGAAACTCTTGGAATCATGAAACTTTAACTTTTGAGGATAAAGAAATTATGGAAAACATCTCATCTTTAGTATCATAGGAAGATTTTAATAATCATGAGTTTCTAACTCTTGGAAATAGGAAGGTTATGGAAACGCATGTGGAATCATAACATAAGAATCATGCCTTTGAAAGAAAGGGACTAGCCTTAACATACCTGTTCAGCTTCCTATTTTCTACGCTTATCCGTCCGTACACGTAAATCTACATTTGAGAGAATTCACACTATCGTTAGACTCATCGTTGCATACGTGTACTAAGCTTTCAATTTAAACTACTTTATATTCTGCCGAAAATCGGGTAGCATCTCCCCTATTTATATGCCTAGCCCGAAATCATGTACCAACAAAACAACAACTACAACAACACCAACATCAACAACGTCATCATCAATACCAAAATATTCCATAAAACATCCCACGTGATGTTTGTCCAATTTCCTAACCAACAACTCGCTATACAATTATTTCATCACTCTATCTTCGTAAATAAACCAAAAGTAATATTAATAAGGAGATATTCATACCTTATTTTTGTTAAAACAGAGATATCTTTAACACCCACCTTGAATCCACCGCAAAACCATACTAGAATCACATCTATGCGTTTATCCGAGCTTCGATTAATACTCCGTCACTTGAAAATTGCTTACTTTTTGTTTCCCTCTCTCTCTCTCTCTCTTCAAAAATCTGGAAATTTTTGGGCTAAATCTGGTGAAAAAAAGAGGGTCTTACCCTTTTTATAAGGGTCAAATTCGGGTCAAATCCGGGTCGGGTATACTGTAGCATTTTACTGTAGCAGTACTGTAGTACACGTTTCTACTCTGTCAGTTGAACTTGTAACGTCCATAATTATCTACTCCGATGTCCTATCAATGAGCGGTTTGTTGCGTTGGAAACTAGACTCGACAAACTTCATTTTAGGCTTTTGTTTTACTTCAAAACACTTCATATGCTACGAGATATTCGTCCCCCAATTTGGACCAAAAGTTTCACACCAAACATTGCCCATCCTTTCTCCAAAGTCATACTACTTCATTTCTTCCACTCATTTCCTTATAAAACCTTCCGGTATACCTTATATACATCCTTCATTCATTAAACATATTTAATAATGCTTGCTCCTTATATTCCAAAGTGGTTTTACTTAACCCTAACTCAACGTACTTATGTTTCAAATTTGATAAGTGCTTCTTCGAAGATACGGGGTATAACATTCTTCCCCCTTAAAAACATCCGTCCTCGAATGTTGCTGTATTGCCAACCCATGACACCATCTTTGATTCGTTAGAACAATTATTTTTCCTTTCGGGTCCGATTACCATTTGCTTAAACTATAACTTGGGTCAGTCTCTTCTCATTCTTTCTTAGCTCTTTTATTGCCTTCCGTCATATTCTTTCAATTCTTTGTCTTCATGTTCTTTGTCCTCATGTACATGATCGGAAATTAACTAGCATCTCGCTCTTGTTCTTTCTCCATTATGGTAGTCTTGACTTGCCATGCCATAACTATTCATCATCCTGTAAGTACTATTTTTTTTTCTTCTCGTTCCTTGTTTCCTTGTTAGTGGGCAGCTACCTTTCTCTCTCTACGGCGCCCTCTTTGCGTTTACTCCTTCGGTGCCATCTCGGGCTATCCTTTTTGTACCCGTTGATCTTAGATATACACTGTACCGATTTCATTTTGTAGTCCATTAGTCAGGCTCTCTAATCCTTACCTCCTTGTCTCTATCTCTTTTACCCTTATATTCCAAATGTTTACCCAGCATAACTGTGTCGCTAGTGAACCTAATGGTTATGTTTCTTTCTAAGGCCAGTTATATCATTATCCGAAATACGTATATACGTAATGTTGCTTCGCCATTTATTATCCTTCGCAGTCCAGTTACACTTATGGCAAACTTATAATCCGAGTTCAACTAATTTTATGGCTCGCAACATCTTTGAGCTCCTGCTACAACTTTTTCTTTACTTTCTTTCCCTCACCTCTATCAATACAATCCCAGAAGCATAGGACTACGACAATCCTCACTCCATTATGACTCTCTTACAACACACACACACATATATATAGCTTTGATTTCCTTGTACTGGCGGTCGCTTCATCTGTCGTTATTCCTTATTGGCTTTCTGGTGTGGCCTCTTTACAATTGTAGTTGGGCATAGCTTCATGTTGACGGTTCATATAATTCCATAGCATATGCTCTCATGTTCAGTATAATTAGTGGCCCACGAACTATTTTCTAATATCCGGTGAACTATTTTATTTCCATTCATAGGGGCAGCGTTCTTTCTTTCCTTCAAAGATTTCCAAACTACCAATCGTTGTTCCTTTTATTACAATTGTCATTGTCATCCCAAGTGTCATTTGGGTTCGTTATCCTCTAACACTCTTTGTGAATTTAGCTTGGAGACTTTTCTTGCTCTTTCATTACCCTTTAGGGCATGTCACTGCATACTTTGGTACGGCGCAATTTTTGCCCGATACGAGGGATTCAAATCATGGTCTAAAAATATCGTAGTTCATCTTGGCGTAAAGTGCTCTCTTGAGTTATCTTCCATACTTTCTCCCTATGTCTGCCTCATGGTACACTTATTGTCAATTCGTTTCTACTTCGTTCCGTTACCTTCCCGATATGCCAATACGCCTCGAACGCTGGCCCCGAGCTAATAAATTTCTTCTTCTGATGCTTGAAATATCATGGTTCCTTTCAAATCTAGTATGTTCTTCCCCCCTTATTAAGGAGGTCCTTATACGCCCATAGCCTTCGAGTAACCGTCGTCTTCGATAATTATCTGCCACCCTTCACAATCTTCTTAGGGTCGGGGTTCCATCATCGTATGGGCTGACTTGTCGATCTTCTTGCTAGTTACAGTCTTGTATCCAATCGGAATACTTATCAGGGTTAGATCCAATTCCGATGCCTTTTTTTCTGTATTTTCACACCTCTGTCTTTTTATGACTAACGGTTTTCTGGACCCGCAAGATAATGGGGACATCGAGATTCACCACGTCCTTTATGAAGTCTTCGATTATACCTTACTGCTTGTTTTTCTATTCCCGACTTTGCTTATAACATATCTAGAATTCTTCTTATCTTGAGTTCTTCTTCATTTATGTCTATATCATCATTTTTTTCCAATATTTCCATACTCTTCCATCCACTACTAGTCCTTTCACCCGCTTAGCTTACTTACTCATAATCCTTCTTAATTACGCGTTTATGTCGCAGCTGTGCATCCACGTTTTTCGAGCGTCCTGCTACTTTCGCGCTTAGCACAGAATTCTTACAGTTTACACACTCTCTATTGTCGTTCATCGAATTATCTATCTTTCTGATGCTACGGCCGGGTGGTCTTCCATGCACGTTCCTTACATTTCATTCCATTTCCTCTATGATCGAATCTCTCGGTCTTCACATGAATTCCTATTCTGTGTCATTTATTTTCTAGTTAATTGTGTCGACTCATCATCCTCGTTCTTTCCTCGATGAGTAATCGGTTTCCTACCGCCAACTCGTTAAAGTATCCCTCTTACTCCCATGGTTAAAGATTTTCAGTTACTCTACTCCTAAATGCTCTCCTCTTCCTTCGACCAACCCATTAGTATACCTTTCCTACTTTCATCCTTAACCTTCCTTGGGTTTCTTCCTCCTCGAGCACCTTTCTTCTCTTGTTATTTGTAGTATCGGCTCTGAAGTTCGTGAAATATTCCTTTAAACGCGCAAATCCGTTCTATTCTTAAGTCATCTTTTTGGAAAGCTTCTCCATGTCCGAGGCAATCGTGTTAATTTGACCACACACTTATCCCTTTATATACCTTTCAAGGGCTGGAAATCTCTTAACATCGTCGCAAGGCCTAAGCATTCTTTCTCTTACTTCACATTCCTCGTTGTGGTCACTATCCTTTTAGCCCCACTTATCGAAGCCTATTCTCTGACCCCACACATTCCTCTTTTGTTCCATATTATCACACTCTATCCCTTTCACACGCCTACCTTTGATTTTTTTTTCCCAAATAGTCTTGTGCTACGCGACCTCTTAAGGACTCCAACCACTCCGCATACTCTAATTTCCCTTAGGCTACTCTAGCTTCTCATTCATGTCTTATATCTAAATTTATAGGACTTTTGTACACTTCCCAGGGGGTCACCCATCCTAGTATTTCTCTCACCCCAGCACGCTTAACCTTAAAACTCTAATGAAATCCGGTGCGTTAATGCTGGTATAATCGTATCCACCTCACCGCATGACCTTCACCACATAATCTAAAGCAAGTTGAAGTCTTGACAGATTCCAAAATGCGTTCGTAACGAATCTCCCTCTGAATTAGAAAGGGTCTCTTACTTTTCCGACTACACAATTACTATTTTGGCCTTTTTAATTCTCAATATTCGCCTTTCATCTGTATGTATGACCACTTTCCGTCCTAGATTTCCAGATTCCCGATGGTAGCGAACACACCTTCGTCGCCGTTACTTATAAATACTCGGTAATCAGCCTCTTTGGGTTTCCGCTCGCCACTCTTATATAATAATCTACAGCAGAACTCATTTGTCGACTTTCTGTGAATCCCCCAATAGACCTTGCTCCTACTAAACCTCGAATGTAACCCATTTTAATCCTTCGGATTACTAATCGTCTTCCTCATAATCATTCTTCATGCCATGCCAAATCCATAACTCCTATAAAGCAACGCATCCCACTTATTGTCTATTTACGATATTTCCTTTCCACGCTTCTTCCTGTTAGGTGTACCTAACTAAATGACCCGCTTTTGAAAAATTATGGCAGAGTCTCCTTTACAATTCTTACTATCCAAAACCTGCATGCAGCAAATACCAGCAATGCCTCACAGGGCATATATATGTATACGACATATCCCAGCCACCCAGGGTTCCCAATTTCAGGTAAAAGAACAAAAATATCAAAACTTACCTCATATATCACACCTCGAGATGTACCTCATCCTTTAGCGATCTGCCCTGTTATATCTTCTTGTTTACCTTCCCTTTTCATTCTTCAGCTTTACACCTCAATCATACATGCAATATTCTTACCTTACCCGACATACATCCTTCGTGCCATTGCTTACCTTTGTACCGATTCATTCAATTGTCCAGTTCACAAACTTATGACTGAACTTATCATCAAGAGATACATTTAATCAATTCCTCTACTTGTACTTACACTAACTTACCTCTATGTCAACCGATCCATTATCACACACACATATATATATATATATATATATATATATATATATATATATATATATATATATATATATATATATATATATATATATATATATATATATATATATTCTGATAATGTAGCCTCAACGAAGTGACTTACCTCTGTGACTTCCCATATCATCACTCACTTTCTCCCGTCGATACTGTGCTTCTGCTGAGATCAAAGGTTAGTATAGAGAATCTCATTTCCTATGACTTGGCTCTATCGCACGATCTTAGATGTGAAAGAAGAGTAACCACCCTAGATGACCCGTAGCCTCCTGCTTATAAATGTGGCGCGCTTCACACCATAAACAGGACTCTACTGGACACGACTTTGCAGACAACCCCTAGGACGAACTGCTCTGATACCAATTTGGCACACCCCAGTCCTGATAGGGCATGATGGGCACCCGACCCTTTACTTAGAGCCGAGCGAACCCGCTGGTTCTCGTTATATTCATAATCTCACTGGACTCTTAAACCACGAAATGAAATGCATAATGAAATCTTTTCAAAAACATTCTTTTCATCTTTCTCAAATCAAGTAAAATCTGTAATCATATGAAATTTGTAACATAATGCATAATGATACATCGGCTTGCAGAGCCGCTTGCAAGACTGACATGCTACATATGTGACTCTGCCTGCAAAGTCTCTAACATAAATCAATATACCATAACATAGATACTCTGACTCGGCAACACTCCGGAAAGAAATGGAGCTCGCCAATCCAGCTGGAATATCTTCAAGAAATACCCTCTACTCATCTGTATACACCTGCGTGGCATGAAACGCAGCGTCCATAAGAAGGGGCGTCAGTACGAGTAATGTACTGAGTATGCAAGGCATGAGTAATACCAAAAGATCATGGTAAGAGACGTAAAGCATAACATAGAGTAAGGAAATAACCTGTACCTCTATCTGCCTCTTAAGGCGGATATCATGCATGCTAACTTTACCTTTTGAAACAACGTATAAATATTTACAAGTAAACTGCCCGACCATATAAGTACGGTGTAATGCTGCCAGACCATATAGGTACGGTGTAATGCTGCCCGGCCATTTAGGCACGGTGTGATCATCGTTAGCCCGCGTCCAGGCCTCCCGCGTCCAGGGTAATCATAAACTGCCCACTGCAGTGGTGTGTCTGCTCGGCCCCTTATTGGACGGCGCGATGTTATACTGCCTGGACATGTAGGCACGGTGTTATACTGCCCGACCATGTAGACACGGTGTTATTAAAATACATACATAATTATAAAGCATGCATGAGAGCCCAAGTGAAAGCTACAACTCTATCGGAGTGACGTAAGGTCGGTAACCTCCGATTTATATTATGGAATAATCATCATCGATATATCTCACCTCGAAGGAACAATTCATGAGGTGAGACCAACAACAATGAGCAATTCAACGAAATCATGAAATAAATTCGATAATCTCATAATAGCATTAAAATCATAAGCTTTGGAACTTCTAGAATCAAAATCATCGTCATCATGCGCATCATAGAAAACATCTCATCATAGAAAACATCTCATATTCTTTATCCTTATAAAGCATACTCATCTTTAGCGTCATAAAAAACTCTTGGAATCATGAAACTTTAACTTTTGAGGATAAAGACATTATGGAAAACATCTCATCTTTATTATCATAGGAAGCTTGTAAGAATCATGAGTTTCTAACTCTTGGAAATAGGAAGGTTATGGAAACGCATGTGGAATCACAACATAAGAATCATGCCTTTGAAAGAAGGGGACTAGCCTTAACATACCTGTTCAGCCTCCTATTTTCTACGCTTATTCGTTCGTACTCGTAAATCTACATTTGAGAGAATTCACACTATCGTTAGACTCATCGTTGCATACGTGTACTAAGCTTTCAATTTAAACTACTTTATATTCTGCCGAAAATCGGGCAGCATCTCCCCTATTTATATGCCTAGCCCGAAATCACAATACTAACAATACAACAACTACAACAGCACCAACATCAACAACATCATCAGCAATACCAAAATATTCCATAAAACATCCCACGCGATGTTTGTCCTATTTCCCAACCAACAACTCGCTATACAATTTCATCACTCTATCTTCGTAAATAAACCAAAAGTAATATTAATAAGGAGAGATTCATACCTTACTTTTGTTAAAACAGCGATATCTTTAATACCCACCTTGAATCCACCGCAAAACCATACTAGAATCATATCTATGCGTTTATCCGAGCTTCGATTAATACTTCGTCACTTGAAAATTGCTTACTTTTTGTTTCCTTCTCTCTCTCTCTCTCTCTCTTCAAAAATCTGGAAATTTCTGGGCTAAATCTGGTGAAACAAAGAGGGTCTTACCCTTTTTATAAGGGTCAAATCCGGGTCGGGTACACATTTCTGCTCTGTCAGCTGAACTTGTAACGTCCATAATTCTCTACTCCGATGTCCTATCGATGAGCAGTTTGTTGAGTTGGAAACTAGACTCGACGAACTTCGTTTTAGGAATTTGTTTCACTTCAAAACACTTCATATTCTAAGAGATATTCGTCCCCCATGTCGGACCAAAATGTTCACACCAAACATTGCCCATCCTTTCTCCAAAGTCATACTACTTCATTTCTTCCACTCATTTCCTTATAAAACCTTCCGGTATACCTTATATACATCCTTCATTCATTAAACATATTTAATAATGCTTGCTCCTTATATTCCAAAGTGGTTTTACTTAACCCTAACTCAACGTACTATGTTTCAAATTTGATAAGTGCTTCTTCGAAGATACGGGGTATAACACTTTAGTATCGGATTCTAGGATATCCTCTTCCTCTATGCCATTTTTTTGGCTGGGCCATATAGAGGTTAGGAACTTATTGACCTGAGATCGTCAAGTTTTCCAGTTCGGGGGTTTTGAAACTTTCACCAAGTTCTTTCTTTTGTTTGGATTGCTTTTGGGCTACCATAGAGTCCTTTGTTTCCCAGACCATCTTTGCAATGTCAAACTCAGGTTCGTTTTTTTGTTTTTGGGTAAAAGACATGGGATCATTTGAAATGGAAGGGAAAGTAGTGAAAGAGTGGTTTAATTTAGGTGGTGAGTATGTTCGTGACGACATGGGGAAAAAGGTGGGTTTGGTAGGGTAGCCTTGGGTTCTTTGTCGTTCAAAGTGATCATGTTTCAGCTGTTGTATGTGTTCTCTGATGGCAACCATTTCCTTTTGTTGTTGTTGAAAGAAGTGAAAGAGTGAGGTGCCTGGTGGACAAATCTCATACTACATGTTTGTCAATCTCAATTCCAAGGCTTTGATAAGTCCAGCATGTTAAGACGATGCTTTTTCCACTTTTTTCTCAATAGTCTCAACTCTGCTCATTATCTTATTTTGTGTGTGAGCAAAATTTCTGATTTAATTGCCAATATTGGTCAATAATTTTTTTTGATTGATAACATTCTCAGATTGCCCATTGATTGTTGCTTTGACATCACTTGTTGGTGGCTTTTCTCCAGTGGGCAGCACAACATTTTGCTTTGGGATTTTTGGAGCATGGCTTATACCATCCTTTTCAAAAGGTTATTGTAATGGGAAATCAGGGGTATGACTGGAGCTTGAGGGGTTCATCATGAGTATTTGTGGTTTTGGTTCATTTATGGTTGAGGGCTTGTGGTGTGTGTTTAAGCTAGGTAATGGTGGCCAATCTTGGGGTTTGTATGAAATAAGAAATTCATATTTTCCTGGACGGCTAAGTGAACCAATAGATGAATCTCCGTTTTCATACCTTTCTCGGAGCTCTCTCTCAGAGTTTCTCCCTTTTTTTTTCTTTGATTTGGCTTCTTGTATGATGTTCATCCATTCAACTTCATCGTCAAGACACTCTTGACAATCACACTCAATATTCCATGGGCAGTGTCCCGTGAAAGGACATTTGAACCACCATACATCATGACCATCCTTATCGAACTCTTTTATCCAATCATGTTCATTCCTGATTCTTTGGAGTTGCCATGAGAATGTTTCTTGGTCAGCTTATATTGGGTAGTTGTAAGTAGGTTGGTACATCTGAAAGAAGAAGGTCGTTTTGTTGGGTTTTTTGAAGTGAGAGTGGTCAAAACTTATGGAAACTATTTTGAATTGTTTTTTGACAAAAGTGGGTTCAAAGGATTGAAGTGGTTCAACAGGTTCCCTCAGTTTTTCTTAATTTGTGACCTATGAATCTGGAAGGACTTTGATAAGTTCTTTCCTAGAGAGCTGCTTTGGGATTTGGGTGCAGATGGTAGTTTCGTTGGTGGCATCTACTTTTTGGAGCAAAGCATTGTCTCTACCCGGAAGAGAGAGATCCATAGCATGGTTCTAAATGTGCCAATCTATTTGATAATGTAGAGTAGCTTGCATAGCATCTCTAGCTTGTGGAGCACCTTGGATTTGGACTTGGACTTTTAAAGCCTCCGTCAGATATGGATCATACAAGGACATGGTGAAATTTGGCTCTGATACGAAGAGAGTAATAGAGGGCGAAGAAATAGCAAGCAAGACAGCAAGACCACAAGTACAAATGTTTTCTTACATAAAGGACTGGGCTTCAATATCCATAAGGACGGTTTGCCACAAACCTGGCTTCAACATCCCGAAGGACGACTTGCCAAGCTAGTCGAACAGTAAATTTGATCATAGATGTAAAAGGTTTTCCTACAGCGGGGCTAGCTTTAACATCTCCAAAGACGGATTGCCAAGCTACTCAACTCGGAAAAACTTTCACGCTACTACAGATTTAGCTGTCATAACTTTGGAAAACTTTTGTACTTGCAGCAAGTAGACTTGCTGAATATTTCCTAACCCTATACTAAACTAAGGACCAGCCTTTCCATGCACTTCAAAGAGAAGAACAAGAGAAATTTAGAAAGCACTCATATTATTGATATTACAAGATTTACAAGAAGATTATTTGATGATCTTCCAAGTACTACCTAGCCTCCTTTATATAGGAGTTAGAAGATTAATACAAGCAAAGCCTATATTACAAGTGGGTCCTATAAACATGTGGGGGGACCTAATAAAACAAGAAAAACTTAAGCCTAAGCATGACAAAGCATGTGCTAGCACTTGAAATCATGTGAAAAACCTAAATACATACATGGCAGGTAGCTAAGCATGTGCTGCCATGTGATAGCATGTGCAAGTGGGGTATGCTTTTGTCCTTGTTAGGTAGCATGTGCAAGCTTGTGAAAGGCTTGTGGTGATCATGTGAAAGTGGGGTTGGGAATATAAAATTATAAGAAGATTTGTTGTGATATGGGTAGTAAACTTTTGTGGGTAATTTGTTGAGGTATGTAAGGGTAAGTGGTGAAAATTGTGTGCGTGTCATCAAGCATCATCCGATGGTGCAGTGTTTGATGGTGCTGATGGCGGGGTTGTGTATCCTTCTTCTATCCACCATTCGGCTCCATGTTTTTCCTTGAATCTTTCTTTGTTTCCAAGGTTTTTTTTTAGCAACCTCATGTAATAACATTTCCTTATGGATTGCCCCATTATCTCGCAATCTATTTTTTGTGAATCCTGAGATCGAAGATTCAATCTTATCCTTGTGATGGCTTGAGTGACTTCATCCCTAATGGCTTTATATGGTACTTGGTACTCCTTTTCTGTTTGTCGGACACTTTCCCAGTGGGGATGATTATCAGTGTAATTTCAACGAGCTCACTCCTTCGGCCATATCTCCTTTGGGATGCATTTATTTTGCTGGAAAATAAGTCCCTGTGCTTCACTGTACTCATCTTCTAAGGACAAAATGGAAATGGGGAATTCCCACCAGAGTGAAATACTTGGCTGAGCATGGATATTCCCGTCAATAATCTTTATCGGCTGATGTAGCATGAATATTTTCGCTGCATAGGAGTCCCGGAAGCATTGAACCCAATATCTTCTCGGTTCGAACCAATGTAGAAACTTCCTGAGAGCAGGTTCATTTCAGTCAAAATGTCGGAACATGTCGCACTTGAATTCCATAAAGATACTATACTGGTGACACAAATACCAGATAAACCATATTAGCTCTTGTGGAAAATCGTTGTGCAGTGGCATGAATACATGACCGAATGGGTATTCGAGATTGACTCCAAACGGCTTAAGGATGAATCCTTTATATTTTCTGAAGACTTGAAGCTCATTGAAAGTCCTTCTCTCTGTAAGAATGGATGGATCAAACAGGTCTACGAACTGGTTGAAGCATTCCGATGGATGATCTGCTATCCTGGATGGACTGACTCTTGATGAACTCATCAGCATGAAAATTTGGCTAGTTAGCTTCTTCTTGTGCTTGAATCTCTTTAAAAATTCAGCTGGCCTGGATAGAAAATCTGCCAGGATATTGTCCTTCCCCTTGAGGTGCTTCACTTGGAATTTATAAGGGGAGAACCATTGTGCCCATCTGAGAATCTACGGATTTGGAATAATCTTTGGATTTATTTGGATCATCTTTGGGAAATCCTTCATATCCATTTCTATCAGGAATTCCGTGTGAATTAAAAAGAAATTGAACTTTTTAATTCCGTTCTTCATGGCAAGAATTTCCTTGAAGGTGGAATGAGAGTGTTGTTCAGCATCTTTGAACTTTCCACTAGCATATTTACATATCTTCTGCTAGTCATCTGTTTCTTCAAAAAGTATCGCGCTCCAATATTCGTTACTGGCATCAGTCTTCAATATCTTCTTGCTATCTGAGGGGATATGGAGGGATTTGACTTCTCTGGATATTTTCTTTATTTCTGGAACAACTTCATCTTGGTCCTTCCCCCAAGCTTGAGGATTTGTCTTGAGCATGTTTGTAAGTGAAGAAATATATGTAGAGACATTAGGGATAAAATCTCTAACACAATTAATCATACCTAAAAATTGTTGGAGCTGCTTTGTTCAAAAGTTAGTGTCTGGAAACTTGAGTAACTCTTGGCAAATATGTGGCCCCGGGCTGCGCCATGGACAAAATGCATTCCCAGAAAATTAATCTCCCTTTTGGAGAGAACCATCCTTTTTGGTGAGAGCATGATTCCATTTTCCTTCACCAGATCTTGAAACTCATGGAGCAAGTTGAGGCGTTCTTCCACAATATCACTAAACAGTAATATGTCATCAATGTAAACTAGTGATGTGTGAAGGATGGGTTGAAATATCTTTTTCATGGCCTTTTGGAACAGAGAGGATGCAGGTTTTAACCCAAATGGCATTACCTTCCATTGAAAAGGGTGATCGGGTATGCAGAAGCTTGTTTTTTTTATCTTTCTTCAGGGTGTATTCCCAATTGCCAAAATCCAGATTTAAGGTCAAACTTGGAAAAGTATTTAGCTTTGGCTAAGTGTGAGAAAAGGGTTAGTTTATTTGGGATTGGGAATTTATCATCTTGGAGGAAATGGTTAAGAGGTTGATAGTTAATGACTAATCTGAGTTTACCTCTTGTTTGTTCCACCCATTTGTTGACATATTTACAAGCCCATTGCGAATCAGATGGCTCGATTAGTCCAAACTCCAAGAGCTCTTTGCATTCCTTTTTTTTTTCAAGCTGGAGATGTTTCAGATTCATGTCGGGGTGACTTGCCTTCGTTGGATTAATGCTTTCATTTTTCTTGAAAGGGAGTTTAATGAAAAACTATTCATTCATCCATAACGGATTTTTGCTTTTCTTTAGAAACTCCTTGTGAGAATCTGCACATGAATGCTCCGCTAGCTGCTGTTCGATCTCCTTGATCTGTTCGTCATCTATTATCTGGGATAACCGTAAAACTTCTATGTATGCCTTGAATTGTTTTGAACATTATTTAATTGGCTTTGATCTGGAGTTCATCCTTAAGTTTCCTGTAGATGTCAAATCTAACAATGAGATCTTTCCTTAGGACATCTGATCCAATCAGCTTAGTTCTAAACTTCAACCCTGGGAAGAATTCGATTGTGATTGGATGCTTTGTGATGACTGTGGTGGTTAGGACTCCAGTCCCAGTAGTATTGAAATCTTTGAAATGTTGAATTGATTGATCCTCGGGAAGGACAACTGGGTTTATCAGTGAACATGCCGCTCCAGTGTCCATAAAAGCAATAACCTGGATTGGTTTATCCCATTTGGATAGATAGACTGTAAGCTGGACCTGCGGGATTACCATGATGCAATTGGTATCTTCTTGAGCCTTTCCCTCTGGTTCTGAAGTCTAGTAGTATTCATATCCAAATTCTTCGTACACATCCATAGAAGAAAGGGTCTTCTCTGTGGGTTCATCCTCTATTGAGAGAACAGATTCAAGACCGTTATCTTCACCCAGATGGATACCAGTGTTGTCCTCTATTTTAGTAAGAATTTTGATCGTCCTTCTGGATTGGGGATAATTTTTTGCATAATGCCCAATTTTGTTGCAGATGAAACATCTATCATCTTTTCAGAAATTGCTCGGGCTTCTTCTTCTGAAATATTTTGTCCGCCTTTGAAAGTTTAATCTATCACTCGGAGGCTTTTGCCATTTGAACCGCTTGAATCTCCTTCTTCGTTGAGGGATATGGCACGAACAACTTGACCCGGTGACTAGATCGGACCTAGTGCCATACCTTATCAAGAGCTGGATTTTTTTGTATGATTTGCTTCAGAACGGTCCTTTTTGTGCAAATATCATCCAGTGCTAGAAAGATTGCTTGCCTGATGTAACCGACCTGTGGGATCGTTATAGACTGGAACTTTTCTTCAGTGATCGTCATGGTTCGGTTTCCTAGCATCTTTAAAAGTGATGAAACAAAGGCTTGTTTTAGGCTAGTTTCTCCGCCTAACTCAAAAAATATCATCGCCATCTTCTTAAAATGGATATCAATGACATTTCTGTCAAACGATACACATCTCATTTCGAAGAACTGCCTCCTCAATTTTTCGTGTCTTTGGCCAGTATCTCCACAGAACACTTCCTGTAGGTTTCTAATGTTGAAGGAAAAATCTTGGGATGTACGGAACATATTTTTGTCTTTTATCCCAAGTGAATTCCACCAGTCTCTAAGAATTCTAGAGAACCTTGAAGTGAATTCGGACAAGATCATATATTTTTCTCGTTCTACCAGATTTTTTTGTCACCATCCAAGTAAAGAAATCTTGGATCCTTTGAGGCCATTTTGAAACTTTGATGACGTCCAGAGTGAAGGTATGGAATCCAGTTCCAACAAATTTTGGTGTTGTTGGTTCTGGTCTTCTTTCTGGAATTGGCTCATCTGTCATTCGGTCACGATCATCATTTACTTCAGAAATTTCTGGTATTTTTGGTTGATTCATGAATATTGGTGGATTGTCTTCTTCAGATGAGTCTAGTGAGGAACCCTCACTTGGCTCACTGTGCGATTCATCCGTAGGATCACTATCATATGAATCTTCAGTATCGGATCCTAGGATATCCTCTACCTCTATGCCATTTTTTGGCTGGGCCACATAGAGGTTAGGAATTTCTTGACCTGAGATCATCAAGTTTTCTAAGTCGGGGGTTTTGGAACTTTCACCAAGTTCTTTCTTTCGTTTGAACTGCTTTTGGGCTGCCATGGAGTCCTTCTTTTCCCAAACCATCTTTGCAATGTCAAACTCAGGTTCGTTTTTTTGCTTTTGAGTAAAAGACATGGGATCATTTGAAATGGAAGGGAAAGTAGTGAAAGAGTGGTTTAATTTAGGTGGTGAGTATGTTCGTGACGACATGGGGAAAAAGGTGGGTTTGGTAGGGTAGCCTTGGGTTCTTTGTCGTTCAAAGTGATCATGTTTCAGCTGTTGTATGTGTTCTCTGATAGCAACCATTTCCTTTTGTTGTTGTTGAAAGAAGTGAAAGAGTGAGGTGCCTGGTGGACAAATCTCGTACTGCATGTTTGTCAATCTCAATTCCAGGGCTTTGATAAGTCCAGCATGTTGAGAGGATGCTTGTTCCACTTTTTTTCCTCAATTGTCTCAATTTTGCTCATCATCTTATTTTGTTTGTGAGCAATATTTCTGATGGAATTGCTGATATTTGTCAATACTTTATTTTGGCAAATGGCATTTCAGATTGCTAATTGATTGTTGCTTCGACATCACTTGTTGGTGGCTTTTCCCCAATGGGCAGCACAACATTTTACTTTGGGATTTTTGGAGCATGGCTTATACCATCTTTTTCAAAGGGTTGTTGTAATAGGAAATCAGGGATATGACTGGAGCTTGAGGGGTTCATCATGAGTATTTGTGGTTTTGGTTGAGGGCTTGTGGTTTGTGTTTAGGCTAGGTAGTGGTGGCCAATCTTGGGGTTTGTATGAAACAAGAAATTTATATTTTCCTGGACGACTAAGTGAACCAATAGATGAATCTCCGTTTTCATACCTTTCTCGGTACCATGTAAAAAAGCATTTCTAGAAAAACCCTAAAATGGATAAGGTTAATCCGTACGATCTGACACCCGTACTTTTGTCAGCGCAAATGGCGGAACAGTTTGATAAGGTGTAGCAAGCTCCATAACTGATTATCCGTACCAACATCGAGTATGCTCTTTAGGTTTGGGTCTACCGTGTCTGGTAAAATACCTTCGATGTTGAAGTAGAGTTGAACGCGTTCGTGCCCGCTCGACCTATCTTTGACTCCGGTCCATCGGACACAAGTTGACCCGGTTTTTATCGTACACAAATAGTCCCCATACTTTCCGGATCAAAGTTGCACCGAAGTGACGGGAAGTGGAAAAAATTCTTCCGGTGACATCCCCAGTAAGTTTATTCTTGCCTCGAAAATAAGCGGGAATTGTAACGTCTCTTCATGTCACGTCCTTCTAACTTCGGCCACGTGTCTTATTCCAATTGACCAACATCAGTAACCGCCTTAGGGTCATGTCGCCTCAAGTCACGTCTCATTAAATTTCGAACACGTGTCCTTTCTCGATTGGAAGGCTTCGGTAACCGTCACGGAGATCCGCCTATATAAGGGGATTACAGTTGCTTTTTTATCTTTCACTTTTCACTTTCACCTTTACTCATTTCTGCTTCTTTGCTTTATTTGCTTCGTGATCTCGAAATCTTTTTATCTTCGTATAGCAAGTCTTCAAATCTTCATACCTTCAAACCCGACCTTCATATCTTCAAGCCAGACCTTCATATCTTCAAGCCAAGCCTTCATATCTTCAAGCCAAGCCTTCATATCTTCATCTTCGATCTTCATTTCTTCATATTTGATCTTCATAAATTGATACTTTGATCTTTCAAACTCAAAATGTCAACGAATACCGACTTTGCTTCCCAGAACATACCTCGATCTCTTTTCCGAATGCCGAACTTGCTTCCAAACCCGGGGGTAAAATACATTTTCAACCTACGACCAAAGACATAATACCGTCGAAGCCTAATTTTAACCACAAATTTGTTGTTGAAAAAGCAGTGCAGACTTCGAACCGGGGTTTCGACGTGATACGTTACCCCTCGTCGATCAAACAAGATCGCCTTCCTCGAGTTCGGGCCGAGTGTGGCTGGGACAACCGCCCTATGCAAGTTTTTGCTCCTGGTAATGACGAATCTGTCACCGATTATCGAGAGGGGTTTCTATACGTTTACATGTATCCGTTTACTCTCAAGATCAACCGTAACGATCCTTCCGATCGTTATGGGAAATTAGGACCCCATTGGGAATTCCGAGGCTGCGGGTGGATTCGTGGGGTGTCTTTTTGTATGTGTGCATGTTCTGTGTTGTGTTTTTGAGGCCTTGGATGAAATGTGGGGTGATAGGGGAAAAACTGGACAAAATCGAGCACACTGCCCAAAATGGACCGCTGTGGCGGTGGAACTACCGCTATAGTGGTATGTGGAACGCTGCCAGCGGCTATCCATTTTCGTGGTGGCTGCTATAGCGAGCAATGTACCGTTATGGGATACGACTATAGCGGTGGATGGACCGCCATAGCGGTAGTTGAGGTTTTGTGGTGGGCCGCTATAACGGTCACTTGACCGCTATAGCGGTACCGCTGCAGCGACGTAATGACCGCTGTAGCAGCCGACGTAAAACAATAGCCCGAATTTTATATACTCTGTTTTATTTCTCTTCTGACAAAACACCAACACACTTCCCAACCAGCACCTAGAGAGAATTTTCAAGCTAAGGCAAGATAACCTTAAGGGTTAAGTTCAATTGCTTTTCATTCTATCATTCCCTTCCCTTTCATTATTGTAATCATCTTTATGGGTCTTAAATGGTGAAAGTGAAGTAGAAACCACCCTAGAATGTCAATAAACCTTCTAAACTTGATGGGTTGGGGTTATTATTGCTTATTTATCATTTAAATGGATTGATTAGTTGCTATTTGTCATAAATTGAACATTTAGAATAGTAAACTAAGTCATTGAAACCTAGAGTTCTATAAAAATGATGTCTTTGCCATAGAAAACTGTTTGTAATGGGAATGTTTGATAGAATGTTGTATAAATTGATGTTAAATGAATACTAGGAGCCTTGATAGGTTGTTTATCACCTAGAAAAATCATCCACCCTTAGAATGGGGAAAGGGAAGGGTATTTTTGCTTTGGTGTTTGTAAATTGAGCAATGTGACTCATTGAGACTTTTATTTTTAGACCATGAACGTATTGAGACGTTGAGGAAAGGAAAGGCTATAGCAAAGTAACTTGCGTGTTCCAGCTCTACTTTGAGGTAGGTTACGGTTTTCTTAAGTTAGACTTTAGTTAGTTGATTGTATGTTTGGTGATCTCCTTAGGAGAAAGCATGTCTAGTTTTCATGCATAGTATTGTGTGGTTAATTCCTATGTGAATGTGATTTATTGATTGTGTAGGCACCGTGCCATTATTCTTGTGTGATTAAATCTACAGTAGATGTGTTGTGATAAGAAGCTAATATAATCTTCTCAAGGGTATTGTGACATGAAATGATGAGTTGATTCTTGATATTAGAAAGGTAAGGAGCACTGTTCTGTATGAGGTATGGAAAGGCACTCATGTGACCTAGATTATAGGCTCGTGGTCCGAGGATCGATCTGAAAACGAGAGGTACTTTGATATGTCCCGCGACCGAGGTTCGTTCCGGGGCGGAGGTTTGTGCTCAGGTCTGAGGGGTATTCCGGAACGAGTGGTACTTGGACACCATGGGTCCCCTGCAGGTCATAGCTACTAAGCTAAGACATCAGCTAGCATGTATGTACAGCGAGAGAGGTTATTGTGGTAAATTTATTTCCATTGTGACTTGCATGATTGTGATGCTTGAGATCTTGGTGATTGTTCCTGGTTGTCTTGCTGTGATTATTCATATTCATGATTGTTGACTGGCTTGTTTTATTCGATCGATTTTACGAAATATGCATGGTACTAATCTTAGTCGGCCTATGATATCTACCAGTACATAGTGTTTGTACTGATACTACCTTGATGCATTCTTTGAGTTCAGATTTTAATACAGAGACCGTTGCTCGTCCTCACATCTAGCGTGGAGGATATTTTTTTTTTTACAGTTTTTAGGGTGAGCTTCTTCCCACGCCAGGACGCCTGAGGATCTTCTTGCTATGATGTCTTTTCGTACTCTAGACATTATGTATTTCTAAATTGTTAGACGTCAGATTTTTAGACATGTTTTTATCTTAGAGTCTTGTACGATGACTTTCATATTTTGGGGATTGTAATACTTAGAACTTCCACACTTATTTCAGTATTGATGGCATGATTTACCTTGTTCTTTTGTTGTTAAATGAGTAATGATTGTTTAGCTTGGTTAATATAAAACCGGATTAAATGGTTAGATGTTTCGTATGTTGGTTCGCCCACTAGGATTTAGTTGGGTGCCAATCATGGCGGGTTGGGTTGTGACATCAATGCTCCGATTGACTCGGTCATTCTTGAAATGTGTCGGACATATAACGCGTGCCTCGCCCAAATTGGCTCGATTATCTGGAGGATCGTGACCTGCCTTCATCTTTTGGCGAACAATGTCAACAAAGAGTTTACGTTGGCGCATTTCATTCGGTTGTATTTCTCGAGGATCTTCTAAGGGGGTGTGATAAAGGTCTCCAAACGAGGCAGAAATCCAATTCTTTCCAGTGTTGACGAGGATAGAGATCGAGGGTGGCTTGAGCATTTTGTCTAGGTCAGGACCGCAGACATTATACCGGCTGAATACATGCCTTTTCCTGAAAAGTGGAATGACAAACGCGAGTTTCCTAGTCTTGTTTCCCTTGCGTCTATTCGAGCATTTCTTCTCCTTTTTTTTCTTAACTTTTCCAATATTACAGCCGAAGCATAGATTCCTAATGCCATTTCGGGTTTCGCCGAATGGATTGAAGCAATCATCGGCCAACATCTGCACGAAGAACAAACATGGGCAGATTTGTCCGTGACCGGTGGGTTGCGTAGAACCACGGTAACCTTTCCTTTCATTTGATCCTTGTCACATTTTTCTATTTCGTCTTTTCTTCATTTAACCTTCTAATACCCAGGTTTGGGCAAAGGTTCCATGGACTCTCGACCCGCACCAACGGATAAGCCCGCAACACCGGGCTTGAATTTTTACATATCAGGGTCATCTCGGCTTATTGCCGTTGCTGAAAAGATAAAGAGGAAACCCTCGACCAAGAGCCAGAAGAAGGAAAAGTCGAGGGATGATGTCCGGGGCCTGAGGGACGAACCCAAACCCGATATTATAATTCTAAGAGTAATGTCGGGATCCTCCGCTACTGCTGCTATCGGGGACGAGACAGCTATTTTGACCCCATCCATAGGTGGGGAGGCTGAGGTTCCTTTTCCTTCGATATCCGAGCATGTCCAAGCTTCGATTCCACTAAGGTCCATTGAATTTATTGATATTTCAGGTGACGCTTCACCCGAGGCGGTGCCCTTGGTAAAAAAACCTAGAAGGACTGGCCCAACTTCAGGGACCGAGACGGCACAAAGGGTTGAAACGGCTCAAGAGGTCGAGATTACAATTGCTACCGACTAGCCGCCAAGTATCGAACCAGCTACTGCGGCCGAGGTATCGACAACGGCTAATACAGCTCCGGCTTCTTCTCCTGCTCCTTCTTCGGGACAGGAGAACTTTGATGATATGTTTGCCAATACTCCTCCTGCTACAGGGGAAGCTTCGGGGTTTGGTCACTTTCGTATTCCTCGAGCAGCAAGGGTTTCCAGCTAGTTTACTGAGTCGGGTTCGCGATCAAAACTTGTAGATATTTTTTCGGCCTCGAGTGTAGAACCGAAGAGGACTAGACCGGCCGTAGTCACCGTTCCTGAGGACCACAGCTTTTTATCTCGCCCCGTGGGGGTTACTAGTTATCTAAGACCTCTTGTTTCAGATTCAGACAAGGAGAAAATGTAAGGACTCCCGTGGCAGTGTCTTATAAACGAGGGCATGCAAGCAATCGGGTAAGCATTTTCACACGTTTTTAATGCACCGATGTATGATTCTTTATCTTCATTTGTTGATTCTATATTTTTGTTTATTTTATGTTTGCAGAGCGTCGTGCTTATAAATGAAGGCTTCATCTGAGCCCAACACTTGGTGGACGATTGGAAGGCCCAGCTAGATGCTCAAGGCCGAGAGACCGAGAATTTCAAACTTCTCTTGCAAGAAAAAGAGGATCAATTGAGTCGGGTCACCGCTCCCCCGAATCTTCAATCCGAGCTTGAGGCGGCAAAAATTGAGAATCTTCGTTTAATGGCTGAACTCGAAAATGTAGTAAAAAAGAACAAGCTCCTGACGAGGATAAAAAAACCTTAGCCGAGAGAACCCTGAACTTGCTACCAAAGTTTGCAAGTTTGAGGCTACTATCGCCCAACTAAGGGAAGAGCTCGATTCTGTCAAGGTCAATGCTGAGAAAACAATAGAAAGGTTTAGGCAGCTCGAAGCTGAGAAAGCCGCCGAGAAGGAGAGGTTGGAGATAATTGAAGAAAAGGCCAAGACTCGTGCCCGGATCAGTGATGAGCTTAAGGCTCAGCTCGAGGACGCTATTACGGCTAACAATGCTCTTCAGACCAAATTGGCATCTGTCAACGAGGTTCAAATCACTCTAATTGATATAAAGTCCGAGCTAGAGGAGAAACTGAAGAAAGCTCAGGCCGATCTGGAGGAAGCTCTTAAAAAGATATAGAGGCCACCGAGGCTACTCTTAGATGCACATGAACGGTGGAAATCCCGGAGGGCTACACACGAGCAGGTTGAAGGGGGTATGGAAAATATCTAGGCTCGCATATCAATGTGAGGATGATCGAAGATAAGGCTAATAAGGCTCTTGAGGATAGCTCCGAAGATGATTCCGAAGAGACCATTTCTAACAACTCGAGTTCTTCTCAAACCGAGTAGAATAGGGCATGTACGAGCCTTTTTATTTTTCTGTTTGATCTATGAAAAAATCGCTTGTGTAAAGCTCCGGTTTATCATGCCATATATGAAATGCGTATTTCCTTTTTGCCATCACTTTCTTCGATCTTTGAGTCAAATATATTTTATGATGTTTGCTTTTAACGTTTTCTTCGAAAAGAGTGACTGAGGTTCGGCCCTAAGCCTTTTAACTGTTTCTCTTACAGGGTCAAGCCAATCTTAACTTATTAGTTGTGGGCTTCATTTTGTTCGGTTTCGAAGTTACCGGTAACTTATAGATGGCTTGCCCGCAGAGTGTTTTTATGCTTTGTGAATTCAGACGTCTCCGAATCACTTTGGACATTTTAAGCCGAGGTCTTTATTTGTTTGACCTTCTTCCGACTGTTTGTATTTAGTGAATTAGGTTCAGCTAACCATAACTTTTGTGCCTTTGTTAATTTTATGCGGCAGCCCCCAGTCGAGGGTTAAAAGAAAATTGGGCTCAGTTGACTATAACCTTTTTGCCTTTGTCGATTTTATGATGAAAGTCCCTAATCGAGGGTTATATTTAATAAAAGAACGTATTTAGGACATACTTTTCAGAAGTATTTCTCTTCATATTTCAAATGTTTATCTCATACAAAACTAGGGATTTCATCCGATCCCTTTTGTTTTTGCCGTAGCAACACTACTCGGGCACGATTCTTTTGATTGTTTGGCTCTTAGATTGAAACCTAATACAGAAGGTTCGGGTATTTAGAAAAAACAAATATTGTTCGGATCTTGACTGCGTTTCTTGTTTTGCTTCGGTGAGCTCTTCTTCGGTCTTGGTAGAGGTATAGTAGTCCCCTAGTGTTTGTTCGAGAAGTTCGAATGAGGAAACACTATTCAGTCCCCAGTACTTAACCGGTCTTCGAGCTTATAGGTCTTTAGCCTCGTCTTCTTAGGGTAACACGTTGTACTTGTTGCGTCGTTAAAACCCTTGCCGGAAAACCCACTTCGGGACAAAATCGGGCTAAGGAAAAGAGTGCAACACGTGTTTTCAGACCTAGTTCTAATACCTTTGGAATTTACCTCGATACGATTTCTGCAAAAAAGATAGGTGAGAATTTTTAAAATAATCACAAGGATTAACAGATCATACCTCAGCAATAGTATTTCTTCAAATGCGCCACGTTCCAGTTGTTGTGTAGTTGTTGACCGTCCACGGTTTCCAATTGATACGATCCTTTGCCCGTTATTCTGGTTACCTTATATGGTCCTTCCCAGTTCGGCCCCAACTTTCTATCATCGGGGTTCTTAGTATGCAGGGTAATCTTCCGAAGTACTAAGTCCCCAACTTGGAAATGTCGAAGGTTTGTCCTTCGATTGTAGTATCTTTCCATTCATTACTTTTGAGCTGCTAAACGAACTAGCGCATTCTCGCGTAGTTCGTCCGTCAAGTCAAGCTTTACTGCCATAGACTCTTCGTTTGACTCGTTGGTGGCGTTCGGAACCGTAGACTCGGCTTACCAACTTCTACGGGAATTAGAGCCTCAACCCCGTAGACCAGGGAAAATGGCGTTTCTCCCATGCTTGACTTGGATGTCGTTCTGTAGGCCCATAATAGCTCCGGTAGCACTTCCTTCCATTTGTGCTTTGATGTCTCTAATCGTTTCCTTAGATTTTGAATTATGGTTTTTTTGTGGATTTCGCCTATTCGTTTGCACTCGAGTTATACGGAGTTGACACAATCTTTTTTATCTTCAACCCTTCGAGAAAGTTATTAACTTTATTGCCAATGAACGGAGGACCATTATCACAAGTTATCTCGGCTGGGATGCCGAACCGACAAATGATATAATCCCATATGAAGTTAATAACCTCCTTCTCTCTAACTTTCTCAAAAGCCTGCACTTCAACCCATTTTAAAAAGTAATCAGTCATAAATAAAATGAAACGAGCCTTACCTGGGGCCTATGGTAAAGGACCGACGATATCCATTCCCCACTTCATAAATGGACAAGGGGACAAGACCGGGTGCAGTAACTCTCCCTGCTAGTGCATCATCGTCGCATGCTTTTGGCATCCATCACATTTACAGATAAAGCTTTTCGCATTCTCGTCCATTCGGTTCCAGTAATCACCTGCTCTGATGATTTTCCGAACCAAGGTTTCGGCACCAGAGTGGTTACCACAGGTTCCTTCGTAGACTTCTCTCATCACATAATCCATTTCTCCGGGTCCCAAGCATTTAGCCAGATGTCCGAAGAAAGACCAGCGATATAACTGATCGTCTACCAAATAGAATCAGGCCGCTTTAGTTCGAAAAGACCTTGATTCTTTTGGGTCATTTAGGAGTTTTCCATCACGCAAGTAGTCGATGTATTTGTTGCGCCAATCTCTTGTCAGACCTATTGCATTTATCTCGGCATGAACATTTTCCACTGTCGAGTTCATCAATTGGACGACCGTGCCAGAATTGAACTCTTCCGCTTCAACCGAGGAGCCTAAGTTGGCCAATACATCTGCGTCGTTGTTCTGCTCCCTCGGTACATGTTGCATAGTCCATTCTTTAAACCGATGCAATATTACTTGAGTTTTTCCAAGTATCTATGCATTCGTTCATCCTTGACCTCGAAGACAACATTAACTTAGTTCACGACCAGGAGAGAGTCATATTTTGCTTCGATCACTTCGGCCCCCAAGCTCCAAGCCAATTCTAGACCTGCAATCATAGCCTCATACTTGGCTTCATTGTTACTTAATTTCATAGTTCTGATTAATTGTCTAATTACGTCACCCGCGGGGTTCTAGACCTGCAATCATAACCTCATACTCGGCTTCATTGTTACTTAATTTCATAGTTCTAATTAATTGTCTAATTACGTCACCCGCGGGGGCCTTAAGAACAATTCCCAACTCGGTACCCTTTAGGTTCGATGCCTCATTTGTATTTAAGGTCCAGATACCCGAAGCCTTTTAACAAAAGCTCTTTCTCTACCTCAGGAATCATGGCGGGGGTAAAGTCTGGTACAAAATCGGCTAAGATTTGAGATTTAATAGCCGTTCTAGGCTTATACTCGATATCATAACTGCTAATCTCTACGGCTTATTTGGTCAACCTACCCGATAGCTCCGATGTATGCATGACATTTTTTAACGGGTAAGTAGTCGCCACACATATGGGGTGGCACTGAAAATAAGGTTTTAACTTTCTCGAGGCGCTCACTAATGCCAAAGCCAATTTTTTGAGGTGCGGATAATAGGTCTCCGCATCTCCTAATATCGTACTTACATAATAGATTGAGAATTACGTACCTCCTTCTTCTCTGACCAAGACGTCGCTTATGGCAACCTCAGATACCGCTAGATATAGGAATAACTGCTCATCTGCCTTTGGTGTATGTAGTAACGGTGGGCTCGACAAGTATCACTTCAATTCTTGCCAGGCTCATTTACATTCCGATGTCCAAACAAAGTCATTCTTTTTCCTTAGCAGAGAGAAGAAACAGTGACTTTTATCGGATGACCTCGAGATGAATCGACTTAGGGCCATCATACTTCCGGTCAGCCTTTCCACTGCCTTCACATTGTTCACCACTTCAATATCCTCAATTTCTTTTATTTTGCCCGGGTTAATTTGAATCCCCCGGTTTGATACCATAAAGCCCAAAAATTTGCCAGATCGAACCCCGAAGGCACACTTCTTCGGGTTCAGCTTCATGTTGTATTTGCGAAGTACATTGAAAGTATCCTGCAAATGTTTTAAATGGTCCTCTGTTTCCAGGGGCTTGACTAACATGTCGTCAATGTAAACTTCCATTGTCTTACCTATCTGTTCTTCGAACATTCGGTTAACTAGGCGTTGGTAAGTTGCTCCGGCATTTTTTAACCCAAATGGATGACATTGTAACAATAAGTCCCATACCGGGTAATAAAAGAATTTTTCTCTTGATCCTCCGGGTACATCTGGATCTGGTTGTACCAGGAGTAGGCATCGAGGAAACTTAACATCGCATGTCCGGCCGTCGCATCAATCATTTGATCGATGTATTTAAAAAGGCCCCCCAAATGTCTTAAGAAAAAATTAAAAAGGCCCCTCAGGTTTAGAAAATATTTTCTTAAAGGACCCTATACACAATTTAAAAAAACAATAAATACTCAACTTTGTCAAACTACATATTCGTCTAGAACGCCTTCGTAGACCCCTTTTTTTGTAAATTCCAAATTTGGAATATGTCATTTTAAAATACAAGCTTTAATAAAAGCCCAATATTGATATAGTTCTGAATAATTTTTAAGGATGTGGAAAAATGCGGTAAAAAATGAACCGTAATTCGTAAGTCATTTTAATTGCTGAATTTCCCGAATTTAGATGGAGCGGGATACGCATCTTCTTTTGAATTATATTTATCAAAGTGAGCAACTCGTAATTCGTTGCAATTGTTAATTTTTATACAAATAACGATTAAGTGCCAATTTTTGCAATTTTCTCGGGATTTTTAGATTTTTAAGGGCATCCTTACTCCGTCTTGGACTCAAAAAATTTAGAAATTTAAAATACGTGTTTTATCAGGTGAAAATTAGGTGTCAACAATTGCCCCTATGAAGTTCAAGCCATCCTTGAGCTACAAATTTGACAAACCTAATTTTTATCGAATAAAAGAAATTACAGCTCTTCTCGTGCAAGATTTCGGAAGTATGGCCGGACCCCGGTTTCTAAGCTTCCTACATATCTCAGGCTAAATAGGAATTCAGGCCGTTTGTAGTTCTGACTCTATGAGGACCATGAAATAAAGAGTTTTCTTTAAACTATCTCGAGGTGTCCCGAGATATTTATAGGAATATGGCCGAGCCTCGAAACCTAAGTAGCCTACATATCCCTGGCTTTGGGAATCAGGTTAATTGTAGTTCGACTCGATAACCCGAAAAGAAATATCCCTTTATATAGGAACCCCTTTGGCTATTTCCGGTTGAAAACCTGAACCGGAGGCGATTTTTCCTTTTTTTTTTTTTTTTGAAAGGATTTATTAGTGTTGAAGCTTGAAGTGATCTCCAATCTCTGGTGTAGAAAGCTTGACTGTCGTACCCGATTTTTGACCGGCTGAACAAGGAAATATTTCACGTATGCTCCGCATGTTTTGAATCCGACTTTTGCTTCCATCTTCGGTATCTTCTAGCTTGTTTCCAAATGCTGAGTCCTGCGTGTTAGTTTTTTTTAAAAAAAAAAATGATTTTAATGTAGTCATAGCTGAATGGTGCACTGAAATCGTCCTCCACTATTCGCCCGTCTTTTCGCAAATGCTTGTCCGTCTTTTTTCTTTTCTCCTGCAAGTGTGTGTTTTTTTGTGCATTTTTTGAAAAGATGATCTACTCTGGATAGTAATCTCGATACTTCGACCGGCTCTTTTTTCAGATGTTTCTATTGTTCAATGATAACTTCTGTTAGGATTTGGGTCGGGCTATACCACATTTCTGCTAACATACACACCCCAGTCTGGTTGTCATTTTCATAAGTCAATATGTCAATCATGAAACCCATGTTTTCTTGTGCGGGGCCGTTTTTGTTTCTTACGACATCCACTATCCTAAAAAAATTGGCATCACATCATGTCTGTATATCGCGATGATTGTCCTAATCTGGGTCGCATGTCCCGTTATCTGCATATGGTGACCACGGTATACCAGTTGGTCTAACATCACCTATAGTTAAAAATACCCAAATGTAGACTGAACATCAGAGTGCAGTATCATATTCCTCACATGATGATTGCTAACTCCTGTGTCCAGAATTACAACATTTAGTCAGAATTTTCAAGTTAACTATTGCACATTCAAGTGCGGAGCCTTTTCTCATGACTTCCATGTCACGCCCCAAAACCCACCCTAGACGTGATCGACATCCGACGTCGTGAACAACATCGGAAGAACCTAAACGACACAATAATAACACTTGAACCCGCCAGGTTCAACATTCGCCTCCAACAGTTTGTAAAATAAATGTAACATCAAGTTCTTTTTTAATAATCTTTCCTTATTAAATTAAACAAAGTTATAAGTAACTGCATATATCAGGATCACAATTATGAAATAAGATCAACGGAAGTCTAATATAAGTAAATAGTCATAAACGTGGCAAACACCCATTAAGTCATACGAGACTTTGACAATCTACCCACAATTCTGACAACTATCTATGGAGCTTCTTGAAATGATTTATCTTTACTATATGGCATAATGAACCTTAATGGTAAATGGTGATGTGACTACCTTGAGATGAATTGTAATTCGGCTTTTATGCTATGAACTCTGTTGATGTGATTATGCCTAGTCATTCGGGAGGGTGAGTGGTCACCGAGGATTTCATATTCCGGTGCATTTATGCCTAGCTACTCGGGAGGAAGGGTAGTCACTATGGATCCTAGTGTGGTAATTGTCTAGCCATTCGGGAGGAAGAGTGGCCACTACCGAGTTCGCTACCCGAGGTGTGATTTATGCCTAGCTATTCGGGGGGAAGGATAGCCACCGCTGGGTTCACTACTCGTTCGGGAAGAAGGATAGCCACCGCGTATTACATAGTTCGGTGTGATTTATGCCTAGCTATTCGGGAGAAAGGATAGCCACCGGGAATTATATGTTCCGGTGTGATGCGCTATGCGCGATATGCTTGATTCTTGGGCCTGTATTGGCATGTGTGACATTCTTATTCTCTTATGGAATTGTTGATGACTATCTTAATTGATTTAAAAGGCATATTTGAAGTTGTAACTTGACAAGAGGCTTTATAAATGGGGTTTGATACTTATTATTGAGATACATAAACTGAATAACTGTTCTTACATCGCTCTCACATGACTGGCAAGACTAATTTATTTATGTATTATTATATTTTATTTTTATAATACTTGTTGTCCCCGAGGCACTCACTGAGTACGAAAGTACTTAGGCATACCATTGTTGTTTTGATGGTATGTTAGGTAACAGAGAAGAGCAGGTTCGTAATACTCTCGATGCTTAGGAGAACTTGCTGCTGCTGTTGATTTGGTGAGCCCACATCCTTGTTCATGGGACACTTCCTGTTTTATTTATTATTCTAGATTTTCGGGCTTCGTTCCGAAGTTAGATGATTGTTAGAATGTCTTGAAAACGTTTACACTTCATTAACCAAGATTTCAATGTCATAATTCATCATGAAAACATTAACACCAATCCTTGGCCATCATTATTGATTATCTCTTATAGAGGAAAAACATCTATAACTTATATATGTACATAGAGCATGATACAAACTAGGTTTAATGTGGGCTTGTCCCCTCACGCACATTAACCATAATTAAAGCAAGAAATAGAGTTTCAATTCGTGAAAATTTCACCTTTTTATTCAATGAAGAACCTTAAAAGAGACATACAAATTACAACCAAAGAGTTCATATAAACCGGCCGAAAGAGTATGTTCAAAAGAGACATACAAATCACCTTTATAGTCAAAAATGATTTTTAAAAGAGACATACCTTAATTCCCGCTCAAGCGTACTTCCCACAATCCAAGAATTATTCTACAATATTTTTAGATAGGAGAGGTTAGAACTCTATCCTATTTCCACCCATAAACCCTTCTTGCCAACGAAAGCTAGGGTTTTCATCACTAGAACGTGTTCTTGAACACTTCATGAATCAATCATGGATTCTAATCTCATAGGACAACCTACACTAGTCTAAACCCTTGCAATAATATCACAAAATTCAAGGATCATACCTTATTGAAAGAATATTAACTTCTCCCAAATGTCCCTTTCTTCTTCTCTTTCTTGGGTTTCAAGAATCTAGGGTTTGTGGAAGATGAACTAGTGTTAATTTGATGTTAGATTGATGAAATAATGATGGGAATTGATCAAGAACTTACTTCATATGTTTTGGGGAAACCCTAGGGTTGTTTTCTCTCAAAAAGTCGTCCAAAAAGAAGTGGGAATGAATATAATGAAGTTAGGCTTTTATAAATTTCGGAAAAAATTGTTTCAGGCGTAAAATGGCCTGGTACGTCGCCCAGGGCGGTGCACACAGTGTATCCATTTTAGCGGCGACAAAATTTTGAGTTTGCTGGAAATTTGGCTTGGGGCGCCGCCTAATTTTCGCACTGCACAGATTATGCTCAGTAAAATGGGCATAACTCCTAGCACAGAGCTCTGTTAGAGTTCGGCGACCTACTGTTGGAAATATATTTCAAATATCTACAACTTTCATTGAGGAAGTGTTCCCAAATACCCAACCTATTTTCACAAAACTGGCATAGAAGTCAGACCTACTGAAATTTAGATGAGTTTGAGAACTCTTACGAACTTCACTATTTGGGTTGACTTCAAAACGACTGATTATCACCCAAATTCAACCCGAATGGATTAATATAGCTAAAATATCATCTTATTACTAGTTTTACACTTTCACACCTAACCCAAATTTACGGGATGTTACATTCCACTATCCCTGAACCATGATTACGTTAACTTGAAATAGACTGCAATAGCGACCGCAAATATTGATGTAGGAATCACATTCGTATTTCAACAATTGCGGACATCAACCTCAGAATTATGCTACCTATTTTTGGCTATATATATGGATGACGACTTAGCCCCTTCGGCACGTAGTCGTTTAATCCATATCATCATTTCGAGGAATGAAGCTTACCTTGGTGGCAAAACTTACACTTTCCTTTTGACTCAAGGGAAGAATACCTGTCCGTCGACAGGGTTCACATCTCCCAAAAGGACTAGACTAGATTGTGAATAACGACATTCAATCCCGATATCAACATGTCATTTTAAAAGTTTTAGATTTTCGGACGTCCACTCAGCCAATGTATCAAGGCAAGCCATGTGATGTCTAGGCTGGGGTCTCAATACCTTATGCAAAACTGTTTTTTAGTGGAGACCCTGCTTTTGGTACCGTGATTATATCCTTCAGTAGTCTTATTTTTTATTTTTTTTGTAAAAATCTTCGTGCTCTGCAAAATGAACAAACTTATCAGCGTAAAGGAAACTTTACTTAGGGAGGGCTTCGTTACCCTTTCGTATACTCGTTTGCACTGCTATTCCTTGATGCTTCTCCTTCACTTGGCTCGTCGTCACTACCCTGTTTAAAACATTTTAGCAAACGAGATAGTATAAAACATCCATGCTTGTTTTTTCTTGCATCCACAGAAAAATTTGTCAGTTTCCCATATGGTCGACCACTCTCCCTGCGTATGGACTTCTTCCGTTCATATCTCGGTAGGAAAGGATGCTCATTTTCCTTAAAATCTTTTATTTTCTAGCATAGCTAAAAAAAAATTTTGGGCGATGATTTTTTTGGAAAATATATGCATATATGTTTCGAAATTTATATACGCCCTTTTAATGTCATGACATTAGTTACTCAAGTAAAGTCTCCCGCCTCTCCTTCTTCTTCTTGATCTTGACTCGTGAAAATTTTCAAATCCTTTTCGAAAATTTTGCCCCAGTTTGTATATGTCTTTCTACCAACTCGAATTTCGCTATGTTGAAGGAATTTTTGAGACCCTCTAAAAACTTTTGCCCTAATGTAAGTGTGTACTTGTCATTTCGTGATTTCGCCGCGTTTGAGGAATTTTAGAGATCCTTCTCAAAAATTCTACCCCAGTGTAAAATTTTTAATTAATTTTTTCCTTAGCACTGATATATTCAAAAGAATTTTTGAGGTCCTTCCAAAAATTCTGCCCCAGTTTTCTTATGGGGTTACCTTTATCTTTCTCTCGTTAAATCATTTATGAGGTTTCCTAAGGTTTATGGGGAATTTTGTTTGGAATGACCAAGCTCAGGAGAGCGCTTACGTATCTCATTTCGAGAATCAAGTCGAAACGTAGTTCGGGGTAGACATATTAGAATTTTTTTGTGAGACCGAGCTTAAAAGAGCGCCTACGTATCCCAAAATGGAATCAGGTCATGACGTAGTTTAGCCACATAATTTTATATTTAATTGTGACTAAATTGTAAGTTGAACAGAGACAAATTATACAATTGTCACTAACTGTTCGAACTATTAGTGATAAAAATTACAGTCACAATTAAATATAAAATTATGTGGCTGAAGTTTACAATGGTTAACTACAAATTTTAATTTGTCACTAATGTATCAACATAGTTTTTGCGACAAAAGTTTTTCGTCTAAAAAATTTAACTTATTTTAGGATGAAAATTAGTTTGTCAAAAATTGGGTACACCATTAATGACAAAATAATGTGTCACTAATAACTTTAAATTCGTGACTAATAGTACTCAATAAATGGCGCCAACTCTTTTTTTGGAGGGAAACTTTAGGGGACAAAACTTTGCTACGAATTTTTGTGTTTCGTCACTAAAAATATGTGCCTCATATATTTAAGGACGAAATGGAGCTTTCACGAAAAGTAAACATTTAGTGACGAATTTTGCGTCGTAGCTAGTATTTTCGTAGCTAAATATCATATTTCTTGTAGTGAGCTCAAATTTTCAAAATGGTCTCTAATGAAATTGTAAATAGCATGTGGATAGAAAGGAATATGAGGACTTAGAAAGTTAGTAGAGATCACGCCACCATTGCTATAGACGGGCGGACGCACCTTATAGCAAGGGGTGTCGTCCGACACTGCTTCGTCAAATTTTTTAATTAATATTTATGTGTGTATATATATATATATATATTCTGAAAAAACGAAACACCCTTATATTTATTTAAAGTGACGCCGCTTAGCACAAAATGCACCATGGCCTATTGATTAGGCGTCTCTAATATAGATCACCCAGAGTTCGAATCTCGAAACAGGGAATTAGCTTCTTTGTTAAAAACTTTTTGTAATTGTTAAAATATAGCATGCTCTTAGAATATCTGGAACCCCTAAAATCTTAACCCTAGGCCCTAAGAATCAAATAAACCGATCAACCAAGGTTAACTTTTGCGTAATTGTCTTTGGCATTAAATAATTTGAACTGGATTAGCCAAGCTAAACTTAAAACTCTAACGATCATTCTTCCCTCTAGTTTGTTCATTTGTTCTCTTCTTTAAATGTCGACATCCCTTGCAAAAAATCCTGCGTACGCCACTGGCTATAGAAATAGCTTATGTCTGTTGTGTTAGAGCCCCATTAGTTCTTTCATGTCTAATTTCCTGTTGTAGTTGATCTTGAGCATAGAGCTCTGTTGATTGATTTTTTCATAGCTTGACTGTGTTAGTCAGGTATGGTGCCTATAATTATTTCCAATGGTGATTAATGAAAACCGTTAGTACTAAAAAGAAAAATCGTTGCACGTAAAAAATAAATAAAGGAATACAAAGTTTAGGTAAAATATGCCTGGTATATCATGAAGACGTAAAAGAAATACATCAGTTAGAATAAATTAACTATTGTATATAACTATGCAACAATTGACGGTTGAATTATACCCCACTTAGAAGCCTATTTATCGATTTTGTTTTCATCCTCATTGGCCTAAAAGAGAATTATCCTTACTTTTTTTCCATAAGAAAGTAAAGGCTATCAAGCTGCCAAAATAGAAATAATAAAAACAAAATAATTCAGGTAATACAAGGGACTCCGTGATTAGGGGTTGGCATTCGGTTCGGCATTTTTAAAGTTCAGGTTCGATAATTCGATAATCAGTAGATGAAAGTAGATACCAAATATCGAATCGAAAAAATTCGTTTTGGTAATTCGGTAAGTGGAAAATCACACTTCGATTCGGTACAGTATCAGGTAATAACGTATTGAAGTTGAAACCTCTATAGGGTACTCTTTGCGTGTTCAAAACTTTTTTTTCCTTGTAGACTCCTTTAACCATCAAACAGTACTACCATATTATAAAATAAAATGGAAAGAGCAGTATGTTTATTTATGTCGTGGATTGTTAAAGACGAATGAGAAGTCAATTTGGTGGTACAGGTTAGAAGAAGTTGAGTCAAAATGCTAAAAGGACAATTTAAAGTGCCCACTTCTCAGGTATCGCCAAAGAACCTCACTAAGCAGTGGCAGATCCACCCTGATGGGGTGGTATGACACTCCCTAAATTAATAATTTTTTTATATACTTATGTTGTAATTTGCTTAAATTAGGTTAAATATATGATCCTGCCACTCTAATTGTAAATTAGACAAAGGGTCACAGCTAGTAAACACAAGTTTAAATCTATTTTGAACATTTTCTGACTCCTATTTTTTTTGTGTTTTTTACTTCTTTTGTACCAGTAATTCCCTTTTCGGCTCTCCCAATTTTCTATTTATCTTTTTATTATTTATATTGTCTTTCCTCTTTCTTATTATTTTATCTGTGATCTCTAGCGAGAACACACAAATAGAAACTTCAACATCCTTTAAATTAAGCATTCTTCTTAATCTCAAATTTGTGAGTATTTAAATTAAAAAACTTGGATCTCAATGGAAATTTTGGATTGAGATCAAAATTCATTTTTTTTTTTAATTTCTTTTGTTTATTACTCCCTCCGTCCATATTTATTTGTCTATATTTGACTTGAGGCACTCTTAATAAGCAATAAATAAAATGAGAAATGAATTGAAGTACTTAATAATAAGGGTAAAACAGGTATATAATAGTAAATTATGTCTTGATTTTTCAAACCATATAACTTACAGGTAAATGTGGATATATATTTTTAGTATAATGGACAAATAAAAATGAACAGAGGGAGTGTATTATGAAAACTTATGCTATTCTATAATTGTTAAATTCAATTTAAATCACTTTACTACTTAAATTGTGATGGAAATTTCATAAGCACTGCTTAAGAAAAACATGAAATTTATGATTTATTTTTGAGAACTTGTAGTTTATTTAATTCTACATTTACTTATAGGGTGTATTTACATATTGAAGAGTTTTTATATTATTTTTCTTATTTTGATTGGTACAATTATCTTAGTGAAGATGTTATTTTACTTTGTGCAAATTTATTTTTGGCAGAAGGGTTTAGGACCCTCTGAACTTGTCGATTTTTATTCAGTGTACACCTAAACTTTATGTTGGCCTAATTACCCCTCTCAACTTGAAAATATGATCGCCTGGACCCCCCCTAGACGCTGATGTGGCAAAGAGCGTGGATACACTCTTTTTTAGGAGCGTGGATGGGTGAAAAATAAAAAAATCAGCTTCCAAATGGGGTATTTTTCAACTATTAATTGTCACATAATCAATATAATGATTTTATTTGATCCAATTGTATTTCTTATTGGTTTTTCTTAATATACATTGCATATTTTATCCAAATTGTGTTTTTTTTTTCGATATGATGATTATTTATTTTAGCTATGTATTTTTTTTCTTTTTTCGGATCCAAATCTAAATAACTTAGTTGAAAGTTTCAACTTGAAATTCTATTTATTTTATTCAAATAAAAATAAGGTTTAGCAAAATTAATGAAGTTTAGACGGCATATTTATTACAAAAATATCGTGTATTTTTCTTTTCATGCAAGTACTATTTATTTCAACTGTGCATTATTTTTTTCGGGTCAATATTTGGTTAATATTTTATTTGATTTCTTTTTTAGATTCAATGATTATTTGTTCTTACAGTGTATTTCTTCTTTTCCTGACCAAATATATAAAAATAACTTGATTAGAATATCATTATCTTTAGGCAAATAAAAAAATTATAGTCAATATTTTCAAGTTCTTTTTTTTACAGATTTGGCCCGAAAAAGATGATTCAAATAATTGTTGAACTTAAAAAGTAAAAAATATAGATTTTATCCTTTAAAAAATGCCACATGGACAAAAACATCCATGTGGCAACGCGTGTTGACCACCTCCATGGGTTGTCAGCGTCCAGGGGGGGTCGTGCCTATCATATTTTCAAGTTTAGGAGGGTAATTAGGCCAACATAAAGTTTAGGTGTACACTGAATAAAAATCGACAAGTTCAGGGGGTCCTAGACCCTTCTGCCTTTATTTTTTAGTATACATAAGAGATGCAAGTCCCTTGGTGAAAATGTTAAATTTTACTTCTGTTGTTAATAGGTGTTAATAAGTGTGATTCCTTATTTAAGCTGCTAATTATGTTCGTTTCTTGATTTTTGAGATGTAATTTTCATATTTGCAAATAAAAATAAGCCTATTAAGTTGACCCGAATAAATTAAAAAGAGATAGACCCGACCCAAATACACATTCCTAATAAGATGTACATTGAAGAAAATTATGACACCTGCCACCTTCAAATCTTAGATCCGCCTCTGTCACCAAGATTCATCAATGGCATTTTTCTACTAAGAAATGACATGAGAAATCCATGTTCATTCACATTTTCAGCCAGGTATATATGGCTTTTTGGACTAAATATTTGCAACCTCCATAGGGAAGTATTAATTTGTTGACAGGTGAGGTTGTGCTTCAATATATAATTCGGTAAATATCGAATACCGAACGGTATTAATATCTCGTATCAAATCTAAACCCGAATATTATAATTTTGAAATTTTACTCCCAAATACCAGACAGAATTACCGAAATTTTCATTTTAGTCCGCTAATTCGATTTTTGGTATTTTATGCCCATCCCTACCCGTGATTAATCTCTGATTGGAAATATGATAGCACCAAGGGAGAATGAGACTCTGATAATTGGACTTTGTTAAAACTTTTATTGTTTTCAACCTAGTAATAGTATTCTCTTTTTTTTTTTTTTTTTTTTTTTCACAATTTTATAATCACTTTGAAAATAATCGTTGTAAAACGGGAGTTAAGTCTGACCTATTACTATAAGAGTTGAACTTGGGAACCAAGTTTAGAAGCTAAAAGCTACAGGCAAACAATGAATACATAATGGGTATAAAGCTCAAAATTCAAGGTAGTTTATATATCAGCATGCTTGCTTTTTCCTTCTTAACTCTAAATGAAGGAAGTTTCCATCTATCGATATTTACCTAGCCCCTAACCTGCCCAAATAGGCCATCAAAAGTGTTATATATATATGGGTTAAAATTCATGTTTCTCCAATATCTAGGGGTCATTTGGTTGGCGAGATAAGGATATTAATTTCAAGATAACCTGTGAAATTATTTTATTTTGTGTTATCAATGGCTGAGTTAGGATTCATATTAAAGGGAGTCAAAAATATAAGTATATGTTTGTCTAGGATCAAACATACAGTCTTAGGGGATGTTTGCAACCCCTGAACTACTGCACCAAACCTCTTGCTTATATTAAGGCGTGTCAACACTAGTATACATACCTAGAAAATCAAAATTTCATCATATCTATACAATATAATTTTCCAGCAAAAGGATGTGGCTTGACACTCCTCAGAAAAGGGTAGCTCTGTCTCTGCATGAGATATCCCAACCCATGAAATATCCTTATTTATTCTATCCACCAACCAAACGACCTCTTAATGTTTGGGTTAGTGCAGCCCACTCCCCATTCCATGGGTTAGGGGGAAAAGAAGCAACCCTATACATCTTAGGTTCAACTTTATGTTTCTCCAATATTTAGGGATCGTTTGGTTGACGAGATAAAAATAATAATTTTAAGATAATTTGTGAGATCATTTTATCCTGCATTTGATTATAGGTATTAATTAATCCCAAATTATATTAGCTATTCCATATGGAAAGGGAATAACTAATCCCATGAGATATCCCAACCCTTTGGGATAAAATAAAAAAAGAAAACATAAAACATGGCATATCCCTAGATACATCGAACTTCGCCGTGGTAAATATCTGAATAAAGTGCAGAAAGCCAGAGTAATTAATCAGAGATTATCATTGATCTGTCACCAAATTAGTTCAAAATTCTAAATTGATAATCCACTTTCTAAAGGGAAAAATAGAAGTTGCAGACTTGAGAAAATCCAACGGCCAAAATAATAATGTTGGCTGCATCTTTCTTAGTTGGTCGTTGCGACACATGGAATCTCAACTATCTCTGTTCTGGATTCCATTATTATAATGTGGGTGTACCTATAGTTAGTATTTCTTTTCCAAACATTAATTGAAACATGAAGGTAAATTTGGGGAATAGGGACTTTGAGTGAATAGGATTTAACAGAATACAAAGTATTTACCTAGGGCAGATTACTAAAGGGAAATTTGCACGATTACCCTTCTTTGGGGTGAGTCTTTAATTTTTGTCCCTCAAATTGCTAGTCTTTAAATTTTGTCTTTCGCTTAAAATACACTGAGGTTCTGGGTTCGAACCCTGACTTAGTTATACAAATTAAATAAAAATTGCAAGGCAAGGTCGCATAAGACAAACTTTAGTCATACATTAAGGAAAACTCTGTCGCATAAGACAAACTTTTTGCAAAGCCTTGCCTTGCGATTTTTTTTTTATTTTTTATTGAGCGGGGATTCGAACCCAGAACTTGGGGATATTTTCGATCACCTTTTAAGCGAAGGCAAAAATTAAAGACCAGTGCCTTTGAAGGGAAATCTGTGCAAAAAAAATGATTATTAACTAACTTTGTTTAACTCAAATTAGGCGCATTCAGAATAAACATACGATTAACATATTACAATTCAAATTCAAACCTCTTGGCGTAACTGGTTTGTATTGTAGCTCGAGCTGAATCAATTTAATTAGAGTTGGGCTCAATTGATTGTGATTCGGTCAAAACTCTATTGACTTGGGGCCCGTTTGTTCATGAGAATTATTCATTTTTTTCAGGAATATTTTTTAACTTTTTTCACTTTATGGTGTTTAACCATAAAAATTCCAAATACAACTAATTTGAAAAACAACAAAAATTTATTTTTTACTTTTTTCACTTTCAATACATTCAAATAACCAAATATTCTTTGCAAAAATTATAACCAAACACAACTATATCTTCAACTCCAACTCCTAAATACCAAATAAAATGAAAAATATTTGATTTTCATGGTCAAACGCCTACTTCATCTTGACTCACTTACAAAAAGCTCTGCTTGATTAAAGTTGGGTTCAACTCAACTCAATTCGTTTGCCTCGATTGAGTCGTATAAATGAATCACATTGACGTCCGTTCTCAATCTAAACTTGTCCAAATTCTAATTTTCTTGGTTACTTAATCATATTATTGCAAGTTTATTATTTTCTAATATATAGCCATACATGCATAATATAAATGTTAAAGAATTAGATCGAGTTTGGCTCGGGCTTGATTAGTTGCCTTGGACTCAGCTCAATATTGTAAAAGCTTTTGATTGAACTCCATCTCGGTAAAAGCTCAGTTGGCTCAAGCTCGACCCGATGTCCAAGTTAAGGGCAAATTAAATTTCGGGATCAACACGTAAATGCTTTTCTCAAAGACTTAGGTGGCATCTAATGAATAGGTCGTTTGATTGTTGGTTAGGAGATGATTTATTTATGCGTTTAATTCTGCATAACTTGCACCACGTTTAGTATGAGTAGTGTTTTTTTGCTATACATAAAATCCATCACACCAAATACGTAAAATATATATAATCATGATAACTACATATATAAGTTTTGAAGGAATCTATTATTTATATATTATTTTATGTAAGATTGAAAGTGAAATAACTAGTAGTACATAAATAATTAAATCCTGAATAAAATAATATATAGCTTATTTCATAATTAATCTTCATATTATTAATACTTGTATAACTCTAATCCAAAGAATAAGGACGAAAGTCTGATGAATCTCATCCAAACTTGAGCTGCTATTTGTCCTAGGAGAAGAGCGAGAACAGAGTTCTGAAAGAAAAAAGGGGGGGTCCAACGTGTAAGGACGCAGATCATTTGCACATCAAAACAACCGGCTTATATCAGCTCAAGTGTTTGTTCAAATGTGGTAGAGTAAGCTTAGGTGGTCTAACACTTGGAAATTGTTAAAACAGGGGAAGTGAAACCCACTGGTTTCATTTTATCATCATAAACAATTACTCCCTAGTACTCCTTTTTCACTTTATTCAATCCTAATTTCGATGGATCAAGAAAAGCAGATCCAAACCAAGGGGCCACACCAAACACAATGCATCCATCCCAATATCACATCTTTTCTCATATAACTTCTATAAATACCACCCAAATCCCTCCTTCATTTCCACTCAAAGCAAATTCATCTAATCACTCTCGAGTCACACCACTCTTTTTTAGCTTAAGCTCATAGACAGTTAAGGAAACTACGTTTTTACAAAGATGGAGGGCTTGCAATCTTGGTTTTCTGAACACAAACTCAGTAGCATTGGTTAGTAGCATTTTCTTTCTTCATGCTCAATATTACTTTCTTTATTCTTTATATTCCACTCATCATATAAAATGAAATGGCATTCCATTGTACTTACAGGGACACTTTGGGCTACAGCTGTTGGTGCTTCACTAGCTTATTCAAGGGCCAGAACGCCACTCAAACCAAGTCTTAGGCTCATTCATGCTAGGTAATTAATTAATCAAATCAAATTAATTCAGCTATTTATATGATTGCGTGTGTGTGTATATATATATTATGCATATTGTAAGTTTAAGCTGATAGTAGGATGTTACTTTGAAAACAGGATGCATGCACAAGCCTTAACATTAGCAGTGTTATCGGGTGCAGCAGTCTATCATTACTATGACAAAAATAGTAACGACCAACTCCACAAGTAAAATGCTCTGCAAATGCCACTACCATGGGCCATGGCTACATAAAATAATCATGCAAGCAAGCAGTTTTATATGCTTCAGTTAAAAGGATGTAACTCTTTACTACTAATATCTTCTGGGACAAATGTAGAATTTTCCTAGAGTACTCAGTGCCAAATTTATATGGGAAAATTGGCACTTGTCTTCTGTTTGGTTAAAAAATGTAATCTGTATTTACCGGAGGCTTGCTCACACATGAAATGAATGTATGCTTCGCTTTCGACATCCAATTTGCAAAATGATGTGCTTTCAGGACAGTCAATTAGTTCCAAATGCATTACATAACATACAACTACTCCACCCACCCCCCGCACTTCTCGTTGTGATTTACTGCCACTGGGGTTAAATCGAGCTTATTGCTAACTTGAGAAATCAAATAAATTAAAAATTATAAACAAATATTTTAAACGTTCTCAATTCAAGGATTTTTATCGAGACACTTGAACAAGTTTAAAAGCAAGTGCATCGCATGTTCGTCAATTGCACATACCTGGCCGACAAAAGACTCACCCCGTTAAAATCCTGACACGTATTCAAAACTTACCAAATAAACTCCTTTCCCTACACCAACGAAATAATCCCCAACTCTTATAAATTATGCTATACTATGTAAGTAATCTTTTCTCGAATACTTTATGGATACCTTATTTATGTTATTTTATTTATTGCTTTCTTCGTTTTATTTGATGTGTTGTAATTTGATTGTGTAAAAATAATAGAAGACATTTTAATTTTATGATCTTAAATTTACAAATATGTTTAATGTCAAATGTTGTTTTATTTTTGTTGTCTTAAGCATATCACGTGGATTGTTGGAATTAAAGAGTTATTAAATATAGAAAGTGACATTCCTTTTTAAATTTCCTATTGAGGAATGTCACACACATAAAAATAGAAGGAGTAATTTTTAAATAAAATATAAAATCGAAATGCTGAGAAAACAGACAGTATTATCTTATGTTCAGATATATTGGGAAAAAAAAAATCTTATGTTCAGATATAGATGCAATATTTTGATGTGTGTGTTTGATTGATATATTTTCTAGCTTTTTTGTCCAAGCTTGTGGAAGACTAAAATCACCTTTCTCTTCTAAAATACTTTTTTGAGATTGAGGTGTTTGACAAAAAATAAAAAGTGCTTTTAAGTGGTAGAAATAGTTTTTGTGAAAATTTTGCTTCTTCTAAGAAGCATAAGCAAAAACTGAAAATTAATTCTTACCAAAAAGAAAAAAAGAGATATTCTTACCAAAAACATATATTAACCAAACTAGCTCTCATTAATTTAACACATTTATCTTTAACATATAAATACAAGCCGCTTCTGCTGCTCTTTTTATATATATATATATATATATATATATATTTATATTGATTAAGAATCTTTATATATATTTTTATTTTGTTATTATAAATTTTAACTAAAAAAAATACTTAGTTAAAATATTCCTATTAATTTTTCTATTTAAATAATACAATTGTAAAATGAACTTTAATATATCTTTTTTATAGAGAAAATCATCAAATGTCCCCTCAAAGTTTAGTCGGATTAATTATAACCCACCCAACTTTTTCAGGTGACCTATTACCCCCTGACTATTTTTTAAACGGAATTATTACCCCCACTAAAACGCTACCACCAAATCTGTATTTGAGTGGTGAAATACATGTGCTTTACACATGTATTTTACCAGTTAAATATTTTTATTTTTATTTGTTTCATCTTCTTTTTGTTTCTTTTCCTAATCTATCTTCTTCTACCATCCACCACACCAAAAATCACTATTAAAAGACTTGGCCAAAGAAATTAACTTTTCTATTTATCTTGAGTACTAAACAACCTTTGATTTTTTATTTTCGTTCATCTTCACCAATGATCTCTTTCGATTGTTCCAACTTCTTCGATCTTTCAATTTTGTCATGCTCTATAGTCCAAAAAATCAATTCGAAGCGAAAATTGAAAGATCAAAGTTGAGCATAGCAAAATTGGGTTTTGAATTAATTTGTAGTGGAATGAAAATTAGGTTTCCATTCAGTTTTGAAATTTGCGTTTTCAAAATTAGGTTTTGAAAGATCAAAGATTGAAGTTGATTTTTTGGACTATAGAGCATGTCCAATGCTAAAAAATCACCTCTTCTTTCAGTTTCTCTTGATTTGGGTTTTGAATTAGTTTGTTATGGAATGAAATTACTAATTGGGTCTCTTGATATTTCATTTTCTCATCTTGTTTTTTCTAAAAAAATGATTTGTGATTAATAAAAATTAGTTTGGAAGTTGTGAAACTCGAAGGGGAACGAAAGACCAAAAAAAAAAAAAAATCGCTGTAATTACATACTTCCGGTGAGGGGAAGTGTGTGTAACAAAGAAGAAGAAAGGGATAAAAGATAAAGAAAAAAAGGAAAATAATAAGAAATTTTTTATTTGCTTCTCACTCTCTGCGAGAAATTAAAAATTAATTCACTTAAAATTGTCCAGGGGGTAATAAGTCGCCCGTAAATGTTAGGTGCGTCATAGTTAAACCGGTCAAACGTTGAGGGGGCATCTGACGATTTTCTCCTTTTTTATACTCAAAATCAATTTTTGGAAAGAAGGCCAATCAGTAAGCACTTCCTAAATGAATTGACCAAACACAATTGATTCTCTCTGAAAATGCTCTTTTAAAAAGCTACTTTGACAAAATTATTTATTAAAATAGACAGTAGACATTTAGGTGGATCGACTCATCAAATTCCCTTTGAAACAGAATCCACACAAGGAAAAGCATTTGCCATTCGTTGGTTATTAGCGACATCCCGAAAACGTCCGGGTCGAAATATGACATTATGGCTTTTTAGAAGTTTAGCTAACATGGAACTAATCTCTTAATAAAACAAACCAACCCTAAGTGTACAAAGAATTCATCTCTTGAAATTTTAAATAAGTCCTCAATATTTTAATTATTTAAAGGGGAGTTTACTCTAAGAAGCACTCCAATCAAATATAATTCAATTCAAATTTAATCGGCTCAATTCAAGTTTATTTCATTTCAATAAACATTACCGATCTTTCGAGCTAAAACCCAAGGTTCTCAAAATCTCATAATCAGTTGAATGTGGACACATAAGTTTTTAATGACAACAAAGACTCATAACATATATCAGACCAAATGCACTTTTAATAACAAATCTTAACTAGTTCATATTGCACGTGTCGATCCTTGATACCAAGTGTTTTCTTAGCAAAGGCTACAATGATTTCGAGAGATTGTAGGTTTACTTCGTCTTTGCCAGTCACATCTGAGTAATCATATATTCATACCTACCTTCTAGTGCATTGATGCAATCTGATCTTTGATTTTGAGCAATAGATAAGTCTGTATAATCATTTGGGACTTGTTGGTTAAGAATAAGACTCGAAGGCTTGAGGGCATATCAGCATACTTGAAATCAAAATTCACATTGCTGAATTGCGTAAGTTTATTCCTCATACTAATTTGGTTTTACTATCAAAAAAGGATATGATTCATATCTTTTCTGATATGAGACCTATTAGTTTAAGTAATTTTGTGAACAAGCTCTTTTCAAGATTGATTCATGGAAGGCTAGCTGAGGGATTGTCAAATATTATTTCACTAAATCAGGCTGGTTTTGTCAAAGGAAGAAGTATAGTGGAGAATGTTTTGCTTACCCAAGAGATCATTGCAGCTATCAAATTGAGAACTAAGTCAGCTAATGTGGTAATGAAACCGGATATGGCTAAAGTATATGATAGGGTATCATGGTTGTTCTTAACAAAGGTTCTAAGGAAGATGGGCTTTTCAGAGAGACTAATAGATATGGTGTTCAGGATTATTAGCAATAATTGGTATTCAGTTCTAATTAATGGTCAACCATAAGGTTTCTTTCAATTATCCGGGGGCTGGGGGGGGGGGGGGGGGGGGGTTAAACAAGGTGATCCTTTATCACCTACTCTGTTTATCCTAGTTGCTGACGTATTGACAAGAAATCTTAATGCACTACACCAGGTTCTTCAATTTAAAGGCTTAGGTTTACCTAAGTGGATTCCGAAGGTAAATCGTCTTCCATATGCAGATGACATGATTATATACTCTTCAGCAGAAATAATGTCACTTCAACTGATAATGGAGGTGTTGGGGAAATATGAAAATACATCTGGTCAGAAGATTAATAGGGAGAAGAGTTAAGTTTATTTGCATCACAATGTTTCAGGATATATCAAGGTGATTGTGGAAGTGGTTATAGGAATAGGAAGAAAGGATTTCTCATTTACTTATTTGGATTGTCCAATTTTCTATTGTAGGAGGAGAAAGGATTTTTATAATCCAATTCTGATAAAGATCATGAACAGATTACAAGCATGGAAAGGAAAGATGTTGTGCTTTGGAGAAAGAGTTGTTCTAATCAAGCAAATGCACAAAATGTTTGCATAATTTTTCTGGAATAACATTGTTGGGGGTAAAAGTAGACATTGGGTCGCATGGCCTCAATTATCTATACCAGAGAAGGAAGGAGGGTTTGGTTTTAGATCAATGCATGATGTTTCTATGGCTTTATATTGTAAAAATTTGGTGAAATTTTAGAACATCGCCTTCTCCGTAAGTTCTTTCATTAGCATTAAATAATGCAAGAAAGTGAATGTTGTAATAACACAGTGAGAATATGGCACACTGGCTTGGAAGAAGATGTCGCAGGCTAGGGACATAATTGGACATCATATATGGTGGTAGATCAAGATAGGGGACACACAATTTTGGTATGGTAATTGGACTGGTTTAAGTGCTCTTTATTATGCTGCTGGAGATGCCTTTTATGATGATAGAATTCAAAATGTGAATGAGATAGTGGAGAATGGCAGATGGGATACTAAGAGACTTGTAGAACTTTTGCCAGGAGACATAGTTCAACATATCACAAGCACAATAAAACCTCCAAGTTTGGAATTGGAGATGGACACACCTTGGTGGTTACTTGACACAAGAGAATGATTTTTAGTAAAATCTGCTTGGGAATATTTGAGGCTGATGGGATAGAAGCAGGAAATATACAAGTATATGTGGATTAAGGGGTTACCTTTTAAAATGTATTTTTTCATGTGGAGATGCTGAATTTACTTTTACCCCCTCGCTCTTATTCTCCCCTTTGTTGAGGCATACCAGTTTTTGCTCCGTATGGATCTCCAGATCTTTTGTACAGTACTAATCAATCTTTTTCTTTTTATAAAGATATTACAACTTTTGTGTATGATTGAGTATGAAAAGAAATTTAATAACCGCCTTGAGGTAATATATAACATCTGGTTTAAAACATTTTTCCTCAGTGGCAAACATAAGCAGTAGCTTATCCTCATTAAAATTTAATTGGTATATAACCCCCTAGTTGTTTTGGTGTTTTTATTAGTATTATTTTTTATGTTGGTGGTTACAACTAAAGAAGAAATTAGTTAATTTAGATGTGGAGCAACGTAAACTAAATCAAACTTGATATTTCAATACTCTGTTCGATATCTTGCTACTGGTTCTTCTTTTGCTTTGGATAAATTAAAAGGTAATTTTTCACATTTGGCTATTGAATAAATTGGAAAAAAACAATAAACCCAACGGATTGATGACACAAGTTCCATCCCGAAGAATCATATTTTGACTCTGTGTGTGTGGGGGGAGGGGGGAGGGGGGGGGGGGGTGACCCTTTTTATTTTTATTAGTCTGAAGAACTTTGTTAATAGGCAGATAAAGAGAAATAATGCAATGCAGAAATAAGTAGACACGGAGATTTTTATACTGGTTCAGATTACCGTGTGGTGCCGAATCCAATCCCCTTGGGTTACAAGGGTTTAGAGCCTTCGAGTAACTTGATTATAGAGATGGTTCGACTTGAACCGAGTTTTCAATCTGGACAGATTCCAGTTTTCCTTAATAACAGCCTCAACCTGTATAGCTACCTAATCTCTCTTTTCTTTTTCTAACGCTGATAGACTTAACTGACTACAACGCTTTTTACAAGCTAAAGAGTGAATAAGAATTTTGCTCAAGTGAAGATGTGTCTTCTCGGCTTGTGAGGTCTTCAATATGTAGTTGACAGATTCAGATCTTGAGAGATTGTGGTAAATCAATCTTTTCATTTGATTGATCCTGATTGGCTCGCTCTTAGGTAACCCAAGAGGGTTTGTTCACAATTAAGGATTTGGAGTGATCCGCCGATTGGTCTTATATCTTCCTTGGTGTGTTCTTTCCTTTAGTAACTTTGAGACTTGAGATCTTCATTGGTTGATTGGCTGAGTTCCTTCAATCTTGGATCTTGCACAATCTTCTAGAATGTATTGTCCTATTGTCTTCATTGAATCAACAGCTCATTTATGCAACTCTGCTTGTCTTGATTGATCTTCTTGCCTTTTGGACTTGTCTTGCATATTTTTCTACTTTTTCTTTTTGATATTGATATCTTTCAGCAACAAGGTTTTACTTTTCTGTATCCATAATTTGGTTTTCTCTTGAGTGTATTCGTCTGATTTCTTTCTTTCCTTTTGGGTGCACCGTAATATTGAATGCGTTCCTTTTTCCTTTTTGGGTTCCTACACAGCAACAGTGAAATCGTTAAAACATTCGTATTAATTTTGAATAAATTAATGAGGCTAATAGTCTCCCCTTTTTTGATGATGACAATAAAAAACGAGTGTGACATTTTACTTCCCTGAAAGATGTAATACTCCCCTGAGTTGTTGCCTTTATGCTCCCCTTGAGTTGTTGATTGCTTTTTTTTACCCCTTTGACATAATCAGAAAGGAAAAACAAGCACAGACAAGCATATAACACATACAAAAATATAGCACAACAGATAATTACTAAGCGACCTAAGAGCTAAAATTAACCACATAGTTTTGGGAGGACACAAACAGTATAGTTTTGGGAGGACACAAACAGTCCTCAGAGTCAGCAAAAACACAAAAACATTTGTTCAAACATACAAACAAGCTCAAAATTAGCCGCCCCTTTTCTAGAAGTATTTGAGAGGGT